>NC_135305.1:202145785-202482973 GCF_048772815.1 Callospermophilus lateralis
GCTAATATTATGTTATGGTTGTTTGCATCTATGTTTATGATGGCCTTCAGTTCTGAAGAATCTTCTGGCAATATATATGTGATTTTATTTTATCTCTAGTAACAGTGATTCATTAAAGTTCACTTTTAAAAGTATAGTTTCCCAGGTTGGGGATGTAGTGCCATGGCAGAGTGTATGCTTACCTTGGGTTTAATTCTCAAAACCCACCCCTATAGAATTTTCCATAATTTTTAGGTATATACTACTGGGAGATGTTTTCCTGAAATATCATCCTTTCTATTTCTGAGAAAATGACAAAATAATTATTTTTCTTTCTTTGTTTCCTTTCTTGGAAGATAGATTTTGATTTCTAGCTTTTATTTCATATATGATTAAAACTTTGAGGAACATAGTATGCATATTACTTTTTCAGAAAAACATTATAGTTTGTTATTTTGTAATTACATATAATATTTGTAATTTAAAGCCACAGGACTTAAGAATTCTTGGATATTTTCTTTTGTCTTTTGTCATTTAATGGAAATGCACACAAAATCTGATGTATATAGTTCATTTTATTGACTAGAATCCTTTCTTTCATCTTCATTTAAGAGTCAGGATAATAATATTGGCAGATGATAAGTTATCTTCTCATTTTCCCTGCAGCCTTTGCTGAAGATATAATTACTGACCGAGTATGAAGGCAGAGAAAGATGCTTCCTTTATTTACATGTACATATAAACTCTGTACTTAGTTCTGTTTTAATGATGGAACCGGTTGATTTTTGTCCATGTAGAGCTTTCATCTTGTCCTCAATTTGTGATTTCTCCTTTGGTTTCCCAGGTCTTGTCTCACTGTCCGTGTTTGATATTAAATCATGGGGAGGAAGCTGGACCTGTCCGGCTTGACGGATGATGAAACAGAGCATGTCCTCCAGGTGGTTCAGAGAGACTTCAATCTTCGAAAAAAAGAGGAAGAACGACTAAGGTGAGCTGCCTGCAGTGTCTGACGGTGTGCACCCAGGTGTGTGCGCGCCACTGGCTCTGAGTTCAGATGCCTTGTGTACATCCTTATATTTAAGAGAGAGGCTTAGTGAATATTGTGCAAAGCCTTGTCAGCTGCAACGCTGGGCATCATGAAACCAGTTCCAAAATGTGACTTTACCTTCTTCCTGTCATGGTTTCGCTGGGGCTGCTCACCCTGTGAGCTGTGATTAGCTGTAGAACAGGTGGTCTCTGGTGATGATGGCCGTTTTAAGTTTGCCCCTGGCGTTAGTTTTCCTGTTAGCAGATCTTACTGAAGAATAACTGAAGCACAATTCCTGGGAGAATTAGACTCCTGTGTGTGTGTGTGTGTGTGTGTGTGTAAAATCTTCTGTTAGAAATCCCAGGGACCATGGTCAAGGGAAAGTAGTCTAAAGACCCCCTACGAGGAAGCAAACCATGGGGCTGGAATGGGATCAGCTAGCCCAGCACAACCCTTCAGGAGGTAGTTTCCTGACTCTTCTGCAGTTGATATTTCCTCATGCAATGTTTTTGGAAATACTGGTTGTGCCCAAATTTAGAAGAAGTCACAGTGAGATTATGTGTTGGGCCTGGCGTGTTTAAACATAATATTAAGTCATTATTTGCTCCTTTCTTCATATATATATTAGTCATCCTTTGGAATTCTGTTAATCCTTTGGAATTAATTAATAATTTTATTTATTCGCACTGAGCGCAAAACCTCAGAGGCTTAATAATTTATCCTCGACTTGGTCTCCACATCCAGGCCAAGCCTTGCTGATTCTGCCTCCTTGACACCTCTCCTCTCCCTTTTCCTAGTCTGGCTTTCATTGCTCTTCACCAGACCTTGAGGTGATCTTGACCGTCCCCTTGCCTTTAGGTCTTCGCATCTACTCTTCTACATACGGGCAACTCACGGAGTGAGCAGCTGCCCATCAAAGCTGTGACGGGGAGGGGACCTGTCACATTTCTGAACTGACCTTACGGTACCTCTTTTTCCTGCTTTGCTGATCTTTATGGCTCTCCGCGGATTTCCTGGCAGTGTTCCCAGCTGCTGGCCCCGAGTTCAGATGTCTTTATGTCAAATGTGAATGTATTTTTATTTGTCATTTGCTCTCTATCTCCTCCCCCGCAGAGTAGCCCTGTGCAATAGAAATATAATGTGAGATATATACATGATTTAAAATTTTTAGTATTCTTACTGAAATAGAGAAAAGTTCATTTCAATACTATTTTTTATTTAACCTTATATATCCAAAATATTTGAATTTCAAAATTCATTCAATATAAAATGATTAATGAGTTACTTGACTAAATTTTTGAGATCTGGTGTGTGCCTCTCATTTCAAGGGTCCAGAAGCCACATGAGGCTGGTCGCTATAAAGTCCATGGGGCAGAGACTTGCTCATTGTTATGTATCCAACAACTAGAAAAGTATCTAGCTCAGGGCTTTTAAAAAATCAATTTAATTGAGGCTAGGGTTGTGGCTCAGTGGCAGAACACTTGCCTCGCACATGTGAGGCACTGGGTTTGACCCTCAGCAGCATATAAAAAATAAACAAAATAAACATATAAGAAATCAATTTATTTGAATTTATTATCTTCCATCAAACAAGAGCATATTGATGTATACTATATGAGGCTAAAACAGTGGTGGAAATAAAGATGATTATACTGAGATGCTCACAGTCTGGTCAGGCAGTGCCAAGACTTACTCAAAGTCTGTGGTCTCTGTATCGAGAGGTTTCCTTGTGGTAGTATGTTTCTTCTTCATTGTTCAGTTTGTCTCCTCTATGGACCGTGGGCAAGAATTATGTAGTTCAGTGTTCCAAGCTTCAGGCAAAACCCTGGTACATAGTAGTATTCCTATATCTGTGGAATGGAAGAATAAATGTGGATTGTAAAGTTATGTGGCCAAATTCAATTGTGGCTTGAATAGTCAGTCCCAGTTATGTTTCCTTTGGATTATAAAAGATCTGTGTTTTATGCCTCATTCCTGGAAACTAAAATATGGTAAGCCAAGACCTTGTTAGTGTTCTGTTCAAATCATGGGGACTTGGCTTAGTTCCACTGTGGTCTGGTGCCAGTCTATGTTGAAGAGTTGTTTTTCATTGTAGATTGTAAAGTTATGTTTGGGGAGGAGAGTTGTAAAGGCAGCTGCAGGCAACTCTACAAGGTGGGTGCCATCTTCCTGATGAACATATGACTTAGCGGTCACTTGCCCTACTGCAGTTCTGTGCCCATGCATGGTCAGGGGAACCTGCTTGTGCTGGAGAAACATGATGCTTGAATCTATTAGTGAAGAGAGAGACGTGAACCTTGGCCATAGCACCTTGTGTGGTCCTGGGATTGGACGGGTTTTTTTGTCCTCTGAACGTCATCATTACTATTTTCCTTCTGCCCATAACCTGTGACATGCCTTTAGTAGGTAGCTAGCAAACAGGAGTAACACTCTGAATGACTAACAAGAATCTTTTTTTTTTTTAAGAGAGAGAGAGAATTTTTTAATATTTATTTTTTAGTTTTTGGTGGACACAACATTTTTATTTTTTTATTTTTATGTGTTGCTGAGGATCGAACTCAGCGCCCACGCATTGAACCCAGGTGAGTGCGCTACTGCTTGAGCCACATCCCCAGCCCGAACAACAAGAATCTTACTATTGGGTAAAAAGAGATCAAGATACCACAACCTCAAAAACTCCAAAATTATCAAATATTTGCATCACTTTTCTGTGGTACTTGTATTTAAGGTACATGGAAGATCCTAGGAGATAATGTTATGGGAAGTATTTTTGAATTCTTTAATATTTGCTTTTGTGGATCTAGAACTCAAAATGGAAGAATTTTTATTTTAAGACCTTGAATTACTTTTGTTTTCTCTTGACCAGCCTTTTATTTACCTAGATCTCTGGCTTAGTTTTATGAGGGCAGGTCTTGGGCATAAAGGTTAAGCACTGTTAAGCATTGTAATAATGACCTGTTCTTTGGTGCTAGCATAAAGAGAAGTAAATAAAATAAATGTCCTCAGAACACATGGAAATGTAAAAAGAGAGAGAGAGATTAGGGCGAAAGAATTCCTGAAAAGAGAACTGGAAGGTGTGAAGCAGTTCATTATGAGCCAGCCTTGCCTTGTGGATTCTTCAAAATTCACCTTATTGACTTTCACAGCAGTTTTTATAACATAGTCCCCAGTTACATGGAGGCACCCAAGAACAGAGATTGATTTCAAAGCTCTCTCAGAATCACATAATTCATTGGGGAGGTAGAGGAATCAGGATACTATTTTCCAAATTCGCTGTTACATAGAATGGGTTGAGTCTTTTCAAAACCGTATTTTCCCCTTTATCTCTTCTTAAAATAATTCCTTAATATCTTCTAACATTCAGCAAATTTATCTGTCTTTTTAAGAAAATCTTTTTATAATAAATATGTAGAAATTAAAATTCAAAGTAAGTCCACTCATTAATTTGGTGGTTTTTAAACTCAAGTGTCTTATTTTTTTCATCATTTTGAATTAAATCAGAAGACAGCCATGGAATCAAGTATCTTTGGTAGTAGTTTTACATTTCCTTTGCTGTTCTTGTAGTTAGGCTGAGTTAGAGGTGAACCTTAGAGGCGAACCTTAGAGTCATAATTTTTCCCCCTTTGGAAGTTATTTATTTATTTATTTATTCTAAAAAATTGTTCTGATGGTCCACTTCCTAATTCTAATATGTTACAAAACCATTTTAATCCATATCTAAGTGTTTGTTTTATTCCCCCAAAGCATGTATATATATCAGATATGATATTTTGACATGTTTAGAAATATGAGAGTCATGCAGCCTAACTATCCAGGCTGACTGTCCTGGCTGAGGCAATGAGGGGAAAAGGGTATAGTGGGGATTGTGGGGTCTCCATTTTTTCCAAGATTCCTGTCTCCACTTCTGTTACAACCCATGATGGGTGTAATCACATCTCAGCCGATGTATATGTCAGTTGCTTGTGTATGCACAGCACTAGGCCTTAGTAAAGGGATTCTGTGGAGCCCATGTCAGTAGGATGATATGTTCTCTAGCAATGGGGATGTGAGGCACTGAAACTTTAATCCCAAGACTGCTTCTTTCTGACCATGTCAGAAAGAAGGAGGACTGGGTGGCCTTGAGCATAGCAGACATGCAGTACACTACAGTGTTGACTGTGTTTCCCCAAGACACACAACAGCACTGATGCTACAGATCCGAGATGCTGGAGGACAAAAAGAACTTTGATCCTTGCTTTCCACTTCAGGGGCTTTGGGTCTCAGCTACGCAGGTAAATGTGTAGAAAAGGCCATCTTATCCTAGGTTAATTTTATTTACTATTTTTTGACCCAATGATTTTATACACTTAGTGAAAAATAAAATGGTTCAAAAAAGAAGAGAGACCTTATAATGCAAGCCCAATTCCTGTATTCCATGTTTCCATGTTTCTTTGTTTTTTCTTTTTGTTCTCTAGTTATCCTGGTGTGACCACCATACATCTAAAATATGTTTTCATTGCACTATCTTAATGGGTCACCATTAGGCCTTCTCTTAGTTCTCAGCTCTGAACCATGAAGATTTAGCTCGCTTACCTACATTACCCTTATTTTTTGTTTCTTGGTGATTATATGATTACTTTGGTTTGGTTTTCTTATTAGTCATTTATCAGACTTATAGGATATAGGAAAAATCCCCAAGTCTTGTTCTGCCAGCTGCTCCCATCCTCTCTCCATTCTGACAGAGCATTGTCCATATAGTGC
The DNA here is from genome assembly GCF_048772815.1 of Callospermophilus lateralis. Taxonomy (NCBI): domain Eukaryota; kingdom Metazoa; phylum Chordata; class Mammalia; order Rodentia; family Sciuridae; genus Callospermophilus; species Callospermophilus lateralis. The sequence goes on from NC_135305.1 coordinate 202,151,532, forward strand.
CCCTGCCCCACCCTCCACCACCCCCCTTCTGCTTTATCTCACTCTCTCCCTACAGTGCCTTTTCTCTTCCACATTCAAGGTCAAGGGCATTCACATGCTGCTCTGCAAACCCATTTCGTTTGGGTTGATTCTAAATGCTGGAAAACAACAGGTAGCCCTTATATAATTATGATTGAAACATTGTTTGCTTCCCCCCTCCCTCTTTTTTAGAACTTTATTGAAATCTGTAGGTGGCTGATTGTTCTCCTCCTTTTCTTATTACTGTTATGAATTAGGATAATTTTATTTCTTTGTCTCATTTTAAAGGAGTCTTGGGAGGGAAGGCCGCCAAGTGCTTGCCTGCTAAAGGCCCTGGCATGATCCTAGGGGAACATGCAGAGATGAGAGGCACAGTCAATGTGCAGTGTGTGCACACAACAGGTCTGAGTGTGAATCTTTCCACCACAGTTACCATGGGCTGGCTGCTGACCTTCTGAGCTGCAGAGGTCAAAGCAATTCCAGGAAAGACTGGATTGTTGCTGTTCACCAGCACTGTCCTATCTGCAGGAAAGTTAGCATTTCTTGATGTTTCCTCTGTTGACAGAGCCACTGAGAGGGAGGCAACCCACACAGTGGGCTTGGTCCTTCTCTTATGGGTTTATGTCTTCAGGTTCCAGAATTCCAGCCACCAGTGCAGCCCACTAAGAACTTATCCATTTGTGAATTTTTCTACATTTTTCTTTGCTTTGATGGACCTCTCTGCTTTCATTGTTAGGTGCTTTAAGATAGTAAACAGGGCTAAATAAATATATTCATTTGAGTGTCTAAACAGGACTCAATGACAGTAATAAATTAATTAGTATAAAAACACAGTATTTTCAACTCTCTGCAATACCTGTGCTTTCCCAGTAATGACATTGGTCATCTGTATCAAGGGAAATTTCTCTCTGCCTCCTCTCATTATATAAATCTTGAGAAACTTTATATAGTATAAAAATAGCCAGGCCTATATTGCTACATTTGAGACTCTGATCTTCAGAAGTCTTACCCAACTATTTTATTTTTTTCTAGAATTTGAGCTTCTGGGGAATTATGGGAGTACAGGACCCTTAGCTGGGGTCAGTGTGGTATTTATGCTACCTCTGGGCCTGGTACCAGGCACTGACTGACAGCCACTGGCCAAGCAGGTTGTTGATGACGGTGTTCATAGCAGAAATAAAGCCTTAGAGAGGAGGAGAGGCCCTACCTGGAAGAAATTCAAAAGATAGCCTGACCTAGTAAACAGCACAGCAGACAGACCTCACAGCACAGTGAGATTAGGGCTGGCAGTAGGCTAGCCTTGCTTGCCTCTCACCTGGACTCCTGTGTGAGCAGGTACAGAAGGTCTGCCATCCAGCTGAGAGCATGGCCTCTGACTTGTCCCCACTCCTGGGGACCTCACCACCTGCGTTTGCTTGGGAATTGGGCATCTGGTTTGGTGTTCATCCTCTAAGCCATGTTCCGTCCACGACACCATCTGCCTTTCTGTGTATCTGGCAGATAATTTGAAGAATTTCTTTTTCTTCACTTCTACAAGAGTATCATGATGTTCTGTTCACATAAATAGATTAAATTTCTTTTAAATTTTTCATTTGTTTTAATTAGTTATACATGATAGTAGAATGCATTTATGCACTTTGATATATCATACGTAGACGATATAATTTCTCATTTTTCTGAGTGTACATGTTGCAGAATCATATTGGTCATGTGGTCACATGTATACATTGAGTAATAATGTCTGTTTCATTCTGCTATCTTTCCTATCCCCACATCCCCTCCCTTCCCATCCCATCAAAGATTAAATTATTAAAATAAGGAAAGAAACAAGAAAAATGGAATGTCACTTCACCCAATATTTCATATGTTCCTGTACATTTCCCAGCATCCCCTGCAGTTGGGTTGAGACCATGTGACTAGAGCCGGCCAATCACCTGTGAGAGCAAGGGCCTGTGTCACTTCAGGCCAGGGACACAGGACCTGCTGTGCCTCCTCTACCTCTCTCCTGGCCCACTGTGGTGACTCTAGAAGACTTGTGTTGAGACATGGCTTCACTAGATGTGGGGGAGACAGATCCAGGACACCAAATGGAGGAATTCCTAATGACCAGCAGGGGCCTTTGTGGAAGCTTGTTGAGTTAAGTCATGGAGGCTTGGGCCTTCATTTGTTCTGGCAACGAAGTCCAGTATTACTCTGACTGATATAGTTAGTGATAATTAAAAAGGAGCCGACTATTCATTATGCCCCCACACCTTGAATTTGCCAATGAAAAAACAGGTTTGGAGGGGGCACAGGCAGGTAGGGCTCAGGTCTGGCCTGACTGAACTTGAGGTTCCTGCCACTAGAGAACCCCATCTTCGGCCATTTGGCCTTTCAAGCAGAAAAAAAAATGTGGAAAAATCTTCAGACCTCAACCAGGATCACAGTTTATACCCTATGGTTTTACATGTCAGGCACATTTACAAAGTGGTTTTAAAAATGACTGTTAATTGCGTTGTACTCTGGTGTCCAAATTGAATCTCGGAGACCTAGATGAGATAGACACAGCTTTTAAAATTTCTCACTTAATATGTGCTGGCCAGAGCCAGTTAGCACCTGGATAACTTCCAAGGGCTGCTGGCACACTAATGGACTCGGTCTATGGGGTGGCAGGGGTTAGATTTGATGAAATTGTTTCCTGTAACTGCTACTGGCCATTAATTGTCAGCGTTTGCTGAACTGACAAGGCTTATGCCTTGAAGGGCTGCTGGACCCAGGCTGGGTGAGCCCAAGGGAAGGAAGGGAGGGGAGAGGGAAGTGATCAAGTAAGAGACAGAGCACTTCCTGCCTGGCTCAGGAGCTGCCGCAGCCCAGAGGCTGCAGGGTGTCAGCCACCCCTCCAGCCTGTGTTAAGAAAGCAGAAATAAATGCATCTGGGGACCTGTTTTAGTTGCCCATAATGGTATCAATTACTCACTGACTGACCTGGCCCAGGCCCTCTTTGCCATGTTTGGAGCTATCTTCCCTCCCCCACCAGGCAGTTCTAAGTGTTATGAAGAAATAAATAAGAGCTTCCATGGGTGTGGAAGACCCACTGCCAGGAAGCAAAGCCCCTCTCAAAATTAGAAATGATGAGTGCTTCTCGCTTATTATATAGACACTTCTTTGAGGATCAGTCACCATTTTTGAAAGGAGAAAGAACTCAGGGCTTTAATGAAATGAGTTTGTGATCTTTCTTGAAGATTCATTTTCATTTTAAACAAATGAAAATTTTATTATATGAACTTAATATTTTGAGAGGCTTCTATATCAAAAAGTGAAAATCCTTTGTCTTCACCGTCCTTTGGGACACTGAAATCCGTCAGGTGATTGAATGCGTACCATCCCTGGTTATATTCTTTTCTGAAGCTGTAGGTCAGATCACCTTGCCTTTGTTCAGTTGGGATAAATATGCCTTGTGGTTTATGAAAGAACTGTGTGTACACTGAGTGAGCCTGCCCACACCTCTTTAATAGCCTTTGTAGCTCTTGGGATTCCTCACCGACACTAGGCGTTAGAACCTGTCAGGTTAATGAATCTGTCGGGTTAATCTCACAGGAGACTCTGCAAGGTTGTAATTCCTCCAATGGCAGTGATCGATCAAGTCAGCCGGTCATCTGGCAGGGTGTGAAAAATCAGAATTCAGAGCTAGTGCATTTTATGGTGGAGTCGGGGGTCTGGTATAGTTCTATTTGGGAACCACTTCTCCATGGGAAAAGGCCCAGTAGGAGACAGAACCGAGAATTTAAGGACTTGTAGGGGATAGCTCCTTAGAGAGGGTGACTGGGTTGGGGTGCGTGGAGAGAATCAATCTCAAAGCTAGAAGGCACCTCACAAGATCTTTAAAAATCCCCCTTTTTACTTATTATTGGTAATTTTTTCTAATGAGGAAAAAGCCAACTATATTAAAGCCGTGGGGTATTCATTCATTTGCTTCAAAATTGTGTTTTAAATGTCGGGAGCCTCCTGGGTCAATGTGAAATGGGTGAAAAGACAGGGGCAGAGAGTGGGACTCACAAATTTAATAAGGGCTTAGCCCTTGAGCGACTGGCCAGAGGTGAGCTAAGTCCTGCAAGAGCAATTAGGATGCTGCAGAGAGTGATCAGTTTAACATGAATGCAGATCCATGGGGATGCTTCCATCTTGGAGGAGGGAGTTAAGGAGAGGTGTGTTTCATCTGATCCTTAAACACAGGTGGAATTTTTTTTAGGAGACTGAAACACAGGTTGGTTTGCAAGATACATTGCAGGTAAAAGTAATAAGGAGAGAAAAGGGGATGTGTTTTTCTGACCCCAAATCTGGATCTGTGGTGGAGCAGAGGAAAAGTCTGCTTTGCTGATAATTCTGCTTCCACTGTTACTAGCAGGGCTGAATAGAGCAATGCCCCAAGAGCACAGCCTCCTCTTGTTCCCAATAACCTGGAAAAAGCACTCTTTTTATTTGTCTATAAAATGGATAAACTGAGGCTCAAGAAAGATGTTAGATGACTTGTCCAGCTAGTACATAGTGAGAGGTGGATTTGAACCCAGGCAGGGTAGCCCTACAATTGAAGTCAGCAGGGGTAGCACTTTGCCTTTGGTGTTGAAAACAGGACACCCAGGCACCCTGGGCAGAATGAATGAAATTAGGACCCTCTTACAAAAATCTGGCACCTAAGCTTGCTAAAATTTGGGGTATTTTGAGAAAAAAAATGTGATTTTTAAGCTAGAAAATGGGAAGTGGGTAGTTGGGACAATACAATAGCCAATACATGTGACACTACATGTTCAGATATGGCTGGTCCAAACTGAAATGTGGTTTAAATACAAAACACATCCTTGATTTCAAAGATCAAGTTTGAAAGAAGAATGTAAAATATCTCAATAATTTTTATATTGCTTATACTTTACATGGTTTTAAAATTACATTTTTAAGTAAATTTTATTATTATAATAATTTCACTTTTTTTCAAATGTGACTATGAGAAAGTTTTAAATGATTTATCTGGCTCTCTTTGTATTGGTCTGGAATGCTAAATTAAGCAGCTTGGAATTTATGAAAGTACAAAGTAAGCTTTCTTTCTGAATTTTGGATAGTGTTAGTATTATTTTGCACGGATAGTTTAGGTATCTGTAAGTTTTGGCTAATTGTAGAGAGGCCTTTGCTAGCAAGTATTGTCACCTCTGTCATGTGAAGGTGGTCCCTGAATCATGCCTGTTCTTGGATTTATCATGCAGTTTAACAGGAAAACGTGGTAGGTTTGTGCCATATTCATGACGGAGCTTATGCCTCTCATGACAATATGAATCCTTTAATATTTCTCTGACATTCATGCTTGACCAAGTCCATCATGATCTTTTAAACACTAATGGCTTCAAAATGCCTTCATATTTATAATTTCTGTCACATCTCTGTCACAGTCTCCTCTGGGGGTTTGGGTGGCCAGGAAAGTTTGATGCTGTAGATATAAAAAAGGGGAGTCACCCTAATGTTCTTCTATGCTTTTTTGGACTTTTAAAGCTGTACAGTTACTATGCAGCGATTCTGGATACATTCTCCCCATAATCTTTAATAACAATTTTTCTACTAGGTTGTTTTGTGGATGTAAGTTCTGGTCTTAGTTACTTTTCCATTGCAAATGTCAGAGGCTCCACTGCTGGGCCCTGATAAAGCTTTTGTGCCTCTAATTCTGGGTCTGATCTTCATTCTTCAAACCTCTGAGCAGCATTTCTTTGGCATTATGTGTGCACAGTATTCAGGAATTGAAAGGGAGTAAGGAGAAAAGTTTTCACAGGCATTTGTAAAAGCTGTTTTCTTCAGCCACAGTTATTCAGAATGTACACTATCATTTGTCCAGAAATGGTCTGAAAAATAGAGGTGCGTGAAGATCCACAGTGTGGGGGTCAGAATACCCCTTTCTCTCTTGCTGCTGTGTTGTACTGTTGAAGTGGCAATTTCCTGATTCCCATGTGCTTCCTCAGTGCCTGAAAGTAGAACTCTGCTCAGGGCCCATCTGCTGCCATCGCTGCTGACCCAACATCTGAAGCCATTGGTCCCTCTTCTGGTCCATTTCTTAAACTGATACTTGGAAAAGGACATTCATCAACAATTGTCTCTGATTTGCAGGTGACTTCAAATGAGTTACTTTGTTCAGATGGAGAGATTTCTGCCTAAGCCCAGAGGTGCCTTGTTTGGAAATTGGCTGAGGTCTTAAATCTCCAGAAGAGCCAACCCCAAGACTCTCAGGCCCCAGCAGTTCACCCACCCTCTGCTGGTCTTGCTTCATTTCTTCTCCACCAGCTTTTCCTATGTTGATGAGTGTGAGTCTGGGACTCAAGCTCCCTTTCCGGGATGCTTCTGATCCCCATTCCTCAGGCCAGAGGGACCAGAAGGGTCTAGTTCTTTCATGTCCAGCCAGACATTGATCTCCAGATGTGATGTGCCCCAGAGTTGGCAGAATCTTTGGTTCTGACCACCTCTGGAATTAGTGCTAGACAGAAGCTGGTTACCCCTAGTCCTCTATTTTGCAATGCATAACTTGCCTTTTATCTCTTGCAGACTGAGCTTCTCACAGCTACCAGGGCTCCATGTCCCCATCATGTATAAGGTAGACTCAGCTATGACTTTTCTCCCCTATCTACCCATAATGTCTCTGGAGTCTGGGCTTCCTCATTTCCCAAGCTGCTCCTGGCTCCTAGTTCAAGATGGAGAGATGATTTTGTGTTGCTCTCAGAATTTTATCATCCCCCCTACCCTGCTGCCTGTTCACCAGTGCCCTGCTTGCCTGAGTGCTTATATCAGATTTCCTGCTTTTGCCCAGCTCCCAGGCACTGCAAGATCCCAGCTAGACACCAATGGCTGTGATTCCTCCCTGTGTAGCATCCTAGAGTCCTGAGATAAGGTGGCAGGTCCAGAGGCCTGCATTTCCCAGGCCTGGACTTTTACCATGTGGACTTACCCTTCTATGTCTGCCACTCCTGCTTTACTTCCCCTCTCCTTCCCTCCTGAGTTGGCTTCCCTGGTCCCAGGTTTGTCCAGATGTGTAGGTCTAGAATCAGTTTGAGGAACCCATATTACTGTGAGGGCATATCAGATTTGTGTGGACCTGAAATAGAACCATAATGGCCTACTCTCTGTTGTGCTTTGGGGTTTGAGTACAGAGAGCACAAGAGACAGAGGTAGATTAATTTTCACTGTTGACTTGCTTCCTTTATATGTATTTATTCATTTTACATGAACCTCAAAGTAAAGGCAAAAAATCGTGTTTAATGCTTGACCTTTGATTTTATTTTTTATACTACATCCAGATTTTATTTTTTTTATTTGTTTTAATTAATTATACATGACAGTACAATGACCTTGACATATCATACATTTGAATCAGATGGGATATAATTTCTCATTTTTCTGAGTGTACAGGTTGCTGAATCACATTGGTCATGCAGTCATATATTTGACCTATGATTTTAGCTTTGCAAAATATATAAGAATTTATATAAGAACTAAGGGATTCATGGATGCTGGTTTGTTTTGTATCCAGAGGATCCTCAACTAACCTGTGGCCTTGGGCATGTTCCTTCCTCTTTTTGTGTCCTGGCTTCTCCCAGTATGTGTGAGGATGACAGGGGTGTTCCATTGGAGTGTTGAGAAGGCTAAATGTCCTTCCTCTCATTTAAACTCAAGGTCTTTTGGATAGCCCTGGAACACAGAAAGGACTCAGGGTAAGAATCCTTAATGGCTTACTCACTCCTGACTAGTTTATCTGCTCTAGGAATTAAATAATCATAGTTACCTTTACATTTCCATACGTCTCAGGTAAATTCAAATGATTTTAATGCTTGGCTTTTCTCTTTTTTTTTTTTTTGTTATTAGATGATTCTTTATGACTAGAGAGACATGTTAGCATTACTTTTATAGCTGTTACTCATTTACCTTTGATGTTTCCATTATTATTTATTTATTTAATTTGTTCTTATTGGTGCATACAAATCATACAGAATGGTGAGTTTCATTGTGGCATATTGGTACCTGCATATAACACTCTTTGATTGATCTCACTCTTTATAACTCCCCTTCGCCTCTGCTTCTCCTGCCCAGATCCTCTTCTTGTACTCTAATAGTCTCCTTTCTACTTTCATGACATTCTTTTTAGTTGTTCTTTTTGTCCCCTCTTTTACTGCTAGCTTCCACATATGAGGGAACCCAATTTGGTTCTTCATTTCTACCCTCACTTGTGGGCTAACTTGTGTTGGGCCAGTGGAGACTCAGTGGCTAAGGGATTTTTTTCCCCCACAGAATTGAAGACTCTGATACCTTTTATTTAGGGAGATTGTTAAATACATCCTCAGTTTCCCCACATACCCTCTGCAGGAACTGTTCAGCGGCCTTTATTTCTTCCTGATTATAGACACAAAGCATTGCTACATGAAGTAGAAAAATAGGTCAGTGAGCAAATGAGGAGTGGATTTCTGTGAAACCCTGCTTTCTGCTCTGAGAACTCAAATACAAAAGGGACAGTTTTAAAAATGGAGTTCAAGCTCTGAACACCGGCAGGCAAGCCTGCAGGGGCAGCTGCCCTGGTCAGCTGAGTGCCTTGCAGCCCCATGGTCAGAGAGTGCCTCCCTCCTGGGGGATGGGGTGGCCTTCAGGAATCTGGGGGCCAGGCCCTGTCCTCGGTCCCTTCTCCTTGAAAGCCTTCAGTTCTGTGTGTTGTTAGAGACTTCCATGTCCTTGATGTGTCATCGAGGGGATTCTGGTCACTTGTCAGGATTGGGAATGACAAAGGATGCCACTGTCAGGAAAACTGAATGTCATGCCTCTCTTTTAGCAGTGGAAACCTGTCACTAGAACTGACATTATCAAACTTCTCTGAGGTACATAGAATATTCCAGAGTAAATGATAGGATCTTAGAGCTTTGGTGGAGCTTAGAAATCAGTTTTGGATTCAGGTATAGCCTGCTCGTTCTATCCTGTGGCATCTGAAGCAACACAGAAGGTGAGTGCCATGAGCTCTTTCCTAGCTGTGACAGTGTGCATCGGAGTTTTTGTTTTCCAGCGCACTGCAATTGTCACTTAAATTACAGGGTACCTATTGCCCTCCCTCAACAATTGTTCAGAGGAACCTCATTAAGTTGCCTAAATTTGAATATTCATCACTTAAAATATATTTGTGTTTTGGGAGTTTTGAATCTTGAAAACTGAATACTGAATTTTTAACAATTTTTATTGATGCAATAGAATTATACATAATAGTGGGATTCACTGTAACATATTCGTGTGTGCACAGAGCTGAGCTGTTTCCCCTTACCCTCCCCTTTCCCTTTCTTCCTACCTCCCTGGCTTCCCTTTTCCTACTGATCACTTCTATTTTCCATGAAGCCACCTTTCTTTATTTTTTTCCTCTGGGCTTCCACGTATGAGAGAAAACACGTGACCCCTGTTTTTCTGAGTCTGACTTATTTCACTTAACATGATGTTCTTCTGTTCTATCCATTTTCCTGAAAATGACAATTTTGTTCATCATTATAGCTGAGTAAAACTCCATGGTGCATATATACCACATTTTCTGTATTTATTCATCTTTTGAGGGACACTGAGGTTGGTTCCAAAACTTTGCTATTGTGAGTTGTGCTGCTATAAACATGGGTTTGCATGCATCACTATGGTATGATCAGAGGTGGTTCCATTCCTAGTCTTTGGAGGAACCTCCATACTTATTTGCATAGTGGTTGTACTAATTTATAATCCCACCAATAATAATTTAAGTGCTCCTTGCCACATTCTCTCCAATATCTATTATTTTTTGTATTCTTGATGACTGCTGTTTTAAATAGAGTGAGATGAAATCTCAGGGTAGTTTTGATTTACATCCCCCTGATTGCTAAAGATGTTGAGCATTTTTTCATTTATTTGTCACCATTTATATTTTTTCTTTTGAGAAATGTCTGTTTAGTTCATTTGTCCATTTATTCTTCTCTTGTTCTTGATTTTAGAGGAAACATTTTCAGTTTTTTCCCATTCAGTATGATGTTGGCTTTGGGTTTGTCACATGTGGCTTTTATGATATTTACATAAGTTTCTTATATTCCTGATTTCTTCAGTGTTTCTAACATGAATAGGTTCTGGATTTTGTCAAACTGTATTGATCGAGATGATCATGTGATTTTTATCCTCAATTCTATGTATGTGATGATGAATTATGTTTATTGATAAGCATAGTTGAACCATTTTTGCGTTCCTGGAATGAAACCAACTTGATCCTGATGTATAGTCTCCTTAAAGTGTTTTTAATACAAATTGCCAATATTTTATTAAGGATTTTTGCATATGCATTCATCAGGGAAATTGGTCTATAGATTTCTTTGGGTGTCCTTACCTGGTTTTGGTATTAGGGTGATTTGGGCTTCATAGAATGAATTCCCTCCTTTCCTATTTAATGAAATAATTTAAAGAGCATTGGCATTATTTCTTCTTTGAGGATCTGGTAGAATTCATCTGGGAATCCAGCTGGTCCTATACTCTTTGTTATCGCAAGACTTTTTATTACCATGTCAGTCTTGTTGCTTGTTATCAATGTGTTCTGTTTTGGTTTTCTGTAACCCCTTGGTTCAATTTGGTAGCTCACGATGATCTAGAAATTTGTTTTATTTTGTTTTACATTTTCCCAATTTTATTGGAATTTAAGTTTAATGCAATCTTGCAGAAAGTATGAGAAGCCCTCCCTCTTCATTTCACAAAACTAGTATGACCCTGCCACCAAGAAAGAAAGGAAGAGGGAGGAAGGAAGGAGGGAGGAAGGAAGGAGGGAGGAAAAAAGGAAAGAAACTACAGACCAATATGCTTTCTGGTAAAATGCTTTTCCAAATACTACCAAATAGAATTTAGCAGTATGTAGAAATAATTATATGCCATGAACAAGTAGGGTTTATTACAGAGATGCAAGGCAGGTTCAATATTCAGAAAGTAACCTATGTAATTTACCTTCTTAAAAGGAGAAGGGAAAACATCACATGATCATAGCAATCAAATAAAGGAAAAACATTTGACAAAATTTGACACACATAATGATAAAAACTCTAAAAAATAAAAGAATAGAAGTAACTTTCTCAACTTTATAAAATGTACCTATAATAAACTTAAAGTTACCATTATACTTATTGATGGAGGAAGGAACACTTTTCCCCTGAGATCAGGAACATGAAAACAGGATGCCTGTTTTCTCTGCTCTTAGTCAACTCAGTACTGGAAGTTCTACTTTATACAATAGACAAGAAAAGGAAATAAAATGCACTTAACTGGAAAGCAAGATGTAAACTCTTCCTATTTGCAGAAATCGTGATTATCTACATAGAAAATCCCAAGGAATTGTCAAAAAAGTTCCCAGAACTAAAAGTGAATCAGCAAATTTAAAGGTTCAAAGATTATCCTATAAAATCACATGTAATTCTATATTCTAGAAATAAACATGTGGGCACTGAAATTTAAAATCCAAGCTTGTATTGGTACTTCACCCCTTACCCCAGCAAGGTTGGAAGTCAAACCCAGGGCCTCCCATGTGTAAAGTAAGCACTCTGCCACCAAGCTAAATCCCAGCTCCTCCACCTCTTTTATCAATAAATAATACTTCATTCTATTTATCACTTCATCAGCTTAACTCTTGGGTTGTCTTCACTTTGGCTATTGTAAATGATGCTGCTGTAGGAATCCATGTTAAGTGCCCACGCAGGCATTTGTTTCTGTTCTCTTGGGTCTGTGATCAAGAGTAGAATTGCTGGTTCTTCTGTTTAGCCTTTTGAGAAACTACCAAACTGTTCCCTGAAAGTGTGAACCATTTTACATTCCCATTGGCAATGTGTGAGGGTTCCAGTTTTTTCCACATCATTCTCAACACTTGTTCTAAGCCATCTTTTGAGTGTAGCTATCCTAATGGATATGAGATTGTGTCTCATTGTGATTTTAATTTGCATTTTCTTGATAGGTGATGATACTGTGCATCTTTGCATGTGCTGTGTGGCCATTTGCATGTCTTCTTTAGAGAAATGTCTATTCAAATTCTTTGCTCAATTTTATTAGGATTATCTTTTCAGTATTGACCTATAAGGATTCTTTATATTACGGATAAAACTCCCTTATCAGAAATATGATTGGCAAGTACTTTCCTCCCATTCTTTGGGTTATACTTTCATTTTACTAAAAATGTTCTTTGAAGTACAAAAGTATATAATTTTAATTTATCTGTTTGCTTATATTTGAATTAGCATATCTAAGGGAACATTGCTTAATCCAAGGTCACAAATATTTACACCCATGTTTTCATCTAAGAATTTTCTACATTCATTTATCTATTTTTTAGATTTATCTTTTAAACATAGGACTTTGATCCATTTTGAGTCAATTTTTATATATAGTGTAAAACAGAGGTCCAAATTCATTCTTTTGCATATGGATATACAGTTGTCTCAACACCATTGGTTGAAAAGTATATTATTTTCTCATTGAATTCTCTTGGCATCTTTGCTGAAAATCAGTTGACCATAAATGTTAACAGTTTATTTCTGGATATCCAAGCTGTTCTATTGCTCTATATATTTATTCTTATGCCAGCACAACATTGTTTTTATTACTGAGTCCTCCAATTTTGTTTTTAGTTTTATAGATCATGTTGACTATTTTTGGTTCCTTGTGATTTTATATAAATTTTCAGGGTTAACTTGCTTATTTAATGCAAAATACAAAACAAACCAAACAAAAAACAGCTGGTATTTTTGATACAGATATTACTGAATCTGTAGATCAATTTGGGAGTATTGCCATTTTACTAAAAAATAAGCCTTTAAATCCATGAACTGGGGATAGCTTTCCATTTATTTAGCTTTCAGGTTTATTTTAATGATGTTTGTAATTTTCCCCATATATATCTTAAACCTTTTTGGTTACATTTTTTCCTTAAGAATTTTGTTCTTTTTGAGACTATTGGAGTTTTAAAATTTCATTTTCAGATTGTTCATTGATATTGTATATAAAAACAACTGCATTTTGTATATTTGTCTTTTAACCTGCAACCTTCTTGAACTCGTTTATTAATTCTAAGAGTTTTTGTGGATTCCATGGGACTTTCTACATGGTAGGTAGTGTTATCTGTTACAGAGGTGGTTTTATTTCTTTCTTCTCCTGATTCCTGCTTTTTTTTTTTTTTTCACTCCCCTGAATGACTGGAACCTGTAGTATAATATCAAATAGAACTGGTGGCAGACCCTTTCTTGTTCTTGATTACCAAGAAAATATTTAATCTGTAATCATGAATTATTATTTAAGCTCTGAGTTTTCATAGGTGCCCTTTATTAGGTGAGGAAGTTCCTTTTTTTCTTTTTTTTTTAAGAAAGAGTGAGAGAGAGAGGGAGAGAGAGAGAATTTTTTAATATTTATTTTTTGGTACTTGGCGGACACAACATCTTTGTTTTGTATGTGGTGCTGAGGATCAAACCCTGGCCGCACGCATGCCAGGCGGGCGCGCTACCGCTTGAGCCACATCCCCAGCCCCGAGGAAGTTCCTTTGTCAGTGCTTTAATCATGAAAGTGTGTTAGATATTGTCAAATGCTCTTTCTGCATCTATTGAGATCACCATGTAGTTTTTGTTCTTTATTCCATTCGTATGATATATAATTCAGATAAATTTTCAGATGTTAAACCCAGTTTGCATTTCTGGGATAAATCCTAATTGGTCGTGGTATGTAATCATTTTTGTATGTTGCTGGATTTGGTTTGTTAACATTTTGTTGAGGCTTTTTGCATCTGTATACGTGAAGGGTATTCTTCTGTACTTTTCTTGTGATATCTTTGCCTGGTTTCTGTATCAGGGTACAACTGTCCTCATAAAATGAGTTTAATTTATGTTTCTGATTTGCATAATCCTCCACAGTCTGCTAGTTTACTAGGCTGCACTATGTGGGTTTTTTTTTAATGGCCCCAAGTTAGTCTTCTCTAATACTCTACTCAAAGCCAGTCACTTCAAAAGGGTGTGTTATAAGACAGGAACTGTGGTTTCTAGCCTAGGAGGAACCATCTCCAAACTTTTATCTTACTTGGTGATAGAAAGGCAATGGGATCCTATGGAAGGGAGCCTGCACCAGTGTTTAAAGAGCCACCCTGGAGGAGAACAGGAGTTTGGGAGATGCCTCCGTGATGGAAACTGCTCACTCCATCAGTCCATTCTACCCTCTCTGATTAAGTCTACTTTCTCCCACTCGATGTTCATAAACCTGAACCAGAAGTGGTCTTCTGAGTTTATTCAGTCTATCTCCAGTCTCAATACCTTTGAGGCTGCTCTTTATCCTTGGAGTCTGTGTCTTAGACATCACCTGTGCTCAGTGTCAGAAGCCAGGCCCTTAGGATTCACCTCCCAACCATGTGCTTATCTCCCTTGTAGCATTAGCACAAGCCTTTGAATTGGATAATTTAAAGTAATCATAATTTATATATGAAGCTTAAATTTACATTTGCTTTGATTGGTATTAACTCTTAATATTGTAAGGGACAGGGTTGGGGTGTACCTTAGTGGTGGAATGCTTGCTTAGCATGTGTGAGGCCCTGAGTTCCATCCCCAGTACCACAAGAATAAATAAATAAATAAATAAGTTTGGGCCAGCATTTAATCAAAGATAATATGCAACATTCTAGGATTACCATAGAATAATTGACCCTCTGAAGCTAGATGAATTTAAAAGCCACCATATCAGCAAAAATATCCCTTGCTTTCTGCTCTTTTTGATTTATTATTTACTCACCCATCATTGCAAAGGTTACAACTCAGCATTAAGAGCCTTTTAGTGTAAGGGTTGTACCTGTTGTCAAATCTGCACCACCACCTGTTTTTGTGAAATTTTATTGGAACACAGCCATGCCCGTTTGTTGACATTTTATCTATGGATGATTTGGTGCTACAAAAGCAGAGTTGAGTAGTTGTGACAAAGACAAGCTTGCACCAGCCAAAATATTTACTATCTGAATAATTACAGAAACTATTTACCAACCTCTGTTTTAGAATTGCAGAATTACCCAAAAGATTACTTCAGTAAATCACATTACAAAGGTTGCCCCCAGATTCATGCCTGAACACCATCTTATTACTGAAAACCCTCCATCATGTGGTTATGTTCTGTATTTCACCGTCTCAAAAGAAGCACTCGATTCCAAATCTCCTTCTATATCTAAAACTGTCGTAGCAAAACTTCTTGCTCATCTTTACTTTGAATGATTTAAAAAATGACATCTCATAGACTTGACCTCTAAGAAATATATTCAAGGTTTTGCACAACAAAATATAAAGATTTGCAAAGTATCATTTAGCTTGTTTCCATCTTAGGGAAGGAGACAAAGTGTACCATTCTGGGAATGTGTTCTGCACACAGTTCTGGACGCTACATTCATTTGTTGTGCTTTCCTTTTATAGATTAGGAAATTGAAGTTCAAAATTAAACAACTCACCCAAAGTTACACAACCAGGTATATCTGATTCTCAGTCATAGGCTCTTTCTATTAAATAAGTGATTCTCAAAAGAAGGTTCCTAGAGAGCAAATTAATACTACTGGGGAACCTGTTAGAAATGTAAATTCTCTCGTGTTTCAGACCTATTGAATTAGAAACTCTGGGGGTGACACTCAGCAATATGTGTTTGTTTTTGTGATTTTTTTATCTTTATTTTTCTTTTCTTTAAAATTTTAAAAATTTATTGATTCTTTTTAGTTATACATGTGAGCAGAATCCATTCTGATATAACTATATAAGCATGGAATATATCATATTCTAATTAGGATCCCATTCTTTCGTATGTATGTGATGGTGGGATTCACTGTGTGCTTTTCATATATGTACATGGGAAAATTATGTCAGATTCATTGGAATGAAGCAATATGTGTTTGAATAAAGCCTCCATAAAGGTTTAGGAAAGACTGGGTGTTACCATCCTACCAAGCACTGGCTAACATTGTGATAGACAATACTTAGTGTCTGTTCTTCTCCGAGGAATTGTGGTACAGTCCAACCAATATGATTTGATACTGTGGCCACACACCAAATTCCTTGCTATGCCTAAGTGCAGGCCAAGGTCTACCGGAGGAAGTCACATGTGGATCACTAATTGTAGCACTGCAGGTGAAGTCTTCTAAGAGATCTATGAGATCTGCGAACTTGGAGCCAAGGTAGGTCAGAAGAAGCAGGAGTGATAGTCTTTGATTCACAGGGTAGACACACTCAGGTCCTTTTCTGTAAGCAGACCCAAAGTTGCACTTGAGATATGGGCACCAGGAAGGAAGATGAACAGAGGCAAGCCAGCAATCCAGGCTGGGCTGGAGGAGATCTCAGATGAGCATGCTAAGCAGTCAGGTTCATGACAGAACAGAAAGAACACACAGCTCAGGAAGGACAAGGAATGGTCTAAAGGAAGAGGCGTCAAAACATCTCATCTGCTGCTAAACTTAGTCATTTGAGTGTGTAAAATAACTATGAAGAAATGCATAGGTATAATTGACTTCATACAGATCTTATGAGTGAAGTTCCAAGGCATAATAAATTTGGAGAGGAAAAAAAAAAAAAGAAGTCCTTAAACTGGCAATTTCAACATCAAAGTCTGTCTCATACTATTAACCTTGCAAGGAGATTAAAATATTATGTTACTCACATGCTATCAAATAGCATTTATTCCCATTTTCCCGGAGTTCAAATATTTGCTACAGGCAAATGTTCTTTGTAAATACTAGCCCACTGAGTATTGCTTTTGTTAAGTACCTTTTTAGATATCCATAATAGTCAGCAGAGAGTGTGAAAAATGTTGGAAATGCTGAAGAAATTTGATTATGGGACTTCCCAAAGATTCCTGGGAATTCTGATTTCTTTCTGGGTCCTGAAGAATATCTGTGGGGAAGTGTAACCTGTGCAGTCTGATAGGGGAATGGTGTGACATTTGCAGAGCAGCAGGAGACAGGAGTGGGAGAGGGGCTTCTGAAAACCGACTGCATGGCTTAGACATGAGTTTTAATCTGAGAGCCCAAAATAAGAGGTGGCAGGGTGCACTGCCTATTCTCATTCTCAAATAATGAGGGCCAGCTTGGAACGCTCACA
The DNA here is from genome assembly GCF_048772815.1 of Callospermophilus lateralis. Taxonomy (NCBI): domain Eukaryota; kingdom Metazoa; phylum Chordata; class Mammalia; order Rodentia; family Sciuridae; genus Callospermophilus; species Callospermophilus lateralis. The sequence continues at coordinate 202,168,664 of NC_135305.1, forward strand.
CTGGCCTATGCTGAGTGTACCACAGCATGGTGTGGTATATTTAAACTGGAGGGTACATAGCCCAGGAAGACCTGGAAGACCTGGAAGACGGGCCATGCAATTGAAGCACGCAGACATGTGCTCCCACTGTAAAACACAAGGGATCTCCCAGCTCTGTGTTCTTTCAACCTGGCTCTACCCACTGTCTTGAACACTTATGATTTATGTTTGATTTTCAAATATTTATACATATAAATATTTACTTGCCCTGAAGTGAAGTCAGTGCACCAAGTCCAAGTGGCCATTCTCCAGATCCATAAATCTGAAACCAACTTGCCTTTGTGGTTTGGTTTAGTTCAGTGCTTTGCAGACTTGGTCTAGTTTAGACATCACATTAACAGTGTGAGGTAGGCACTGCTCTCCACAGTGAAAGAAAGGTTCAGTAAGGCGACGTCGTGGCCCCCAAGTCACTCAGCTAGACTGGCTGTGACAGAGCTTCCAACCACACCCAGCTCTGCCTGCCCCTCCAGTCCCACACACTTGAGCACCACCCTGCAGCCCGGGCTAAGTCGTTACTGTCTCCAGTCATTGAATCTTAGATTTTAGAGCTGAAAGGGCCCTCAGCAGATCAGAGTTGGTCCATTTCCTGTCTTCCTACGGCCAAGATGTTCTTATTTCCATATTAGAGATGAGCTGCTGGGGGCATGAGCATTATGCATGTGCCTTGCACAAGGTCAAAGAGGAAAATGTCAAAGAGAAACTGGAGTCTTGAAGTTTCCTCTGTCAAACCATGTTGCATTTTTTCTTGGCTCTTCTCTTTCACCATCAACAGCAGACAGTTTAGCTTAAGGGATCCGTGAATAACTTGAGAAAGGTCACCGTAGACTAGACCTTTCTTTGTCAGCCCACTGGTTGGCATGACTGACCATGATTGTATTCTAGAACTCCCACGTTGAGGATTCCTTTTTCAGCCAGGGATATTTCAGATCAGGTGCATGAATCTGGCTGCTTCCTTCATAACGACAGTCTGATTCTGAAAGTTGCCTTCAGTGTATTTGGGGACAAGATGCCTTGTTTGCCAGGATGACAGCATGGGTGTTCTGTGTATCACTGGCATATTATTATTATGAAAAATTAATCTTGTTTTCTTATAAGCCAGGGTCTTTGACACTTCATTCACCAAGGCAGTGATCCAGTACATATTATTCTATTTTTTTGTTTCCCTACCTTGAGAAGGAACTGGGTAAGAACATCCCAGTGTGTCTTCTCTCCAAGTCTCTCCTGAGCGACAACTTGGTTGGGGAAACCCCTCCAGATGGGGGTTCATACCTAGTCCTACTCTTTACCCTCTCTTGTGCCAGTCTCCACGGCAAGGACCTCATGGTGCTTGTATATATGAGGCCTTTAATCAACAGAGGAACTGGAATTTGTCCAGTAGCATACAATGTGGCCTTTCTTTGGGCTTGACCTTTATATATGAGCCAAAATAAGAAGGGAGCTAGAGAAAGAAACTCAGGTAAGAGCCACAAAATGACGAGAGCCCTGAAAGATGTGAGTTAATTTAAAAAAAGAAAAGGAAAGGAAAGAAAGAAAAAGAAAGAAAGAAAATAAGTAACGGGAGGTTAACTACTAAACTGCAGCCACTGCTGAGGTTGATTTTTGTAATAACAGTGAATGTTATTCTGGGCACTAAGAGAGCTTTTCATTTCCCTAATTCTAACCAGGGGAGACTAAACCTCCTCTCATAGAGGATGAATGTGTGTTTTTGTAAAGGTAGAGAGATAATTAAGAACTGAAGTGAGTTAAATCATAGGTAGAATTGTAAAGGGGTGGGGGGGGGGCGCGGGGGCAAGCAGGATTCAAATGAGGATGAAGAAGAGGAGGAGGAGAGCGAATTGCTGGTGAGGGTCCAGAGAGAAGCTTTCAACCAGCTTTAGCTAAATTGTTATCCCTGGGCCAGGAGAAAGCAGGAAGTTGGCACCACCCATGAAACAGAAACTAAACACACCTGTGTAACCAGGGCCTTCATCAAGAAGGAGTCTTGCTGACCAAGTCCCCAAAGCAGCTCTCTGTTCCTTTCCAGCCCCTGCTCCCCCAGGAAGTGCCAGTCTTGACTTCTGTTGGCACAGGTTAAGTTTGCCTAGTTTTGAACTTCATCATATACTACACTATATACTCTTTTGAGTCTGCTTTCTTTAGTTCAGTATTGTTCATATGACTCATTCACATGTCACATGTAACCTGGATTATTCATTGTCATTGCTCTATAGTATTTTGTTTATTGATCCAATCTGCTCCTAGGGACATTCAGGAAGTCTCTAGTGGGCCTGTTGCAGTTACTTTTGCTGTGGGCATTCTATCTATTAGTGACCCTGTGGACACATTTCTCTTCCCTGTTTGGCCAGGAGTGGGATTGCTGTGGGTGTGCAGGTATTAGCTAGAGCAGATATTGCTTGGATATTCCTAAGCAGTTGTACCAATTTGCAGGTGGTTAGCAGACTCTAGTGTAACAAATGAGGAAGCTGAGGCATGGGGAGGTTCCACACACTCTGCATCTTACAGGCAGCAAACTGAAATGTGGCTTTGCTGGCACCAGGGCCTTGCTCTTCCCACCCTGTTATCCTCCTTTGCTCATAAGAGATGTTTTATTTCCTGAATGATGACCTCCATGGGCCAGCCCTGGCCAGCCCTCTATGGTTCACTGCATTGCTGGCTCAGTCAACCTCCCTGAACCCTCCCATCAAATATTACAAGAAAACCTCAAATAGCAGCCGTTTTTTAAAATGGCATTTTTAGACCTCAGAAAATTTTGGACTACCCTCCAAATCTCACTTTAGCTTTAGACTTCACATTTCAAATTCCATTAATGAATTTCCTAATGCTCCGTAAAGTCAGCTAACTTTTGGTTCATATCTTTGTCTTTTCTGGCTAACCTCCGAGGAAAGAGGCCAGTTCCATCAGACAGCAAGAGAAAGGGACTGCCAGCTTAGAGCAGAGTCTTCCAGAGGGAAAGCAGCCAAAGTGGGCAACATTTTAGCATGCTAAGGTCCCTTCTATAGCCCTCAGAAAAGGTGCTCATGAATCTCATGGAGCTACATGGAGAAATGGGCAAAGAGTAGTTAACAAATAAATAAAGCAGGATATAAAATGTATGACCACTCAAATTATATCTAGCAAAACACACACGTACCTGCACATGTATATAAGTTGGACAGAAAAAGCAAAGGCCTAGTAGTGATTGTCTTAGGTTAATAGACTAGTGGGTGGGTTTATGCCCTCTATTGTTTATGCAGAACTTTTGCAAAGTGCTTACGTGAGTTTTGTAAAGAAGAGAGAGAGAGAGAGAGAGAGAGAGAGAGAGATGAAAAGTAAAGAAAGAAGGAAAAAAAGAGAAAGAAACATAAATGAATTTAGTGTTTAGACTTGAGTTCTATTCCCAAAATACCTCATTATGTATATGCAGATATCCCCAAATCTGAAATATCTGAAATCCAAAGCCCTCTGGCCTTTTGGATGGGGATACTCAAGATGAACTTTGAATGTTGTACTGGATCTTTTGGTATGAAAGAGAGAGCATATTCTTGGCTCTGTTTTCTTTAGAATGGTATGTTTTATTTTCTATCAAATTTATGGATTTAATGGATCACATTTCTTGACTTAAAAGAGAAAATTAATCATTTTATTTTTAATGGAAAAATGATTTCTTCTTATTGCTCAAAAGTTCCACTCTACTTGGATGGATGGTGAGACATTACTTATTCATTGTTGGCACTTCAGATTTATTGAACTAAACAATGGATTAAGATGCACATGAAATGCAAATAAGCATAATTTAGATTATTAAAATTTATTGCTTTACAAAATGCCTTCTCATTATAACATGTGACAATATAGAAAATAAGGAAATGGTTATAAAAATTTAATGGAAATAAAAATAATAAGTTATCTCACACCTTAGAAATAACCACCATAAGATATTGGCAGAATATTGCCTTCCTAGATATTCAGCATTTATTACCCATTACTGCCTTTAGTGAGTGTTTATTGAGTCCCATGATATGTATTGCTATACTTTGGGGGAAAGTTTATGAGTAGAATAGATGAGTTTTTTCCCCCACAAAATTGACTGTTCATCTGGGTCACTATAGATGTGTATGGGAAGGGAGAGAGAAGAAGGCAAAACAGAAATTTAGTGTACATTTTAAGGGAGAAATGTAGTCTTTTTAGAAAGTGGATGCATATGTATTTATACGAGTTTTTTTAAAGCAAACTGACATTTTATGCATTAATATTATATTAAGCAGTATTCAATGTCATTATGTACAACTGTTTTACATTATACTGTACTGTAATATCATGTCATATCATATAGCACATCGTATCATATTGTATGACTGCTACCTCTTAATCATCTGGCCATTCCTTGATTGCTGGCCATTTGGGTGGTTTAAGATTCTTATAAAGAATGCTCAACGAACAACCTCATATATTATGAAATTTTGTCCTCTTTTCCCCTTTAAAACTCATTCCTAAAATTACAATTACTAGCTTGAGTGTGTGAAACAAAACTTTTCCAGGCTATTATGACAGCAGAGTTGGTTTGCAGAGGGTCGGGCCAGTTACCCACCCAGTGTTTGCTCACAGTGAAGCATTTCATATTTGATCTGTTTTGAACACACCCTGTGTTGAGTTCTTTATGGCAAGTGCTGTTTGGCCAGGGCCCTCTGATTATCATTGATTAAGCAAATAGAGCCGAGTTCCATGTAAGCCATAACAATGTTAGCAGCCCTGTGGACTTAGTACCTCTCCAAGCCTTCCAAATAGGAAATGAGTGTTAAGTACAGGTCAGAATAACAAAAGAGGGCCTTGTCACCAGAGTTTCCTTTGTTTTCTTTCTGCATAAGGCAGAACGGATCACATTATCCTTCTAAGAGACACTAAAGTCTTGAGACCCTGTGCTGGGAATAACAATGTTATTATAGGAATCTGGCTGAACCCCAAGTTTTGTGACTCTCCCAGGAATTATCATCTAGACTGGACACATGTGGTTGCTGGATTTTGTAGCAATAGGAATTTGCCAGTTTTCCTTGTATTTTAGATATATTATTAACTTAATCAAAGAAGACTAAGTTTGACTAAAGACTTTAATCAAAGGAGTTTATATAAAAAGAAATTAAGTGAAATACTTGTTTGCTCTGGAGCAGCCTTCCAGCCGTGGAGGTGACGATGACGAGTGCTTTGACAGCACATTTTTAGTTCTGACGACTTTAACTCTTGTGCTCTGTAGACTCATCCAGAGCATCTGTGACTGATAACCAGGTTTAGGGATTGGGAAGCAAGTTTAATACTCTAGACATCGTCTCTTTCTGATTTCAAAGATCTGTAGCTCATGAAACTTTTGGACATAATTGCTTTGATGGGTAGACCATACTTTATGACAAAACTCCCTTTGGTCCTCTAGTTTTATAAGGCCTGCCCTTCTTTTTAGTAGTAATGAAGTCCTATGATGGTCCATTCAATGCGCAAAAAACATGTGGAAACCCTCTGACTTTTATTTTGTGTCCTGATTGCCATGCAGTGGTCCTGTTTGTAGAGAAGGCCCTTGGGGTTAAGCAGGAAGTGAGCATCTCTTTCTTGGGGAGGGAGCTCTCAGCTGATGGTCACTGACCCAGAGTGGGCCTGAGCCATCATGACTCTGGACTGTAGAATCTTGACCTCATGTCTCAATTTTGGTGACTGCTTTTCTGCTCACTTCCCTTAAGTTATCTAGTAGACCACTGTCCCATGAGATCAGTACACTCCCTGGAATTACCTCTTAATTAACTTTTCTGGCACTTAATCATTAAAAAGGCCTCTTTAATATCTAGGTACTGTGGGGAAGTGCCAGATGGGATTTCTTTTATTAGCAATAAAATAGGGTCCCTCCAAGCCCTATTAAGGCAATTCTCATTAGACCTCGATTCACAGGGCTGGGAGTTCACCAGCTTTCTGTGGCTGTTATGTTGTGGTTTGCATTTAGATGAGTTTTGTAGAGACACTCCAACTTAGTGGACTCCAGACCTTCATCATGTCAACCTGTGCTAACTTTGCAAAGCTTTGTGGCAGTAGCATGTGTTCCGTGGTGTTCACGTGACTTAGGGAAAAAGAGAGACGACCCAGGATAGTTTGGGCCATAAACCAGCATCCGTCTGACTGTACAGCACTACAAAATCAAACATAAAAGAAGTTAGGACAGGAATTTTAAAGGACCATGAAACATGTGTTAGCATTACTAAAAAAAAAAAAAAAAAAAAAAAAAGCTACAGCAGTTTTATCATGATTGGGTGTGAGTATAAACTATTATTCCCTCTGTGGGTAGTAATGTGCTACACCTATCAGTTATATAACCTCTAACCTAGTGATTTTTATCTCTAAGAATTATCTTACAAATAAACTTAACACATGAAATGGCATAAAGGTGAGGTTACCATTGTGACATTGTTAAAATATGTACCAATAATGTATTGGGAAAATAAGGTATGGCATGCCCAGCTAATGGGAGGCTCTGCTGATATGAAAAGGCAGGAGGAAGCATTCTGTGTAGTAACATCCAAAGATACACAATGCACAAGAAGCAAAAAACAAGGTTCGGGAACACGGAATGATACAATTTATTTTAAAAGGGACAAAAATACAGAAAGACTTAGGGAGAGCCAGAGAAGAAGGGAGAAGGAGAGCCAGGGAACAAAGAGGGTAACATATCTCTGGGAGTATACATTTGAAACACATCCCTTGGACTGTGGGGAGAGGAATTGGGTGTCTAATGGACAGAATTAAGGGGAAGACTCTTCACTAGAAAGTTTCTTATACTTTCTAAATTATGAAATGCAAACCTTTAAGACCTCATTAAAACATTACAACTGGAGCCTCAAAGACATTCATTAGGGTCACAACTGCTTTGTGATGTTGGGTGAATATTCAGTGTCCTTCAAAAATTTATTACTTTTTCCCTGGACTTTATAATAATGCATCTATACATACACGTGGGATAGTGTTGTATATGAGTTGTGACTTTTCTCTTTTTCCATTTTTATTCTTCTTTTTAGATATACATGGCAGTAAAGCGTACTTTGACATAGTATACTTATATGGAGTATACCTAATTTTATTTAGGATCCCATTCTTGTGGTTGTACATGATGTGGTTTTGCTAGTGGTATATTCAGATAGGAACATAGGAAAGTTATGACTTATTAATTCTACTCTCTTTCCTATTCCCATCCCCATTCCTTCCCTTCATTATCTTTTGTCTAATCAAATGAACTTCTGTTCTCCATCCCCCTGTGTTGTGTCTTAGCATCCACCTATCAGAGAGAACATCTACCCTAGTTTTGGGGGATTGGCTTATTTCACTTAGCATGTTCTTCTCCAGATCCATCCACTTACTGGCAAAAGTCATAAGGTCATTTTTTATGGCCAAATAATATTGTACATTATATGATTGTACAGCTTAATATGATGTCAAATATATATATATATATATATATATATATTCCACAGTTTCTTTATCCAGTCAACTCTTGAAGGGCACTAGGTTGGTTCCATAGCTTAGCTATTGTGAATTGAGCTGCCTTGAATCTTGATGTGGCTGTGTTACTGTAGTATGCTGGTTTTAAGTCCTTTAGGTATATGCCGAGGAGTGGGATAACTGGGTCCAATGGTGGTTCCATTCCAGTCCTTCTAAACAATACACTGAGAGAAATATTCATTTTTATATTCCATTCCCTCACCTGTATGACTGACTCAGAAACAATAAATACCTAGATGGAGACTCCATTAATATTTTGCTGAAACTTAATCCTTCTGCTTTTGTGGAATACTATGTTGATAAAATATTTTATTAGCTTCATAAGATCTTGACTGATCTATCTGGAGTCTCAGAGATCGTTTGGTAGAACCCTATTTTACCTATAAGAAGGGCAGACAGAGAAATTAAGCCAGCTAGGTTCACAGCTAGTGAGGGATACCTGGCTGGTGTTGTTTTACTTGATCACCTTAAGGATATATCTTTGACTCAAGAAAAGACACTTGCTATGCCTTAAGCCTCATTCCAAATACCTCCAAATGATCAGTTTCATCACCAGGCCAAAAATAGTTGGGAAGTGCTTTCCAGTACTCAGAGGATTGCTCGGATGTTCATGATCTTAAAATTACTCAAAATCATTTCATCCGTTAAAAAGTTAATCAAGAGAAGGACCTCGTGTTAAAGAAAAACAAAATATAAAACATTAAAATTTGAGTCCATGTCAAAAGTGTTAAATAATTGTTCTTATGATTGTACAGCTTAATATGATGTCAAAAATAATTCTTAACAGAAAAATATAGAAAGCATATATAATCATCTGGACATAAAGGCTACAATTCTTTTACTTGGTGGGGGAGGTTTGGAGGAGTGAAAATAACAGGCATACTTTTAATACTGTTTTATTCCTTATGGTGATAGAGAAAATGGGATTAAATGGTTAAAAATACGCAGATAATTTCTAAAAAAAAGGTAGGAGACTACGTATGACTTCTGAATAGCCAAAGAAATAATAAAAGATCAAAGAAAGCTTTGATCACTACAGGAAAAGGTTTGGGGTGTGTGGCAAGAGAAGCCAGGGAGCAGCTATGAAGCTCAAGACCAAACGACATAAAAATATCTCATCTCAGTAAATATGGGTTTGTCAAGCGCATTTCTTTCAAACAGAAAAATAAAGACCCTCAAATTCAGTAGAAAAACAGTAAATGCTCATGCCAGAGGTTCACCTGAACAAAATGATGCAGATTAAATGAAGACCTGGGTGTGGTGGGAGGCAGGATTTCAGGATGACCCCAGCATTCACCCCGTCCAGCTCTCCTGGGGGGTCCGTGCCCTACATAATCCTCCTGGGATCACTTATGTGATGGGGCACGGCTGTCCTTGAAAAAGGGGGAATTATCCAGATGGGCCTAAGCCCTCTTTAAAAAAAAAAAAAAAAAAAAAAAAAAAAGGAGAGGAAGGAAAGTCCTCTTTCTGAGAGAGGAGAGTGAGCGTGAAGGTTTCCACTCTTAAGGAGGCCCTCCCGTGCTGAGCTTGTACAGCTATGTGCAGGACTCCAGGGCTGCTATGTGACAGTGACCATGACTGCCAGCCAGCAGACAGCAGGAGTCTTGGCCCCACAGCCTAGCGGAGTGAGCTCTGTCAGCACCCCCAGGAACCAGCCTTGAGGCTTCCCATGGGACATGGCACATGAGCATCCCTGAACCTGAAAAAAAAGCAAGCCAATTTATGTAATATAATGGATCAAGCCTCTCTCTAATTCTCTTGATGAAAATAACTTTAAAAGTAAAAGAACTTTGTAAAACAACAATGGCAAAACAAATTAAATAACAAAAGTGAAATTTAATGGATGCATCCAGAAACTGGCATCATATAATGAGTACCCAGAGAAGGATCAATTAGGGTTGAAAACCAAGGCAGAGAAACAGAGCAGACAGGTAAGCATATCCTTCTGAGGGTATTTGAAAACTTCAGAATTCTTTTTCCTGATCGCTTGAGGCAAAGCCAAGGATGTTTCATTGTAAGGCATCTAACAAAGTTTAGCCCGAGAGCATTAGACTTCTGTGTAATAGTGTATGGGGTCCTCCTTCTCCTCCTGCAAAAAGAATACCCACCTACAATCTTGGATTTAAGGACAAAGTGGGAAAAAAAGAAAACATCTTCCTATGAACTCCCGTGAAAACTCTTACCCATAAAATAGCCACTCTTGTATCTGCAGCCATACTTTACATTACCTTTGGGGCCCCCACTTCCTCAGAGCTGAGTATTTAAAGGAGCTCCAGACCGGCAGTGCTACCAAGGGCCAAACAAAAGCCTGTGCAAATTCTTTCTGCAAAGAACCACCTTCATCCTAAGACTCAAAAAAAAATTCTGTAGAGAAAGTTTTTAATGTGAGCAGTTTATATTTTAAAATTACCAATCCCTTGATGAAATACAGTGAAATAAGCAAAAGCCAAAGGCAGCAGAACCAGGTGTGTAAAATATATGGACACTAGCATCAATAATAATTAAATAATTAATCATTATTTAATAATAATTAAAGAAAGGCTTACTATGGTAAAGAAAGCTGTAGATATGAAAGTATTAATAAAAAGCAAATGGAAAAAACTAAGATGTGCTACATAATAATTCAAACAAAAACCCAACAAATGCATTTCATAGAAGATTAAACATAGTTGAAGAGAGAATTAGTATACTGTAAGATGAATTTTAAAAAATCAGAATGAAGTAAAAAGAAACAGATGATAATATGAAAGAGCAGTTAACAGTAAGAGAGGACTGAGTGAGATGGCATCGCCAGAATTCTAGAAGGAAAAAGAAAAGATGATTTAGAGCATTTGAAGAATTTTGAGAAATTCCAACAAGTTGATGAAAGGCTATAGTAAAGATTTTCATCAATTCAGCAATCACCAAACAGGAGAATAAAAATAAATCTACCTCTAGACTACTTATGGTGAGGCTGTAGAACACCAAAGATGTAAAGGTCTCAAAAGCAGCCAGAGATAAAACCAGCTGTGAGGTTTCCCAAGGGAGTAACAACTATACTAATATCTGATAGTCAGCAGAGAGAACACCTCTACTGTTCTAAGGGGTATTTCAGAGTATAACTGTTAGAGTTTGGTGATAGATTGGACATGGAATGATGAAGGAAGCACTTCTATAATACCTGTCAAGTTTCTGGAACACACAAGACACTTCACTGAGATTAAGGGAGAAAAAAAAAAAAAAAAAAGAAAGAGAGCCAGATTTCAGGAATAATGTCATGAATTTGCTTTAGGACCAGTTGAGTTGAAGGTATTTTGAGACAACCAAAAGAAAATGAAGGTCCCTTTGCATCCCGTATCTAGCTCACAGTGTCTATCTACTCTTGGTCAAACATCTTTCTGAAATTAGTTCATACTGCATCTATGACAGTCCCTCATCCTGTCAGAAATGAAGTTGGTTTGGTGTAAATTGATTTTGAGTTGTAACTCAACCACTTACTACGTGAATTTGTATATAATATATTCAGTGTTTTAAAACTTCAATTTATCCATCTACATCATGGTAGTAAAATTTTATGTTTCACTGAGGCATTATGAGAAATACAGGGATGTTATATCTGAAGAACCTTTGCAACATTATGCCACACAAACCATTAAATAAAGCACCTGTCTGCCTTTCTATTTTACCTTATTTTATCTTTTGTCTTGGGTTCCAATTTCTTATTTTAGCTGGAAAAAATAGTGTCTTCCATAGAGAAGACAGAAGGAAAAAAAGATGTTGAATAGGTCTGCTTTTCTCCATAGCATCTGTTAACCAACACACACCATCTGCCCCACGCAGTATCGCCATGTTTCTTACTTCTATTGCCCTGAAACATGATATCAGACACCATTTACTTTGAATGTCTTATCTAATACTGAGCTTTTCTGCATATGTACTTATAAATTTCTGCCATTTAATTTTTGTATTGTCTTATTTTAATAGAGTTTTCAAAAATATGAATTCTTATCTCTTTAGTTTGTGCTTTTCAAAACTCTACAGCCTCAGGAGAGCACAGAACTTTGCACGTGATAAGGCATTCCATCTTTGTTTTGTGAATGAATGAGTCAGAATTTTCCATGAAGCCATTGCTGACATGTCCTCCCCTCTCTTCCTTGTCAAGGACACACACACAATTATATTATCAATTGTCTTTCATTTATATAATTTTGTTCCTTTTTAAGTTGCATCCCATCATGACTTTGACCTTTTGATAATGCGTACATTTTTCATATGTTTTGGAGAAATGTGTTTCCCTGGGATCCTTTGCTGCATCTCATTATGCCCAGCTTTTCCTCTCTTCACAGTTATAGATTTCAAGATGAGATGATCACTTTCTCCCAAGGTTTCTGTCGTCCAGAGTCACAGTGACATTTTATTTTTTGGTATCTGATCTCAGCAGGGATGGCTTGGATGACTGGGTCTGTCTTTCCATTTGGTCTTTTACCATGAGCTTCACAGAGTAGTGTCCAGGAAGCTGCAAGGGTTCTTGAGGTCAGGGCTCAGATGAAGCAGATAGACTCCACTTCTGGATGACTGCAGCTGCAAAGAACTGGCAGCCACATTTAATCTACAATATATAAAACATGTCATTTACTTTCTATTATCTTTCCTATTAGTTGTTGATTGTGTTGATCTACATGATGCATAAATCTAAAATACAGGAAAACAGTGGAATCATCAAAATCTTGGCTCTCTGTATGATTTCCAATTATAAATTTTTGTTTTCAGGTATAATGTTCCTTCTCCGAGCAGAGATTCAACATAGAGAGACTGGCTGTTAGTATTTTGAAAACACTGACCCCCAAACAGTGGTCATGTGTTCTCTTTGGGAGACGGAACAACAAAGTAGTGTTGTCACTGATAGTCCCGTTTCATCTCCCAGTGAAGTGGATCACTGATTTAAATTGGTTTTGTTTACTCATTTTCAAATCTCCATGTGATATCCGTATATTAAATAAAACTCAAGTCCTCTGACTTTAGGTTCGTGAAACATCTAGAAGAACCACCCCAATACTGGCTAAACACTGAAATCACCTAGAGAACTTTAAAAAAACTGCCGTGTCCCAAGATTGTTATGTCATTGGTTTGGTGAAAGGGAGGGAGGTGGGTGGAATTCAGTTGGGAGTGTTTTTTTTTTCAAGCTTCCAAGTGAATCTAATGTTAACTCACTACTTTAGAACTACTTTAGAACAGGGATTGGCAGTTTTACTTTTTTATTTTTTGGTAAAGATGCAGATAATAAATATTGTCAGCTTAGTGGGTTATAAACTGTCTGTTGGAAATCCCCGAGTCTGTAGTGCAGCACAATTGGCATTGTATAAAAGCAGCCACAGGTCATATGTAGACTAATGACATAACTGTGGTTCAATAAACTTTACTTATGGACATTGGAGTTTGGATTTCTTATGGTATTGACGTGAGGTTCTTGTGGGAGTTTTTTCTTTCAACCATCAAAATATGTAAAAACCTTTCTAAGTTCACAAAACTAGGCAGTGGGTCTTGTTTGGTCCTAGAATTAGGGGACAAGATTTGTGTGGAGGAGTGAAAGTTTAAGGAGTAGAGAGTTGTGTTAAATGTTGTTTTCTATACAAATAACTGACGGCAGGATTCGACACCTTCATGTGGAGTAAGTTTTCCTTCTGAACAGCAGTGAGTCCATCTAGCACCACAGTTGGTGTTTCCTTATCAAATAAGTACAATAAAAAAATCAATTAATTTCTGCGTTCTGGGGTCCTCCTGTGGGCAGGATGAATTGAGCACTCCTAATACCAAATACAGAAAAGGTGAGAAATAAAACCCTCTATTAGGAATCGGGGACAGAGGAGAAGCTGACCTCAGCTTTCTGAGCCTTCGCATGTTTTCCTTTGCCAGTCTCCGGGCAGGCTCTTCCACTGGTCTGGGCATTATCCCTGGGAAGAAATGGGACCAGTAATAGATGTGACGGTGACTTGTTCTGATCCCCATCACTGGCCCAGGGAACATCATAAGTCAATGAGTTTGAGTCTTGGAAGTAAGACACAAAACTAATCTCACCTCCTGACCACAGTTCAGTCTGTCTATAGCATTTCCCTCTGTCCTCTGTTCTTTCTGGCACCCCCTACCCCCGCAAAGTCTTTTACATCCAAAGTGGGAATCGATTCTCGCTGAGTGTTTTATTCCTGAGACCTTCTTGTAAAAAGTATAAGCCTGATTAATAAAAGTTATTTAATGTTGCTTGGTTTAGTAATAGTAGACAGGGAACTTTTTGTTGATGATTGTAAGATTGTTCTTTTTATCCTTTGTTCCCTAATTGGAGCATTTGTCATCCATCAAGAGGTTGACTCGCTCCCCTGTCCTCTTCCATCCAACAGAACTTTAAAAAAAAAAAAAATCTGTTTAGTTTTGGAGAACCATACAAGGAAACTAGAAGGACTAGCTTATAAATCAGAGCAGCGCTATTGGCAACACGCACATTTGTTGTCTATTTTTTTTTTTTTTTTTTTAGCAAAGTTACAATTTAAAAGAATTGAGATTCTGGATCTCCATGTGGTGATTTAGCAATAACAGGTTGCTAATGAGGGCATCAAGACAGAGGTAGACGTTGCCTTAAATCCAAGCTTATGTAAGCTGCTTTAGCCAGGACTCGTTTTTAAAGGAGGGTGTTCCTTAGGAAGCAACTCGGGTGCTGGCTCTTCCTTCTGAAAATCAATGCGGTCCCCGTCATAAGGGTTAAGATGTGCAGACAGGAATCGCATGGTGAGGAGGAGTGGAACTTTGATGGTCGCTGCTCTTTTAATATCACGCCTAATGGAATGGCATTTTGCAATCTCTCAACCACAGCAGTTTCCTCTTCTCATTCAAATCTGAGCATACAAACGTTTCCTTAACTCCCGTTTGAATCCAAAATGTTTATCTGGCAGACCTGTTCAAGTTGAATTCTGGAAGGAAATCAAGCTTTCAAAAACATCTCAGAACATTGTGTCCGGGTTGAAATCAAGGACCATGATTCCCACGCATGTTTTCCAGGCAATTTTCTTTGACTTATGATTATTATTTTTTTTTTTTCTGAAGAAACTAGATTGGTACTTGCAAATGGAGAAGGGACTGGTCACAGCCGACTCAGAGAGTCAAGAGACCCACAAATGTCCCTGACAATAATTATTTTATTCATTTCTAATTCAATCTTATTTGGAAAGGATTTGAAGAGACTTACTGATATCACGACAACTCAACTGGAAGAGATCAGCCCAAGGAACATAAGAACTAGGAACAGAAAAATGAGAAAAGGTCAACAGATGCTACTGTCAAATGAGTCACTGAAGATTTCTGCCATTTGAGTAGGAATCCCCTGGTGTTTTGGGTGTCCAACCAGAAAAGGAAGGTGTTCAGTTTGGTTGGGGCCCTTGGGTAAAGGCTCATCTATGAAGGACAAGATCAGCCACACTGTCCTTATTTCCTGCTCTCTCTCTCTCTCTCTCTGTCTCTGGAAGGATCCAGATTTGGATTTGGTATGGGGAAGCAGTGAGTATCAGGGATTAATCCCAGAGGCACTCAACCACTGAACCACATCTCTAGCCCATTTTTATTTTATTTTTTTATTTTGACACAGGGTCTCACTAAGTTGCTCAGGACCTCGCTAAGTTGCTGAGGTTGGTTTTGAGCTTCCTATCCTCCTGTCTCAGTCTCCCAAGTTGCTGGAATTACAGGTGTGTGCGACTGGGCCCAGCTCCAGATTTGGATGTTGGATTAACCCTTCCATTTCTAGTTGAGATGTCTGATGTCAGAGGACCACAAAACTGCCTCTTTCAGCCCTCTTCTATTGTGATTATTCTTGGAATTAGTTTCTTCAACAAGATACATTTTCCTATTCCTCTGTTGAGATGTTTGTCATTACGGCAGTCTGTCATGTCTTGCATTAGGACTTTAGGTCAGTGAGTGGGGAAGTAAAAGAGAATTTAAGACAAGCATTTCAGTTGGGCCCAGAGTATAAGGGGATTTGATGGCTGGTTACATGGGTGGAACAGCAGGATTAGAATGATCACTGTATGATGCTGTTTCATGAACAGAAGACAAATGGATTTTCTTAAAAGATTTAAAAGATTTCACGAGGCCAGATAAGAACAGGGGGGTATAGCATATCATTTAGACTCATGATATCTTATCCCCTATTCAATCTGGATTCAAACTGCAGACCCACTATTTAGTTAAATGACCTTGGATATGAGACCTAATTTCTCAGAGCCTCAGTTTGCCCCTGTGTAAAATGAAATGCCTCCTATTTCAGGGTTCTAATGTGGGTCAAGGAAGATCATGAACTGCTTGTATCACCTGACATGTTCTGGGCCTGCAGGGCTGTCAGTGGTTACTGTCTAAATCCTGAGCCTGTTGTTATATTGTGATTGCATTTTCATTATTTAAGGAATTTAGCAACTATTCAAAGGAATAAAATTGCCCATCAGTCTGCTGGGAAACAAAATTAGGAGGTGTGGAAGGACCTGGGGACGCTAATGGTGATATGACACTAATGGCTGTAGGTTTTTTTTTTTTTTTTTTTTGTTCACTTGCCTAGAAATGCACCTCCTCTCTGAAAGGGGCTCAGTGCATGGCAAAAGGAGGAGGCCTCTGGTACAGTCACCCTACAAAAGACCTTGCTTTAGAGCTTCCCCCACCAGGATTTTCTAGTCCTTGGATGAGGGAGCAGCAGCATCCTTAGGTCTTGGGGAATGGAGGCCTCATGCTTTAGAACCCTAAGTCGCTGAGCGTGGGCTGTGACTTGGAATCACTGTGTAGGAAGATGGAAGGGAACCTGCCAGCTCATTTTTTGGCCAAGACACTGGGTATAGAAGCCAAAAATTACTTGGCTTGCAAACAGTCTCTGTGTTAGACTGGTAGAATTATGGATGATTGATTTTTTTTAAGTTTGGTTTTATATTATACAGTTATCATATCTCAGGATTATGAGAGAACATATGTGTGAATAAGACAAACACAACAGAGATAAGTTAATAAAATGAAGGACAAACTCATGTAGGAGATGGGCTCATATCATCTAGATGCTATAGAAATAAAAATTGAAAAGATCCCACACACTTAGTGTTACAAAGGGCCTGGACTTAAATCCAACACCAGTGCGTGACCAATGCCAGGGCAAGTCACTTCTCTGAACATCAGTATCCTTATCTGTAAGTCCAGCAATGTTTGCCTGTTTTGGCAACGGTTCAGATTAAATGGGATGATGTGTGTGACCTGCTTGGCTAATAAATTTGTGTTCCTCTCTCAGTGGTTTGGTGCATGGTGTGGGGAATAAGCTATGAACAGTTTTTCAAGCTGTTCCAAATGTTAGGTTGATAGAAGTGGGGACAACTTTCACTTTGTTTCCAAGTAAGCCCAACTCATCCCTCCCTCCCTCCCTCTCTCCCTCCCTCCCTCCCTCTCTCCCTCCCTCCCTCCCTTCCTTCCTTCCTTCCTTCCTTCCTTCCTTCCTTCCTTCCTTCCCTTCCATCTCCTTACCTATTTCTACATGCCCGTGTGTATGGATTCATTCATTCACTTGTTCATTTGGCCTACTTTTGTTGAGTATCTTGCAGTGAGCAAGATGCTATTGATGCAGAGATGAGTGAAACAGGTGATTTCATGTGGAATTTGTGAATGTTCAATGTGAACACCAGGAAAACACCTTGCTTCATGTTATGGTTTAGATGTGCAGGGTCCCCCCAAAAACTCATGTGTGAGACAATGCAAGAAGGTTTAGAGGTGAAACCATTAGGTTATGAGACTCTTAACTTTCTAGAGCCTTAACTGTAGGTGGGTAGGGTATGGTTAGAGGAGGTGGGTCATTGAAGTTGTGCCTTTTGGGTATATATTTTGTATCAGGTGAGTTGAGTCTCTCTCTGCTTCCTTGTACCATGTCCTGAGCTTCTTTTCCTCCGCCATGATGTTCTGCCTCCCCTCCATCCCAGAGCAATAGAGTTGGACATCTATGGATTGAGACTTCTGAAACTGTGAGCCTCCAAATAAACTTTTCCTTCTGTAATTGTTCTTGTCAAGCTTTTTGGTCACAGCAGGAAAAAAGCTGACTAAAGCACGTCGTAAGCACAATCTTGTGTGTTTTTATTTAAATATAAAAACATGATCACATTAAAAACATAAGGCTTAGACTTTGAATCAACAATGGCAGAAGTTTCAAGTTTCTTCATGTGTCCAAAGTTTAATATTTATGCACGTGAGAACATGTGTATATTTATATTTGTACTAGCCACCTATTTATGAAAAATAAAAGCAATATTTTTCCATGATAGGGCTCATTTCCTTATTGTTTACTGCTTATTTTACTAATAAATTAAATATGCACTAATAAAATGCATATTTGTGTTATGTATTAGGAATCCATTTCTTCAAAGATCAGTTACTTTGGATTTATGTTTACATTTGAAATTAGTCTCAAAGGATTGTATGTCTAGGCAGTTACATTGCTATTCTTAATTTTAAAGCCCAGTAGTAATGTGAATTGCCACCATCCATTTCCTGTATAATGTCTGAGGCAGTGCCTGGGGCTGGATTACTCTAGATATTTCAGATTTTTTTTTTCTTTAGCTGTGCATTTAAATTCCTTTCTTGTCTCAGTTCCTGACTTTTCATTTAAAAGTCCCACCTGGTGCATACTAAATGGCAAAATATTTATTTTCATCCTCATTAGTTTTCTTTTCCTGTATTAATTTTTATCTCTTCAGCTCTTAATTACCATTATAAGCAACATGGTTCCATTCTGTTTGTTTTGCTGCAGAACCCTCTTCTTCCATCTTACTTTTTTTTCCCCAACTGTTACCAAAGTATTTTAAGCAAGATGAACAGTTTTTAAATGATAACATAGCGGGTAAAAACTCGCTGACATAAATTTTGAGCCAGGAGACTGTATAATGCTGTGGATCATTCAGTAAAGAGGTTACACAGTGGGGCTCCTCAGAGCTGAGTTTGCTAGAGCCTGAAAATGAAAAGTTTTCTAAAATTGTTCTCTAAAAGCCTTTTATTAGTTATTAGGTTGCTTAGATAAATACTTAGCATTTGCTCAAGGTCTTTGTTCCTTATAAAGACGTTTTTAGGTGTTAAACTCATGACAGACTCAACCTGAGGCCCAGCTGCTGTGCAGTTTATGAAATCCTTGCTTCAGGGTCAGGCTTCAAGTGACATATCACCTAAAAGAGCTTTGGCTTTTCAGAAGCTGTCACAAAACTTCGGAAAAGAACTTGGAATTAGGTACTGTTTTGGAGCATGCAGTAGAGTGCACTATCATTTTATTGTAGTTTTTATGGAGTTGACAACATCCAAAGCATAAAGCTTTACTTGTACTTGTTACATGTTTGTCTGATCCTTACAAATCATGATAAGAAATATCTTGGATCATTTTGATACAGTTTCTAGCTTTGAAAAGAAGAAAGGACAGGTGTATTTACTAAGTATAGCAACAAAAACTCTTGTTTAAAAGCTTACAGTATTTTAATACTGTAGCCTTTGAAACTATGAAGTTTAAATAAATTGATATTAAAAGTCACATTTGTAACTAACTCTGAGGCCCAGAGTAACAGCTTGAAAGAGTATTTTATGTACGAGGACAGAGTAAACAAATTATTTTTCATAATTTTCCTTCATGTTTTCTCATCAGTCCCCTAAGGGGACATGTTACATATCAAATTTGGTTTTATTAAACTGGTTATGACCCAATTGGACTTTACCTTCTTTATGTACATACTTGTGGATTGCAGAAATCTCCAAGGGCACTCATTTGGATGATTTTATAAGACCATTTAGTGATAGCTACATAACTCTAAATTGCATAAGAGAAAAAAAAATTAACTAAAAAATGTGATTTTTCTCAATTTAAACTTTGATTCTTCCTACTTGAAGCTACTTAATGATTTTCTATTTATCTCTTCCTCCCCTACATCAGTGAAGTTTTATATTTACTCATTATGGCCATTAGTAGAATATTTAAAATCTCAATTATTTGATCTCTCTAGTAGATATTCGTGTGAATCAGGATCAAACAGAAAAATAGAACCAGTGGGAGATATGTATTAAGAGATTCATGGCAAGGAATAGACTTATACATCTTTGCGAAGTGATCCAAAACCCCTAAGGCAGGCCATCAGAAAGGGCAGGTTAGCACTCTGGCTTGAGCTGAAGCTGTTGTCCACAGCTGCAAGGTCTCATTTTTCAAGGAAGTCTCCGTTCTTCTCATGGCCTTTCATATAATTGAATCAAGATCAACTCGATTATCTAACATGATCTCCGTCACACACAGTCAACTGATTGTAGACTTTAATCACATCTGCAAAACACCCCTATAGCAATGCCTAGATTAGAGTTTGAGTAACTGGAGACTGTAGCCCAGCCAAGTTGACACATAAAATTGACATCACTAATGCAAAGCATTTCAAAATCAGCCAATATAATATAGACAAACATAATTGTATTCATTTGATATCAGTGGAAATCAGTTGTTCCTTTTGTGTTACAGTGAAACGCACATTGTGAATATAAACGTCCAAGTTCCTCTTATCTTGATTGAGAAGGACATTAATAAGATGATGGGGTGGATTCACTGAGCCTTCCTGTCCTACAGCCAAGGTGGACAGGTGCCTAGATAACTCCTGCATTTCAAGATACCTTAAACAACCTGACTTAAGCCCAGAAGCTTCTGGAAGTCATGGGAAGGCACTCTGAGTTTGCCAAGAATAACTATAATATTGAAAGAGCCAAAGAGAGAGTTACAGATACTGTGATTTGAAAGCATTGACCTCTCCATTTGTATTTTTCTATCTCACCTTCAAGAACAAAACCTCCTTCAAGGTACAGACTGCATATTCTCAGAGCAGGGTACAGTAAATAGCCTACATCTGAGGGGCTCAGCAGGACCCCAGACACACCCAACTAGGATCATTTGAGGAGAGGTTAACAAAAAGGCTAGTATCTAAAGGTGTAGACAGGCTTTAGGGAAACCCCAGATGACATGTTACTACCTTCCCTAGTCTGGGAGGGTTGCGGGGAGAGGAAAGGTCACTGGAAGCCTGAAGAGAGAGAGTCTGGGACAGAGGCCTGCTCTTATAGGTGTGTGACCTTTGTTTATGGGATGAGATCAGTCTTCTGAAGAGGAGCTGGGGGCATAGAAGTACCTTAACTCTGAAAGTATCTTATTCTTTCCCTTTGATCACCTACCTGCTGATCTTTCCCCTGAGCTGAGCCCACTAAAAATCAGAGGGCCACGAGCCAGCTGATGTTGTCCCTCCAAGTCAGCCAGCTGGAGGGCACAATGGAGCATGGATCTGGATGCATAATCAAGAATAATACCTCCTGTAGACAGCAGCTCTGGGATGTGAACTTGAATAAGCAGTGTGGTTTCTCTGAGCCTCTGTTTTCTCACCTTAAAATGGGATAATCAAAGCCAACTGGCTTGGTGACTTAGGGGCAGACAGTGTGTCAGTCAGCTTTTTGTCACTGTGACCAATATACCTGACATAAACAACTTTTTTTTTTTAATAGGAATTAAATGTATTTCAGAGTTCTTCCAGTTTAGACAATAAGGAAAAAAAATATAATTCTGACCAGAGCTACAATAAAGAAAGTAGAGAATGTCATTAGTACACTCAGCAGAAGGCATTTTTTTTAAATTTTATTTTTTTATTGGTTATTCAAAACATTACAAAGATTGCAGAATCACATCAGTTACACATCCACATTTTTACATAATACCATAATAGTAACTGTTGTATTCTGCTACCTTTCCTATCCTCTACTATCCCCCCTCCCCTCCCCTCCCATCTTTTCTCTCTACCCCATCTACTGTAATTCATTTCTCTCCTTATTTTTTTCCCATTCCCCTCACAAACTCTTATATGTAATTTTGTATAACAATGAGGGTCTCCTTCCATTTCCAAGCAATTTCCCTTTTCTCTCCCTTTCCCTCCCACTTCATGACTCTGCTTAATGTTAATCTTTTCCTCCTGCTCTTCCTCCCTGCTCTGTTCTTGGTTGCTCTCATTATATCAAAGAAGACATTTGGCATTTGTTTTTTAGGGATTGGCTAACTTCACTTAGCATAATCTGCTCTAGTGCCATCCATTTCCCTGCAAATTCCATGATTTTGTCATTTCTTAGTGCTGTGTAGTACTCCATTGTGTATAAATGCCACATTTTTTTTATCCATTCATCTATTGAGGGGCATCGGGGTTGGTTCCACAGTCTAGCTATTGTGAATTGTGCTGCTATGAACATCGATGTGGCAGTATCCCTGTAGTACGCTCTTTTGAGGTCCATAGCACAAGAGTTAAAAACAAGAATCAACAAATGGGACTTACTTAAACTAAAAAGTTTTTTCTCAGCAAGAGAAACAATAAGAGAGGTAAATAGGGAGCCTACATCATGGGAACAAATTTTTACTCCTCACACTTCAGATAGAGCCCTAATATCCAGAGTATACAAAGAACTCAAAAAATTAAACAATAAGAAAACAAATAACCCAATCAACAAATGGGCCAAAGACCTGAACAGACACTTCTCAGAGGAGGACATACAATCAATCAACAAGTACATGAAAAAATGCTCACCATCTCTAGCAGTCAGAGAAATGCAAATCAAAACCACCCTAAGATACCATCTCACTCCAGTAAGATTGGCAGCCATTATGAAGTCGAACAATAACAAGTGCTGGCGAGGATGTGGGGAAAAGGGTACTCTTATACATTGCTGGTGGGACTGCAAAATGGTGAGGCCAATATGGAAAGCAGTATGGAGATTCCTGGGAAAGCTGGGAATGGAACCACCATTTGACCCAGCTATTGCCCTTCTCGGACTATTCCCTGACATAAACAACTTAAAGGAGGAAAGATTTGTTTGGGCTCATGGTTTCAGTCCATGATCAGCTGACTCCATTGCTTTGGGCCTGAAGTAATGCAAAATCGTATCAGGCATGGCAGAGGAAAGTTGCTCACCTCATGGCAGGAGAGAGAGAGAGAGAGAGAGAGAGAGAGAGAGAAAGAAAGAGTAAGGGCAAGAGATAGAGGGTGGGGCAGGGAAGAAATGGGCCAGAGACAAGAAGAACCCTCCCAGAGCATGCCCCAGTGACCTGCTTCCTCCAGCCTTGTCCCACTGCCTACAGTTTCCACCACCTCCCAAGAGCCCATTCACCTTCTGTGGATAAATTCATCAATAAGTTCAGAGCCCTAGTAGTACAACCACTTCCCCAAAACCCCAGCTCTGGATATTATTGCAATAGGGACCAAGCCTTCAATACATGAGCCTTTGGGGAGGAAATATTCCAGACCCAAACCATAACAGATAAAATAGATAATTTACCTCTGATGACAGCATCCAGTATGATAATTGTATTGTTATTAGGATAACTGTCACTACCATTGTTATCTCAGCAACTTAGAACATGGATGTGAGGTTCACGTGCCAACAAAGAAAGAGGCCAGAAGTTCAGGAAACATTTTAAACTGCCTCAGAGTGACTTATGCTGTGGTTTCGATGTGGTTGGAACCTTGGTCCTCAGTGTGGTGGTGGGAGGTTGTGGACCTTTAAGAGGCGGAGCTTTGTGGGAGGTCCTTGGGTCACTTGGTGCTGCCCTTGGGAGGAATTAAGGTGGTTAGTGTAGGATCCAGATTACTTCTTGCAAGAGGATTGTTTAAAAACTGGACCCTCACAGTTTCTGTGGCTTCCTGTTTCTGGTAAGGATCTATTCATACCCACCATCTGGGGTCCTCACCAGAGCTGGCACTATGTTATTTGTACTTTTAAATTCCCAAACTATGAGCTAGATAAACCTCTTTTCTTTATAAAGTTAAACTATTTGGAGTATTATTATAATAAAGCAAAAAAAAAAGGAAATCCTATTCACTGTAACATCTCTCACACAGTATATATTCAAGAATATATACCTTAATCTAAACTCTGATCATGAATAAGACAAAACTCCCATCTCCTCTAAATAAACGTATGACCATATATTTCCATTCTTCCTGACTGACCTGTCAGGGATAATAAAAAAGAAAATTAGTAAACTACCTCAATTTGAATGCCATTCCCCTCCTACTTACCTCATGGTGGAGAATTTAATGACAGAGAAAATAGCCAAAAGATTTTCAATCAGCAGGGAGAAACTGTGACTAATGCACATTGCCCAGCTTCACAATTACTACAGTTTGATTTTATAAAAACTGTATTAGGCAGGTAATAACATTGCAATGTAATGAATGTGCCCACATGTGTAATTTCTCTTGTCTAGAGTAGTAGCATTATAAAGGAGGATTTATGACTCGTACGGGAAAGAAAACAATTTTTTTCTCCATTCCTTTAAGTTTTTAATTGGAACAGAGCCCTATATAACAAAAATAAATAAAGTTTTTAAAAGCAAATTAACCAGAGGAAAAAACAGAAGTTTATGAACATGTGTCGGTATTTCATATGTATGTCAGGGAAAGTCATTTTCAAAGAGTTGCATATGAATTGTCACTTGTACAGCACCTTCAACAAAGAACAGTATGTTTTAGAAAAGGTGACAAGATAAAAGGAAGGGACTTCAAGCTCCAGGGCCAGCGACTTGTGGGAAGAAGAAAGGCAGATAAAGGCTGCTTAGCCAAGCTTACTAATGGAGACTTCTCTGGTGCTGTCACCAGGCCCTGAAGGGTCAAATTGTCTTCAGTAGTTGACCTTTGTTGTCCCTGGTGGAAAGAAAAGGTAGAATGTCATTTGTCTTTGTAAATTTACATCCTGATTTCAGGCAGATAGAGGGAGAGCAGGGAGCCTTTGGGCATCTATTTCTCTTTATTTGCCTTCCGCTCAACAATCCTTATATCAAAAAGGCATGTTTTGGGGTCATATATTCTGGCTTCCCACAAATGTAGTATAGAGAATAGATGATGCCTATTCAGGTAGTATAAATGGCTATACGCTTATTTATAAGTATGTTTTGGAACATACGTTGAATAGGAATCCATATCAAAGCACCTTAAAATTTTCTCCTGGGGAAGGTTCAAAAGGTATCTGTTGTCTTTGCACAAAAGCAATCTGCCCCTTCAAGGTCCTGAGGACACCAGCAATAGCCTTTGGATATTGGATGAAATTGTTACTTGTTCCTTTTGACAGGCACTCTGTGCTGGCTGCCTGGATAAGACTCCTGGCTGTGAATAAAACCAGGTCAGAGGTTTTGCTACAGTTTATCATATTATACCAATGAATGATTCATGTGCCATCTGTTGACCATAAAGGCAGTTAAAGAATTCTAATAAATGCACGATTTCCATTTCCTACAGTAAAGCAGCACTGGCATTTACAACCTCCCTGAGCAATAAAATATCAGTAAAAATAAAACTGACAGTAGTCTTTGCTCTTCCTAAGCATTAATCACCTTAAAGCACAGTATCAGGTATCTGCATTCCTATGACTATTAGGTAAAAATACGTTGGCAACATGTTAAACTCCAATTACTTTTTATAATATCTTATATTCACTGAACAAGACTTAATGACTCATAAGAACGATTTGGAATAAATAAAGATATTCACCCTGAAATTTTCTCTTTCAGTAGCAATAATTATTAACAATGCTCGTTTCTTCTTGGAGGTAGTAATTTTTGGCAGTTTAGTTCTTATTCAGTACTGAAGATGTGCTTATTATTAGTACCTCCATCTTTCCCAGCATGCAATTATTTGCATATTTAATTTAGATTTTTTATTGGACAAAAATAGCAGTACATCGGCAGAGGGAATAGGACTTTAACATATCAGTGACACAAAATAACTTTAACATGGAATCAAACTTTAATTGTTATGCTTCTGAGTCACTCTCAGGAATCATAAATATTGCCTTTTATGATATCCTGATCATGTTGGACAAAAATATGGGAATAAATATACTTTTAAAAGTATCAAACCCACTAGCTGTGGTGGCACGTGCCTGTAATCCCAGCAATTTAGGAGGCTGAGACAGGAGGAACACAAGTTCAAGGCTAGCCTCAGCCACTTAGCAAAGTCCTAAGCAACTCAATGAGATCCTGTCTCACAATGAAAAATAAATTTAAAAGGTGAGGGGAGGACTTAGATGTAGCTCAGTAGTTAAGCACCCCAGGTTCAATCCCTGGTGTGAAAAAAATATATATATATGTAATTTTCCTTTAATCATAAATATATATATGTGTGTGTGTGTGTGTATGTGTGTGTATATATATATATATATATATATATATATATATATATATATATATCAAACCCCAATTAGTTTTTGTGTCTCTGATTCTTTTTTTAAAAAATATTCTCTCTCAACTTTTTTCAACATAGGGACGTGTTCTGATTACCCTTTGGCAGGTGAAAATGAGAATGCACAGAAACGCCCACTGATGGATTAGGAACAGAGACAGGTGTTATGCTAACCTGCCAGTCACTTCTTTTTCCTCTTCTCAGTTTTCTCTTCTAAAATGAGAAAATGAGCCCTTCTTCTCATAGCAGCAGGGTGGGTAGATTTCATTGGTGACCATCTCCTATGGATTGGGGGATGTGGGAGGGTGGAATCCATCCCTGTAGGTCTTGATTTTATCTCGTGGTTCAACCTACTTGAACAATGTGACTGTATTTATTATACTGTTCAAGTAAACCTAATAAAATACATATGTAGTAAGATTCTGATTTTATAAATAAATCATGTGTTTATAAGTGCTTGTATCAATTTCTAAAAGATCTAGAGGGACTATTCCTAAATATTGAAAATTATTATTCTGGGTGGTTTTTTAAAATATTTAAATTTGTTTTAATTAGTATACATGAGAGTAGAATGCATTTATACACTTTGATGTAGCATACATAGATGGGATATAATTTGTCATTTTTCTGAGTGTGCATGTTGCAGAATCATATTGGTCATGCAGTCATATATATACATACAGTAATAATGTCTGTTTCATTCTACTATTTTTCCTATCCCCATGTTCCCTCCCCTCTCCTCTCCTCCCATCACTTTCCTCTACCTAATCTAAGGTAATGCTATTCTTCCCTAGTGCTCCCCTACCTTATTGTGAATTAGCATTCACATATGAGAGAAAACATTCGGGCTTTGGTTTTGTGGGATTGGCTTATTTCGCTGAGCATGATATTCTCCAACTCCAACCATTTACTGGCGAATTCCATAACATAATTTCACTCTTCTTTAAAGCTAAGTAATATTCCATTGAAAAAAAAAAATATATATATATATATATATATATATATATATATATATATATCATATTTTCTTTATGCATTCTATCAAGGGACACCTAGGTTGGTTCCATAATCTAGATGTTGTGAATTGAGCTGCTATAAACATTGATGTGGCTGCATCACTATAGTATATTATAATATATATATTATAAGTCCTTTGGGTATAAACCAAGGAGTGGGATAACTGGGTCAAATTATCCTGTTTTTTGTATTTTGTTTTCTAAATCTCTTTTAATAATAAAAATAGTCTCTTCTTTTTTAAAAGGTGGAAGTAAATAAGAAAACTATATCTTGACCCTCACTTCCCTCCTGCTTTATCCACTGAGGAGTACACCCAAAGGAAACATGGAAGTAAGAAAGGAGGTGATATTGAGGGGGAATGCATGCCAAGGACAGGGAAGGTCCAGGGGGGGGCATCCTTTCAGGCCAGGTTCCACCTTAGTCAACCATGAGAGCTGATCCTTGAAGGGAGGGGTTGGGAAGAACTTACCTGGAGGATAGGCTTCCAGAAACTGACGGGTGATGATGGGATTGTTATCACCTGTTGATGTGGTCAGTGCATCCTCTGCCCTACTGGCCTCTAACCTGATGCTTGTTCAGTGTCCACAGAGCCAGGGAGGGGCTCAGTCCACAGACTGACCACCCTTGGCATCCACCTCCATCTCCTACCTATATTAAAAGCGTTTGTTGATGACTGTTGATTAGACATGACTGGGCTAAAGCTAGTCTTGTGAATTATCTGCCTGAAACGTGTTGAGGGAAGGGAGCAAATGGAGAAAACAAAATCTGAAACCTTGAGGCTAGTGAGTTTCCAAGTCAACCTTTCTTCTTTCGTCCTTTGCACCTTCTGACCTCTTCCCCTATACTATCTTGAGACAGGACCTAACTGACCTTTTGTATAGAAATCTTTCCCTTATTCTTCCCTTGTCAGTGCCAGTTATTACCTTCTGAAGTCGGGTCTAACTTTTCCTGTTTTGTATTTGCACAGGAATTCATTCATCAATGTCTGTGGAACACCTGTTGTGTACGTCCAAGGTCCTGGACAGGGTGGATGTCCTCATGGGCCCATAAAAGTGGCATATGTTTGTTAGGAAAAAAAAATCTTTTCCAACCCTTATCTCAACAGGGCTCCTTGGAGTTGGGCTCTACCTATAGTTAGTAGTACTAGTCTTATTTCTGCAGGTATGGCAATAGACCCAGGCTTAGTACTATGTGGCTACTAATGAGAACTGGTCCTTGAATTGAGACCTGGGGTGGTATAAATGCATCTGTGGAATTAGCAATGGCTGTCATCATCCTTCAGTATAAAAAGATAAATCCATATGATCTATGTTTTGTCCATTAATTTATGTCAGACCATGTGACACAGGAGGTTTTATTCTTCTGGATGGTGGTGTTGGTATGAAGTTACCAAACAGCATCTCAGTTTGAGACACTAGGGTTATTAGTGAGTGACTGTGGATATGAAGCATCTGTTCTGTGGAGTAAAGCTAGTGTCTCCCTGTTATAATTTGGATACGAAGTGTTGAAGGCTTGGTCCCCAAGGCAGCAAAGTTCACGGGTAGGGCTTTGGGGAATTAATTGGATCACAAGGGATCTAACCTCACCAGCAGATTAATCCATTGATAGCTAAATGGACTTGGGAGGTAGAAACTGTAGGGGTTTGGTTGGAAGAAATAGGTCACTGTGGATGTGTCCTTGGACACTATATCTTGACCCTGGCCCCTTTCTCTCTCACTGTCTTTGCTTCCTGGCTGCCATGAGCTGAGTCGTTTCCCTCCACCTCACCCATGAGCCATGATGTTCTTTCTTCTTCACCTCAGGCACAAACCAGTGGAGCCAGCCAACCATGGACTGAAACCTCTGACACTGTCAACCAAAATAAATATTTCCTCCTTTAAGTTATTTATGTCAAGTATTTTGATAAAAAGCTGACTAACAGGCTCGCAAGAAGTCTGTTTTATCTACCTGTCATTCTGTGACCTAGGGGCTCTGCAAAGTGAGTTATAACCCCTCCCTGATTACATGCATCCTGTCTCTCTTCCATTGTAAAAATAACTGTTCTGCATAGGATCGTGGCTCCTTAATGTCATATTTTTGTTGACATAAACAGTTTTCCCAGAAATCGGGCACAAGTGTGGCCCTGTGCTGATTGACCACAGGACTTCTTAAAGATCACAGAGAAATCAATTCAGACTCCAACCTCGATC
Source organism: Callospermophilus lateralis (assembly GCF_048772815.1). NCBI lineage: Eukaryota > Metazoa > Chordata > Mammalia > Rodentia > Sciuridae > Callospermophilus > Callospermophilus lateralis. Next base: position 202,197,663 of record NC_135305.1, read on the forward strand.
ACGCCATTGAATTTGAGTTAAGTGCTCTAATCTATAGGTAGGTAACTCCAGAATCTTGGTAACGACTCTTATTTGGAAAAAATAAAAAAGCACTTTATGATTTATTTGTATGTTTTTCTGAACTCTATTGATTTAAAAAAAAATTCCCAGAATCCTCCTCTATGCCATCTAGATCCTTCGCTTTCTCTCTGTTCTAGGGGTGGAGCATTTTCTACTTTCAGCATATTATGTCGCTGATTATCCCACTTTTGAGAAATGGCATAGAACAGAAGGAAAGTGTGCCAGGGGAAGGGAGCCCCTCTGTGGATATGGCTGGTGGGTTCTTTGTACATTAGTGTTGACGGTTGAATGGAAGCAACAAGCTCAGTGGCTGTGGAATGTTAATGTCGTAAAGTTTTTCATTCAGTAGAGCTTTGTGAAGCACTCAACCCAGATTTTTAATGAGTTTGTTCCTCTTAGGATTTGCAGTGTTTGTTAATTAAAGCTAAGCACCTGGTTTGCCAAATATGGTCAGATGAACAACCTTTTGTCGCACGTTCTGCTGGAGGATGCGGGGGAACGTTTGATTGCATGGCATTTAATAGGTAATTTTAAAATGGCAAGTAAATTGGCAATTGATTATATTTTCAAATGAACACAGCCACCACATAAATACTTTGTCACCTTTAATTAGCATCAACATGATACTTTAGCCGTGAAAAATAAATCCAGCAGTGAAAAGATTTTTACAAGATCTATCTAAAGCGTTTAGTGAATACCAGATGCTGCGGTCGGTGCTGAGGTAACAAAGGTGAGCACAGGAGTCCACTTGCCCAAGAGGGAGGCAGAAATCAGTCAGAGAAACAAAGAATCACAGAAATCAGTTTAAAATTACAACCATAACGCAGGTCTTGAAGGAGAAGGGTCAGGGTGCTGCTTAGATCCAGCTCTGTAGAAGTAGAGCTAAAGAAGGGATTCAGACGAGCACACTACCGCTTGAGCCATATCCCCAGCCCTTTTTTTTTTTTTTTTAAGAGAGAGAGAGAGAGAGAAAGAGAGAGAGAATTTTAATATTTATTTTTTAGTTTTCAGCGGACACAACATCTTTGTTTATATGTGGTGCTGAGGATCGAACCTGGGCTGCACGCATGCCAGGTGAGCGTGCTACTGCTTGAGCCACATCCCCAGCCCAAGATACATGTGATTTATTGTAGGCATGCTCTCCAGGGAAGCAAAGTGTCCAAACCAGGTTGGGGCAGGTGACAGATGTGGCCTCAGATGGACTGGGTTTCGTCTTGATCCCTGGTGTGGATGGACATGGTCCCTGGACAGAGGGACCCCCATCAGACAACAGTCTTATTTTCCAAGGATAGAGGGCAGCAATTGAAAGAATGCGTGTGGCAAGTTATAAAGGGCTCTGTGACATCAACAACATCCACCACAGATGCTGAGATGACATGCAACATTTTTTGTTCAAAACCTTCCAGGAGCCACTGGTATCATTCAGAATAAGACCCAAATGCCTGAAAAGGACCGCAAAACCCTATGGGCTCTGAGGCCATCTGAGCTCATGTCATGAATGCCTTTGGATGAATGCTCATTGCTCAATATGAAGCTCATTGTTGCTCTAGTTACCTGTCCCATGTGGATTTTCAGCTACCTTTTCTATTTAAACAGCAATGTTTATTTGAGGTATATTTCATATTTCACCAGTGTACGTTGAGGCACAAGTTTTATTGTCTTACCTTTTAATTCAAAACATCTATAATTGCTCTAAGTAGACAAAATTAGAGGCAGAGAGTAGAATGATGGTTGCTAGGGGGAATGGAGAGTTGCTATTTATATATTTTTTTATTTGTTCTTATTAGTTACACATGACAGAATATATTTTGACACATTATATATGTTATGGAGTATAATTTATCATTCTTCTGATTGTATATGATATAGAATTACATTATGTAATCCTTTATACATATAGGATAGTAATGTCTGATTTATTCTACTGTCTTTTCTATTCCCATTCTCCCTCCCTTTTCTTCATTCCCCTGTGTCTAATCCAAAGTACTTCTATTCTTCCCTACACTCCTTCCCTCTTATTGTGAGTTAGCCTCCGCATATCAGAGTGAACATTTGGCTTTTAGTGATTTTGTGTGTGTGTGTCGGGGGGAGTACTGGTGATTGAACTCAAAGGCACTCAACTACTGAGCCACATCCCCAGTCCTGTTTTTTATTTTATTTATAGGCAAAGTCTCCCTGAGTTGCTTAGCACCTTATTTTTGCTGAGGCTGGCTTTGAACTCTCAATCCTCCTGCATCAGCCTCTTGAGTTTCTGGGATTACAGGTGTGCACCACTGTAGCTGGAGGCCTTTGATTTTTGGGGATAAATGCAGAGTTTGAATTTTACAGGTTGAAAGGAACTTTGGAGTTGAATGATAGAAATGGTTGAACAACTTCATAAATGTACTTAACACCATTGAAGTGTACAATTAAAATGAGCAAGATGGTAACTTCTAGGTTATGTGTATTTGAACATAATTTTAAAAAGGAATTTTACTTCAAACTAAAATTTGGCATATGGTATGTATGGCTCATCTAACTCAAGAGAATTTGTTTTGTCTTTATTAAACATGGTGACAATCACTGTTCCCATCTGAAATTGACCCAAAATTGAAGATAGAAGAAAGAAAAGAAAATCTTTAAGGTCATTTTTTAAAATCCCCCCCCACCACACACACCCACATACAAAAGATTGTTAGATACTGTGGGCTTCCTTACCTGGGCTGTATTCTTACCTGTTACGTCTGTCTTTCCACATTTTGGTTTATCTCTTAGATTTCTGCTGTTTGACCTCTTTTCACAACTTCGTTTTCCAATATTAGTTCCTTTTTTATTATTTACTATCTGTTTTTTCCTCCTTTCATTCTTCACCTGAGCTCTATGTTAGTTTTATACAATAGATGAAGGAAGGTCATTGAAATCTGGTTATTTGTCAAAATATCATGCCGCCTCCTACATAGCCTGGTGCTGTGGGAAGCATCATTTACTGTCCATGTTGGTGGCAGCTTGGAGCAGAGAGGCCCTCTGTGGGTGGCATTGGGATCCTTCCTTTGAGATATTTTGAATCATTTCATCACCAGCTGGCTGCTGGGTCTGAACCTCTGCCAAGCTCCTGAAGAGACAATGTCATCTGACAGATTTCTTCCAATGGCAAGGACACGTGTCACTTATAAGACGAACAGCAAAGGGCTAATTTAACATTGAGAGAGAGAACTTAACAGCAGTGTTGGTGCAGGGCCAGTGTGAACCAGCCAGAGAGGATGTCTCCAGAAACAGAGGTAGGTTAGAGAAAAGCGAACTGGCTGAACAGGAAACAGAAAGAAATACAAAATGTGGTCTTGAAAGGCTCAAAATCCTAGATGGGGAAGTGAACCTGCAAAATCTGATCATGATAAACTAATATGCCTCAATTTCCATATCGGTAAGCCAGGGACAGCCTACCTTACTGGTTTCTGAGAAGATTAAATAAACTTGCTCAACAGATTGGTGAACAGATCAATGTTAGAGGATACTAGTAGAAATGTCTACAGAACACAAAGAAAGTAACTGGCTCTGTAGGGAGTGGGGGGTAGGTAAGTTCATCCAAGAAGGCTTCATGGAGCTGATCGCTGAAAGGCCCACAGGGTTTTGTAATTCTAACTCATCCTGTCATGGACTATGTCAGCAGCAATACATATGTATGTTGGCAGCCCCATGTGCATTTACATAGGATGAGAAATAGGAGCCCTGTATATAGGTTGAATCCCCTATTATTGCTTGACATTTTTGTTGATGAAATTGCCAGTGTTCTTACCAAAGCAAACTGCCTAAGGAACCACTTACGAGCTACTCTTAGACATTATTTCTAAATATTCAATGGCCTTGATTGTGTTAAATAACAATAATTGCTAAACATTGTGTTTCAGAAGCACAGGGCCTGCCAAGTCTCTTGGGAACTACACAAAATATTTTTGTAACAAATTTAGTAATTTCAACATCCTCAGCTATCTACCAGAAAAAAAAACTAAACAGTAAATATTGTTAATCATTTAAAAATATTGTAACAGAGAAGAGATGCCTTTTTATTATCTGTTCTCATATCAATTGCCTTGGTCGTTGTTGCTTAAATGATGGTCCAAATTACTAGGCCTTGCTTCCTCTCCAGGATGGGATCTTGAAACATTTTCTGGTGTCTGAGCAAGAATAGAACATGCAGCACAGGCAAAAAGTCTCTCAGGGCTATTTACCCAATAATTACAAACTTAGAGACAAGAAGATACATGAACTGCATTTTCCATAGACTTCAAGTGTCTAGATTAATGTTACTTTTGACATTTCACAAAAAGAAAAGCATTTATTGTGATGATGAATGGGTGTTAATTGTTTAACCAAAGATTAGAAATAAATTTAAATCTAAAGCAATCATAGATACTTAACTTCTTCAGAAATGTTTTTGAAATTTTGCTTTTGATGAGGCTTAATCCATAACCAAATACCACGGCCAGATTTAAACCTGAAAGACAGGTTTCTGATATTTGAAAAGGTGGGCCTGGATTATGTTTTAACTCTTAGGTGATCCCATTCTTTATCCCTGCAGTGCCTGGGCAGAGTATGGGGCACTAAATTAAACATCAAGTCAGGAACGTGGGTTATAGAACTGTTGATAGAAGAAAGCAAATCCAAATCAAAACACAGCAAAATGGTGCTCTCCCTTGGTCAAAACTGTTTCCTTCTGGTGTCATGTCTGTGTGTGTATGTTTAGACTTCTTTGCTGTGTAGTGTAATTTTTAACCTCAAAGTTTGATTAATATGAGTTACTGATTAGAAATATTCTCCATCACAAATTTCTGAGTTTTGATGGTTATGTTATGTTAATTTGAGCCTGGTGATTTTAGCACCTAAATCCTGTCTGCCTCATGACATCACCATGATCTTGATCTATTCTATGTATCTGTATCCAACAGACAGCCCACCACGGGACCCTGTGGGAGGGCAGGGGATGCAGTGGCCTCTACCCTCCTGGAATTAACATTCAGGTGGAGGAGACAATTCACAAGTGAACAGGGGCTGGGGTTGTGGCTCAGTTGTAGCGTGCTCACCTAGCATGCATGAGGCACTGGGTTCAATCCTCAGCACCACACAAAAGCAAAATAATGTGTCCACCTAAAAAAAAAAAAAAAAAACCAAAAAACTAAAGAGACATAAATAAATAAATGTTTTAAAAAATAAATGAACAAATAGGTAGATATATCAAGTCATTAGTCCTAGATTATGATAAGGGCCCACTGGAAATAAACAGTGCTCCAAGATAAACCTGGTGGGAGGGGGAGGGCTGCTGGCATTTTCTGTAAAATACTTGATGACATTAACCTTTATGTCACTTAATTTCCCAGTACAAACACTCACACAAGAAATTTAATTTAGGATTAGGTTCCAGGAAATGAGTCTTCTTTCAAGGACCTGGTGAACTTCCTATCTTCTTTGTGAAACTGGAAATTCTATAATTTACCATATTTTCCTTTTTTTGCTCTGGCTGCCAGAAAGCTTGGAGAAAACTCTGATGCTCCATGAAAGCAGTGAAGTATTTTTTCTGGTTATATATTTTTGCAGCAGTTGGCCTAAATACTACTCTGGCCCTTGTGTCCGAATCCCAGGGGTGTGTTTGTAAAATAGTGACAGTTGTAAGATAGGCTGGGGCTGCCTAGACAGACCAGAGGAAAAGATTTTTCAGGCCAGAGGAGAGATGTTTAAAGGAGAGTTTTAAAAAGGAAGTTTCTCAGCATAGTGGGCAATGTAACTCACACCTCCATCTCTGCACAAAACTCAGTAAAATCAATAGTATTTGCTAATGGTAGGTGGGAATTGGATTTGTATTTTTGAGATGCTTCCAAATTTTGAAGCTGAAGTGAAACTGGCCATAGAGTCATAACAAATATCTCTAAGGGACAGACAGACTTCCAGTTGCATTTGATTTTGGCTCCTTTTATCTTTTTTTTTTTTAATTTTTCATTTCTTCTTTTCCTAGTTTATTGATTTTATTGTATTTCTACATTTATATATAAGAGCATTGCTAATATCCACAAGCTATTCTCTCTCCCATGTGTTCTCTCTCTCTCTCTCAGCTTCCCTGAGAACATGAGATGTGGAAGACAAACAGACCCAGGTTTAAAGACTTGCAGTGATACCTACCAGCAGAATCCGTAGACAAGATCCTCCACAAGGCATATGGTGGTGCCACACACCATTCCCCAAACCAATCCAGTGCGGGCATATCCTAGTGGCTCTGAGTGCTGGTCAGCGATGAGTGGTAGCTGCTCCCAACTCTGGTGAACTTTCCATGATAGAGATAGCAATCCCCTTAGGGGGTGAGGGAGCAGAGTGAGTGACTTCTTACAGACCTGGCTGGCTAATGGCACAAAAAGCTGTCCTCTTTTTTTTTTTTTTTTAAAGTGGGACCCACACTGTGTACAAATACATGCCGTGGGACCCCTTGAGGCACCAATGGAAGCAGACTCCAGGGGAAACCACATCTCTGCTTGGCTCCTCCCCCTTTCCTACCCAGCTTCCTCTGCTACCCTTCTTTTGAAACCACTCTTACAATAAATCAACGAGCAAAACTATCTCAGACTCTGCCCTTTGGACCTCAGTTTTCTGATCTGTAAAACCAAGGTAACTTAGTAATTGTAGAATTATTTTGAAGCTTAACTGAAATAATGACGTGTAGGGCTGGGGTGGGGCTCAGTGGTAGAGCACTCGCCTAGCATGTGTGAGGCACTGGGTTCAGTTCTCAGCAATGCATATAAATAAATGAATGAAATAAAGGTCCATCAACATCTAAAAAAAAATTAAAAATAATGATTGTGTAGTTCCCAGGAAGGCTTTAAAAATCAGGCATTTGTAGGCTAATAATAATTGTTTATCAAGAACTATGTAATGTTTTGAACAACCAACAATAAAAAAAAATAATTGTTATTGTGATGTTAATCCACAGCTCTGACTAAAGAAATGCTGAAAGCTGAAATTTTATTGAAAGCTTTTCTGAGTGTCTTGTTATTTATTCTGATTGTTCTGGTCATCATGGCCCAATAGATGACAATAGGTGCCAAGTAGACATTTTTCAGTTTCTAAGTACAGGTCTGCCCTCTAGTGGACTATGAGTAAATGTTAATTGAAAATACATAAATTCTTGGAGCCAAATGGTAAACTGTATGTAGATTGTCTGTCCAAGTTTCAGTCTCAATAAGCTTTTGGTGTCCTCCAGAAATCAATCATGCAACGAATTACCCTTAGAATATATGTCCTTATTTCTTTGCAGCTTCAATCGTAGAACTTAGATCTAGAAACTTAGATCTCTGTTCTGTCTTCTCATTTCCAGAAAAAATCAGAATGCAGAGGTAAAGTGATTTGTCTACTGACCCAGAGTGAATGAGGAAAACTGAATCTAATCCTGCCTTGGACCTGACTTCCAACTCAGTATTTCTTTTGTGTACTATGCTGCTGTCCAGGTGGATGTGAACTCTCTCTCTGCCTAGGAATAGGTCGCATTTATTTTACTGCATTTGCTCCTAATTATTTCACTACCTTCCAAATGCTCTCCCCTTTGCTCATGTTGCTCTGGCCCCTTATTCTTTTATTGTTTCCCTAAGACAACGGGATAGTGCCCTGCTCGCTAACCTTTGCACTGGCTGTTCCCTCTTCCTGCCAGTTCTTCCCTGCACCACCTTCAAGTCTTTGCTCAAACATCACCATCTCACCCTGATTGCGAGCCTCCCCGACAAACACTCCAGCTCTTTCTGCTCTACTTTGGCCTTTCACATAGTCATTCTTACCGTCTGTCGTTCCATATAATTTATGTATTTGTTATGAAGAGCCATGAATATAAATGCCTTGAGAACAGAGATCTCTGATTCTTTTACTCACTGAGACAGTCTAGTGCTTAAAACAGTGCGCACAATGGGGGAAGGTTCAATCAAAGTTGGTTGAATAAATCAGCCTTCCAAAATGAGTTTGTCACCTAGCAAAGGGAACACTGACTCCAACATGGAAGTTGAGGAGAGATGGAACACATTTCCTAGGTTCCATGAAGGACCTGACCGCTGCTGCCTTAATACTGCCCAACATCCAGTATTGCCATCGTGATGAACACCAGAGACCAGTCTCAAAAACGAGGCTGCCCATAGCACCTCCTCTCCACTGTCCTCTACGGGGCCTGCAGGACCCATCTCACCCCCTCGAGGCTAAGCCTCCTCCATCTCCCCATACAGTGCAGCCTCCATTCTGACTCCACCTGCACCACCCCAATTCCCCAGAGTAACTTTTCCTGTGCCCTCTGGAGCTCAGCACCAGCAGCAGCAGGACCCTCACCCTCAGCTTTTCTCTGAAAGTTGCTATCACTGTCTTAGAATCCTGCCTTTCTTCAGAGGACCCAGCTACCCTGTAGCTTGTTCAAATAGTGACTGTGACTTCCCTTTCCTATGATGGGCCTGCTCCACCTCAGAGCCCCAGATCTACCTCCCATCTTTAAACCTTCTACTCGCAACCCCATAGCCAGTCCCCCTCTTTCCCAGAGCTTCTTGGTACCTGGATCTCCATCCTAGTCTCACCCACTGGGACCCTCCCACTCCACTCTGGTGACACACGCAGCATCCTAATCTCCATTCATCTTCCCATCCTTGTCTTTGTCATTTGCAACACTGTCTTCCAAATTCTTGGCCTTAGGTGTCCCAATTCCTGTCTTCAAGAGGCCCTACTCCAATAACTCTCCATTCCTGGGACAGAGTGGCTTCTACTTTCCACAGAACCCTCTCTTGTCTTGACCTCCTCCCTACTTGGCTTGGACCTGATGACCCATCAGGATATTTGTCCTTTTATCTCTCAAAGACAGTTTTGTGCAGCTATAATAGAAGACCACGCACTGGGTAATTTATAATGAAATGGATTGGCTCACTATGGAGGCTGACAAGTGCAAGATTGATGGACCAGCATTGGGTGAGGGCCTCCTTGTTGCATGGTGGAGACCCAAAGAGAATGTGCCAGAGAGTAAGCAGGGGCTGAACTCACCCTTCCATAGGGAACCCCCTTTGCCAAACACACTCCCACAATAATGGCATTAATCTATTCATGAAGGCAGAGCTCTGTGGCCTAATTGTCTCCTATAGGTCCCACCTCTTAACATAGCTACAATGGTGATTTAAGTTTCCAACATGCTTCTTTGAGGACACATTTAAACTACAGCACTTTGCATTCACCATCTGTCTTTTCGTCCCTGCTCCTTCAGCTGTGCTCACTGACACATTCCACCTCTGCTTAACCCCCATCCATCCTCTGTGCCTCCCCCTGCACCTGGGCAGCAGCATGTGGGGGTGCGGAGAAGTGTGCCCCCGTGCAGACTGACTGCTTTAGATTTATGATCACAAGAGTCAGTGGCCCCGAGCCCCGCCTGGCCACCCTACTCACTTCCCTGGTGAGTTCTTCCACTCACAGTATCTATGATTCACACCTTCTCCTTTCTCCTCAATCCGTCCTCTTCCACCCTAGCCATGTTCCCACTCTCAGATAATCAAGCCTTTTCTTAATTCACTGAGGGAATAAAACCCTTGGGAAGCAAACTGTCTTCTCTCTTAAAGCAGATAACTAGACATTGCACGTGGGTAGCAATGGCCAATCTGTGGGCAGATGCAGTGATTCCCCAGTAGGTCAGTGATGAGGGATGGGCACAGCAGGCCTGGCCTCTTTGGATTATAACTTCACTCTGGGCTTAGCTGTCAAAGATGTTGATCTTCCAGAGACTTTCTCTTTTTTAATATTTCTTCTTTTAGTTGTAGATAGACACAATATCTTTATTTTTTTGTGGTGCTGAGGATCAAACCCAGTGCCTCATACGTGCAAGGCAGGTGCTCTACGACAGAGCTGCAGCCCCAGCCCCTTTCAGGTAAATCATGACACAGTTTTTAATCATATTCCACCTGCATTTAGTCTGTCTGCTAAATGGGTAATAAGATAAAGTATAAACACTTTAAACAGCAGGGTCTCAGAGGCACAGAACTTATCAACGTAAAAAGAACTTATAAATATAGATGAATAGATGTAATAAATGTCTATGTCTTAAAATGCCCTCACCCATGAAGACAACTCTGTCTTTTCAGGACATTCTCAGCAACATTTCTGTCCAACAGCCACGCTAGGAAGGCTGTAGAGGTTGAATCACAAGCATCATCTGCTCTTCCCATGAAGATTCCTTCCCACCACAGGGCTGATGGGGGCCTTCGGTTCTAAGTTGGGGCATTAAACAACAAACCCATAGAGGCTGCCCTAGAAATATACCATCTCCTAAAATGTCTAGGGCTGGCCTGTCATGGGGAAATACACAATGCATCTTCACCCATACTCATACCCAGGAGGTTCCTGAGGACATAGTGACCTGGGATCCTCAAGTGCTGGGATTAGAGGAGTGAGAAGGTGAAATATTGCAAGGATTTAAAGCCTGGGAGTGACTTACTGAAAGAGTCTTCTGACTGTCGTTATGGTTGGACAGCAGAAAAAATAGAAGTCATAGATGATTATACTGAGATCATTTTGAGTTGCACCAGGATGGGAACAGTGATAATTGCTTTCTTTTCCTCTCTTATTTTTTTGTGATCCTTAATTTTACAAAGAGAAACCAGACTATAAGCCAAGAAAGTTGGTGAGATTGGCATTAACAGTCACTCCCTGTGGTAGCTGGCCATGCCCATGGTCCTGGGTATTCCACAGCCATGATGGCTCTGGAGTCGTCCAGGGGTTCACCGGCAGAATTCACGTAGGCCTGTCCACTGTCTCCAAGGATGCTCTTGGACGAGAAACATGATAGGTTGCCTTCCCTTTACCCCTACCCCAGATCTGCATACCCTATAAAATGTTACATATTCCTTGTAGCGCTGTTTCCCAGACTCTGGTGGTGGGCTACTGCTGGCAGACCAGAGAATGTGGGTGGTGAACAACTGTACATATTTTTATTTTAATAGTCATGTTTTTGTTTCAATGTAATATTAAAAATTTAACAAACATAAAAAAATATAACAAACACACAAAAAAGAATTTGTCCAAAGCATGGTATCTAATATTTTTTAGATGAAATGATTTTTTAAAAATATTAAGTAAATAGTAACAAAGTTAATACAGACATTTGGCACAAATTGTGAAAGTGGTTGCCTACAGATTCTCAGTGAGAAAGTGATGTGCTCAATGGGCAGGGCCATCAGGCAAGAGCTGCTTAACCGTCAAAGGATGTGAAAACTTTTGGAGACAGATCCATAAAAGAAGAGACAACTCAGCACATTCCCATATGAAGAAATTTTCTTTTCAGACCTTCAGGTTTCCCCAACCGGAAAGTCCAGTTGCTGGTGATAATGAGACAAGATTGTTTTTCTGTTCTGTTGTGGTTCTGCCTCATAAAGAACTGGTAGAGCCATTCAATCTTTCACTTCTCAAAACAGAGAATAACCACATAAAAATTACAACCAAATTCCTTCCATCCTCACTCAACAAACATGGCACAGCACCTCTGGGTACTGTGGGGTACATCTTGCATCTCTGTCTCTCCTCAGGGGTACAAGTGATACAAGTGATGCATTATCCTTTTGGTATGAGGCCAAACATTTGCCAAGTGTTGACTACAGGTCAATTAAGAACTTGAGGCATCAAAACACATGGTTGGTTGATTTGTAGTCAAGTGCAGCCCACCCCCCCCCCACCCTCGCCTTGCCTCACATTAAATTTCATTTCAAAAAAGTCATATTGAAACTAGGCTCCAGGCTTACAAAGACCTACATACATAAACACAGCAGTAGTCAAGCCTTTCTGGGTCAGGGACATAGGCATGTGCTCCAAGACATATAGAGCTGGGATTAGGTGAGCAGCTGGACATGACATTAGGATAACAGAGTAAGACAAAAGCCAATCCAAGTCATATACACACTATTGAAATCAATGCAGATATGTGTGTGTGTGTGTGTGTGTGTGTGTGTGTGTATAGATATATCTAAAGCTTTAGAGATATATACATATACATATATCTAGATCTCTATAGCAATCCATATATCTAAAGTTATTTGTATATCTATATAGGCCTTGATATCTATACGTATGTGTGTATATATATATATATATAAATTTTTAATAGCACCATGAGCCTAAATTCGAGCAATTACAAAATGTAGATTCAATTTTCCCGTTAATTTATGTAAGTCACCCAAGTGACTTGCTTACATGAATCTTAAACGATTCTAAGTGACTTATCCTCACTTCAGGCAGGTAAATGGCATCTTGAAGCTAAAAAAAAATTCATAGGAAGAGTAGAACCTAGAAGAGAAGGATAAATGGGAATAAGGCATGGGAAGAGAGAAAGAAACAATGATTAAGGTAATGGGCTAGGACCACTCACAGGTTATGGAAAGAGAGAACGCTGGCCACCTATACCAACATTTTTGGGTGTCCCCAGAAATGACAGGGCCCTGAAGATCTGCTTGTACCTGGGTCGAGTGTCTGGACAACAAGAACAACTTTAGAGCTGGACATCAGGGTTGGGAAATGGACCTGATCCAGGTATTGGAAACTTCACAGGCTGGAAGGACACACCTGTAATGATAGCTCTGCATGGAGCACCGGAGGGTGACAAGACAGTCATTGGGCCTCCCTTAAACATCTTTTCCTCCTCGACAGCATTTCTTGGAGATTCTGTGTTTTCATAGCTAGCTTTCTATATACTCTTCCTCCTTAAGACTTTTGGCACTCTAAATATGAATAAAGACGTTTCACCACTATGTTGGATCCACATTCACTTGGTATTGGTATTATTGTATTGCTTCTCTTTGTGGCCACATCATGCAACTAAGACAGGTGTGACCCAGCCTGCTATGAACCTTGGGCTCTTCATCCGCCCATGCTCTCAATGCATACAGATTATCTAACCTGGCTCCTGGCCCAGAGCAAGTTATCTCCAGTTCTCCAGAGAAACAGGACCTATAGGATGTATATATGTGTTTGAGAGGTTGATTTATTTTAAGGAATTGGCTCATGTGATTATGGAGATTGGCAGTCCAAAGTCTGCGGTGTGACCAGCAGGCTACACATCTGGGGAAGGGTTGAGGTTCAAGTACAAGGGTGAGGTCTTCTGGCAGAATTTTCTCTTCTTAAATACAATCAATCAACAAATATATGGAAAAAATGTTCAACATTTCTATCAATTAGAGAAATGTAATCAAAACTACACTGAGATTCCATCTTACTCCAGTCAGAATGGCAATCATCAAGAATAAAAGCAACAATAAATGTTGGCAAGGATGTGGGGGAAAAGGTACACTCATACATTGCTGGTGGGACTGCAAATTGGTGCAGCCACTATGGAAAGCAGTATGGAAATTTCTCAGAAAACTTGGAATGAAACCACCATTTGACCCACTCATTCCACTCCTAAGTTTATACCCAAAGGACTTAAAATTAGAATACTATAGTGACATAGCCACATCAATATTTATAACAAGTGAATTCACAATTGCTCAACTATGGAATCAACCTAGTTGCCCTTCAACAGATGAATGGATTAAAAAAAAAACTGTGGTATAGATACACAATAGAATATTACTCTGCCTTAAAGAAGAATGAAATTATGGCATTTGCTGGTAAATGGATGAAGCTAAAGAATACCTTGCTAAACATAATAAGCTAATTCCAAGAACCAAAGGCCAAATGTTTTCTTTGCTCTGCGGATGCAATTCACTATAAGTGGAGGGAGAGAATAGAGATATTTTGGACAAGACGGGGGGGGAATAAAGGGAGAGGAGGGTGGTCAGGAGTAGGAATGATAGCGGAATGAATTGGACATCATTACCCTATGTGCATATATGAGTACATGACCTGTGTAGCTCTGCATCATGTACAACCAGACAAATGAGAAGTTATATTCCATTTATGTATGATGTGTCAAAAGGCATTCTGCTGGCATGCATAACTGATTAGAACAAATTAATTAAAAAAATTCCCTTTTCTCTGGGGAAATGTCTTTTTCTTAAAATCTTCAGTTGTTGGCTGAGACCCACCCACATTATGGAGAGTAATCTTTTTTACTCAGAGTTTACTGCTTCAAAGGTTAATCTTGTTTTTAAAATACCTTTACAACAACATCCAGACTTGTCTGACCAAATATGTGGGTTCCATGGACTAGATAAATAAAAGCACTGAGTAGCATCTGGAGTGGAGGCTTCTTACTCTTGGTACTTGTCCTCCCGTACCTCTTTTTTGTCTCTGAACCTCTCTGCACTTAGAATATTGTACGGCACAAGACACCATCTCCATATGTGTTTCTTTAATAAAGAACCACATAAATTATGGAGGATCCACTTACACAGCAAAAGATAGAAACTTTAATAAGCTATGAATTTATGTACTCACTATAAACTTTAAGGCAAGGGATAAATTTAGATTTAAGTTTCATGCTTTTTAAACATATTTTAAAAATAAAAACATATAATTGTAGCCCATTAAGCTAATACTATTCTTTGTACCCAAATAATCTTTTCTGTATTAAAAGCCAGACCACACTTCCTGGCTGAGCCAGTCTGTGAGTCCTCACTGTGGCTCTAGTTTTCTCTCTGGGGAAGCAGAAGGAACGTGTACTGTGTTGTCACTCAACCCCAGGAGGCCTGACACAAAGCCAGAAAACATCATCCTTCCAATCAACCCAGGGTAGTATTGCTAAGGAAACAAGAAGTCAAAAGAAGTTTGGGTTCTCTGCAGTCAGATTTGCCTCTTTCAGAGTATCCTTGTACCCAGGCAGGACCAGGGCAACCATAGGAATACAGATGTGGTGTGAGCTTCTGGTAGGTGTCCTGTTGAGCTCTTCTGGTCCTTATGTGCTTTTTGTCTCCTCCCTTGCACCTTCTTCCTGCCTTGTCCCAGGATTGGGGATATGGTGACAGGACTCATTGTTAGGGAAGCCAAGATAAATGGATGGGTAGGGAAAGGAGAGCAATAGTAGTAACACAGAAGATTCCCTACTGCAGGGAGACTTCCAGCAGGGTTGGAGTTGTGACAGGCAGACAGGGAGCCCAGAGCTTCATGGAACACATGGGAAGACTGTCAGGTGTTACTGATGCAGGGTCTGCCTGCCATGTCCCGGGCAGGATCACCTCAGCAAAGGGATGGAGGACTGCTGTTTTCTAATATGCCATCTCAGGACTTCCCAAGAAGCCCGGCTGAGAAGCAATCTGAGATGGACATTAAAGGGGGTTATTCATATTCTGTATAGACAGAGTTGTCTCCTGGGGTCAGAACCCCTCACATCACTGGAGATGCTATGTCCTAGAGAAAGACTGCATTAAATGGTGACTCCGATGCCAATACTAAAACAATGATTTTTATCGTATGCCTCATCATACACATGTACCTACAGGTGCTACGAATGCATACTTCATCTCTACTCCTTTGTATTAGCTTTCTGCCATTGTGACAAATACTCGAGCTAATTCACTTAAAGGAAGAGAAATTTATTTTGACTCAAGGTTTCCGAGGTTAGAGTCCATGGTGGGTCAGCTCTGTTGTTTCAAGTGGATGGTAATTCGGAACATCACGGCTGGAAGCATGTGGTAGAGCTGAGCTGCTCACCTCGTGGAGCCCTGCCATCAAGGTGACAAGTACCCAGGGACCATTTCCAAACCCCACAGATATGTGAAATGAGGGCTCCTTATAGACCTACTTGCCTCCAGTTGGTTCTAAGAACAGAACAGAATCGTGAACTAGTGAGGCTGGAAAGCTCACGAAAAGAAAGATGCCTTCGCGCAGGATCATGGTTTAGACCCACCTTGTGCCCCACCCCACATTGCAGTGGGTTTAGGGTGTACTTGTGTGCCATGCTTTGCCTTGGTTCTGCAGTCCAGTGTGGTGGCTATCAGCTGATGTGCCTCCCCTTCCCCTACCACCACAGTCAAGGTATCCGCAGGCTTCAGGGACGTAGGATCCTGGCTCTGGCCTGCTGGTGCCATCCCTTCTGGCCTTCTCTTTCCATGTTGCTCTGAATCTTGCTGCTCGGCCTCATCATTCAGCCTTCCCTTTCTATCCTCACCTGTCCTTCCTCCTCTTGACACTTGGACCTGCCCTCTTGTCTCAGATTTAGTTTGACTTACATTTAAGTGAAAACTCAAGTAGTGGTGGCTTAAACAGGTGGGTTCAGCACTGGAGGGGTGGGTGGCCCCCTCATGCCATGGAAGACCCAAGCTCCTGAGTTTGTGATCCACACAACTCCCCAAGGTCAATTCATAGACCAAGGTGGCAACCAGAGCTTGAGCCAACAGGAACAGAGACAAAACAGGTGCCCCAGCAAGCCAAGCGAGCTCTCTCTTAAGTCCTCTAAACCCTCACTTCACTTCCACTTTTCTCTTATGGATAAAACTTAGTCACATGGCTATATCTCTGCAAGGGCTGCTGGGAAGCATGGCCTTTATTCTGGGAAGCAATGGCCCAGTTAAAAATGAAGTTTCTGTCCTTAAGGGAGACCCCTCCTCTGCAGTGACCTAGCTTCACTCACTCATTTATGGCTCTGGGTTTTCTTCTGGGTCAGTGTCTTGGGCTGCCTGAGTGTGGAAGAGTCTAATCTTAGCTTAGAACCAGCGTCATAGCTGTTCCTTGAGCTTGTCACTCTTCCAGGGACAATGTGACTTCCCATTGTGCTTGCCCAAACCCTCCTTTGGACCCAGACACCTGCTGTGTTATGATTAAGCTCCTGGGAAGGCAAAGCAGCTGAAGACAGATGCAGTTTCTGCCCTGAATCCTTTCTCTCTTCTTTTGTTTAATGATCCAGTCTTCACAGACAGAATTAGAAACAGGAACGTAGAGGTCCCGAGGCACAGAAATGATAATCAATCCCCACTCCAACTTTTCAGAAGTTCTTTCGGGCAAAGACAATAAGTAAATTAATGTACAAAATTTGAAAACTCAACAACTACAGCCTTAAGGTATCTTAGTTCAGTGACTTTCAATCTTCGAAGAGGAACTCATTTTGAAAGGAAAACCTCAAGGCAATTCTCAATATGTAAAAGATTAAAAGTGATATTTTGTTTCTATACATTTACTTTATATATTCAAATGTATATTTACTCATAAATTACACCAATCAAACAATGGAATGAAGTCATATTAAGGAGTGTAATTATTTTCAATCAGGACATATAGGTGTGGTCTTTTAGGGATACTAATATCCGGTTTATTTCTATGGATATTTTCTGTTTGATTTCTTAATGCCATGGAGATGTGGGTACATGCAGTTAAACAGTTATAAATGGCAACAGTCTTTATAGCTTATCTCACAACTTCTGTTACGCTCCGCAGTTCAGTATAGGTGTCAGGAGCAGTTTCTTTTGCACCTACCCAGCACAGAGTGATAAATGACCCTGACAACTAAGGTCATCCCCACTGGTGGTTTCAAAATATTAAAATTTAATATATTTGATGTCTGAATGTGCATGTTGCTTTTTATTACAACTTTATAAATAGCCAAGCATATTAAAAATTAAATAAGGCTGGAGATGTAGCTCAGTAACATGCTTAGCATACGTGAGCCCCTGGGTTTGATCTCTAGCACCGCAAAGAAGAACAAACAAAGAGCTCAGTAAAAAAAAAAATGAAAGAAAACCCAGTAGCCATGGAAAACCTGGAGTACTGGAGTCCATGAGTCCATGGAGATAACTCCAAGTGTAACACATTGTCTTTTTGTCTTCCCATAGTTATCTATTGTGATAGGTAGTGTTTTTTTTTTTGTTGTTGTTGTTGTTTTTTAATGTGTCAACTTGACTGAACCCCATGGTGTCCAGACATTTGGTCAAACTTTGTTCTGTGAGGGTATTTCCAGATAAGGTTGGCATTGGAATCAATGGACTCAGTGAAGTAGATGGCCATCCCCAGCGTGGGTGGGCATCATCCTGTTCATTGAGGGACTGAATACAACAAAGGACAGAAGACAAAATAATATGCCCCCCCACCTATTTTTTGCCATCATAACATATCATCTTATCTTCTCTTGCTCTTGAATTGGGATTTAACCATTGGCTCCCTCAGTTCTGAGGCCTCTTTTCCTGAAACTGAATTATACCACCAACTTTCCTGGAAACTATAGCTTATAGATCATAGATCATGGTATTTCTCAGCCTCCATAATTGCATGAGCCAATTTCCTATAATAAATCACGTGTGTCTGTGTCTGTCTGTCTATATATCATATATGTGCATCTACTGGCTCTGTTTCTCTGGAAAACCGCATTACACCTGTATCGTGTTCCCCTTCCTCCCCTGCCCCGCCAGCTCTTCTCAAGGTATGTCTCATCTACACTAAGAGACAAAGCTCCCTTCTTGCTGCTCCTGGCTGAACTGTTGCTATTGGGGGCATCACTTCTTTTCTGTTTCTCCCTGGTAACCCCACATTCTCCTCCTTACTCCTTTCTTCATTGTGTTTCCTTGCAGGAGTTCTAGGCGGGGCAAACAGAATATGGAGGAATCACATTTTTGCATTTCCATCCATTATTCTTGGCATCAATCATGGAGAAATAAGACCTCTACTAGTAGCTTGCTTCCATGGTGTGTGGCGGAAACCAGTACACAGAGTGGTCTCTGCCAGAAGGCAGGCACCTTTTATTCCCATGAGAACAGAGAGTCCACGGATGTGTTTTACCAAATGCCACACCCAGCTTTTAGGAGTCTGAGCTCTGCATGTATTGTGCAGGTTCCAAACTGGAGCATTCGTATTTTTTTTGGTTGGAAATCTTCCCCTGGAATTAGAGCATGTGTTCTCACCCGGCAGCAACATAATATGAAGAGAAAACCTCAACCTCTTTGTTGTTTTCCATGGATGCAATGGGAAGTGGCCCACTGTGGGGAAGAGAACCTGAGGCTTTGGGGTGGGACCCTGGGTGCAAGCACAGGCTGCTCTACTCATTAGCTTTGTGAGATGAACAAATTTCTTAACCTCTCCATGCCTTGGTTTTCTGATCTCTAAAATGGAGAAATGATCACTGCCAACCTCAGCCACATGTCATTGCTGTGCAGCTGAAGGGAGTCACATGAGAAAGCCAGTGAGCAGCTTAATAGTTTTAAACATAAAGGATGCTTGTATTTTCACCTCTCTCCTCATTCTCTTCTGGTTCGTATTCTAAGCACAGCTCCCAGTGCCAGAAGCACTAAAATCTATTGCTATAACAAAACATTAGATTTACGCATAACCATAACCTCATTTTCATAAAGATGGGGATTCCTAAAGATGCCGATGTTGGGAAGGATATTTATAAGGGGCCGCTTTTTCTGTTGCTTTCCTGTAAAACTCTGTGATGACTTATAATTAAAAGTCTTTTGCCATTTTTATCCATATGAGAATTAATGATCTGTAAACATTTCCAGAATTCCCAAGATCAAAGTACTGTCTCAAAAGGCTCCTTAGGTATAATTTATTTGTGTTCCATTGCTGTGCCAAAGAATGCTCAAAAAATAAACATTTTTAACATGAAGCAATTTATACAATTTATTGAAATAATGGTTTTAAGTTTTGTTGAGCCCAACTTTACATAATTTTTCCCTACAAGCGTTCAGGCATTCAACAGAAAATTCTCAGAGTCTTGGGAGCAGAACAATTTACCCCCATTAGGATTCTGTAGATAATGCAGAAAAACGTGGGCCCTGCACATGGGAGACCCAGACCTGCAATTCAGAATCTGCTGTTCCCTGGGCAGCCATTCCTCCTCTCACCTGTTTCCTCTCATGTGCAATAAAAACTTCAAGCCTTGAGCTCTTCCTCTACTTCCTTTTCTCTCTCCATTGTCATTTCTGGTAGCTCCTATCTTCCAGGAAGGTCTTACTCATGGAAGTATTCTATAACGCAGCTAAAATGCAGGTGAGTGCAGATCTTAGCCCAGGCTATTTTGTTTGATCCTTGTAAGTGTTTTGAAATTGGAAAGTTTACATAAAAATCCAATTTGGAGCTTTTATTGAAAAAAAAAAAAAACAGTGAATTTACGATTCCGGCCTTGCTTTACAACTCTGTCCAGGCTTGAGTTAGAGGTACATCTTCACTGGGCCAGAGAGTCTAGACTATTCTCTCTTTCACATACTCAGACCCTGGGCTCAGGGAAGCTGGCAATCTTCACAGAGAAGCAGAATCCATTCTATTTGACTTTCTGAGTGAGGCTAATGGAAGTCTCTCTAAGAGATGATCCCAAATTTTCATAAATCCATTTTGTAAAGCACAAGTTTAAGAGAAATCCTACCTTCCCAAACTGTACTTTGTCCTCCCAGAAATGTGCAGGGTTCTGTGGGGAATCTTATAGTTTTAATTGGCCTGCGTGATTAACTTACATTCTAATGTGTTTGCTTGATCAGCTCTGAAGGTAGTTAGGTTGGGTATAAAAAAAAAATCTAGCTGCAGTGTGAGCAGCTTTTGGGTTATGAATTGGTCCAGGGTTGTTGCAGGTTCCTGTACCCCACCTGAGAGCCCTGAGGAGCAAGGGTCAAGAGGTTATTTGTGGTCAGTTACTGGGAAGGTGGCGAGCCAGACAGAGTTTGCTGCACAGTCAGGTAGGTGAGCTAGGCTTTGATTATGGTCAGAAACGCTCCTGAGTGACATTTCACAGAGGTGGCAGAAATATCCCCAGAATGCCTCCCTCACCAACAGGGATTCTGGAACCAGCAGTACCATGGCAAGCACTGACCAAAGAAGGTGATCCCGGGGGCCCTGTTGCCCTCTCTGAGGGAGCCAGACTCCATCCTGGGTTTGGTGCCACAGGGTGAGCATAGTGGAGTGTCCTGGTGAGCACCTGAACCAGGACAGCCTGGTGCTTGTCTGTCCCCTGACTTGATTCATCCCTCAGGCCTCATGTGTATTCACAGTTGTACTTGACAGTTGATTTAATTTTGTACTTTTTGTCTCTTAAAGATATTATTATGGTGATACTAAACCAAATATTTAAAACAGAGCACCTATAACCTACCATCATAGCTCCTATAACCTACCATCATAACATATCCATATTTGAATTTAGTAAATAAAATTTCACAAACCACTCTGAACTGAGGTCCAGCTTCTACTCCTACCATTTCACCAAGTCTGCTCTTTCTATGGTCAATGACTTTAAGAACCCAAGTGGACATCTTTTGATCTTTGTATTGCTTGACCTCTTGGTAGCCTTGTGCAGAGAGCAACTATGCCGTCCTTGAAGGATTCTGATCCCATATCTCAGCCTCTCCTGGTTTCTGCTGGCCTCCGGGCAGGTAGGTGGTTTGGTTCTGGGTTCTCTTCTTACCTCTCTCCTTAGGAAATCGCATCTACTCTCATCTCTATGCTGGTGACACCTACATTTATGACTTCCGCCTGGGTTTCTCCTCTCAGTCTCAAACTTGGGTATCCTCCCTCCTGTTACACATTCCTGCTTTGATATTTTAGTAGCTTCTATTATCTCCCCACTCGGCCTCTTCATTGCCAACCTCAGTTACTGTGGGCAGCTGTGAGCACTTATCGGACTCTTGAAACCACTGCCCACCCAAAAGGATCTGCCTTCACTCCTCTGCAAGAGAAGACCTTTGCCAATGACTGGCTGGGGTGGGGATGCAAAGACTCAGCCCCTTTTCTTCAGCTGGGCAGCTCTCTGCTGGAGCTCCCCATGGGACCAGACTGAAGCAAACACTGGCTGAAACCACAGCCTTTCTTAGCCCATTCCCCTACCAGCTCCTGCTTCTGTATTATTTTGAATATCCTGTGCACGTATTTGAATCCCTATACATTTTGTTTGAATACTTAGCAACAATAAAAGTTTTGCTCATAACAATACTTAAGGGAACTTTGCACAACTTCCAAAATCTATTTAATGAGGTAGATTTCTTGGAAAAGATCCAAGAATCTAAAAGAAATTATGTACTCTTTTTTTTTTTTTTTTTTTTTTTTTTTTTCTGGATGTGAGCAATCCTAGATAAGAAAATCATTTACTCTGAGAATTCCAGTTTTATTTGATGGGGCCAGACTTTGTGAGTTTTTGGAGAAAGGTTCAATTTGTTTATCGTTTCAATTTGTAGAAGTTTGATATGAAGTCATTTCCCCTTCTCATCTTTAAACCTAATGAGTAATCACCCAACTGAGACATTTCTTTCTTCATTGTTCTTTTGCTAATTTGTGACCCTTGATTCATAGCTTGGTTACTGTATATTTCACTAGACAAGCAGCAGAGAGAAATAGAAAGAGGCAGGAAGGAAGGAATTCTCATGCAGATCTGGGTTTAATGTGAACTTTAAACTAGAAGCTTCCTCTTTTCTGTATGAAAGATGCCGACCACTGTTCAACAAGCTGGGCACCCACTGCAGTGTGTTTCCTGTGGCCCCTTGAAGATGCCTCTTCTGTGGCTACCATGTTACTGTGTGATCCCTGCCTTAACACCTTGACAGATTTCTTAGTGCTTATGTATTCTTCTTTTCACCCTAAGTACTGGTAATTCCCAATATTCAGCTCTTAGCAACCCCCCACCCCTTTCCTTATTAACCCTCAGAAAGCTGCTCATAAGCGGAGCTCCTGCTCCCACTTTTATAATGGTGGCACAGTGATGTAAACCATGTGTATGACTCTCCCCCCTCCCCCAGAGTGCTAGCCTGCTTTCTCGCTTTTTATATGCTAAACACGTTTGTTTTGTGTTCAGTGAGTCAGACCTAAATACACCATGTGCTCACCTGGCCCTCATTCTGACGTTATTCTTCCTATCTGCAGGATGATCTCTTTACCAGATGAGTCATGTACACGGAAGATGTCAGAGATCTTTGCATCTCTCATTTCCTGTGTGCTGACATTCTGGGCCTTGTGTTTCTGTTATCGTTTCATTCATGCCCAGATCACCATTTCTACTCCCACTCCAGATTTGTCCAGGAATGGGCCTTCATCCTGTTCTCAAGCCTTTCATCTCTTCCAGAGACCCACTAATTGTAGCAATCCGCCGATTCCAAAAAGAGGCCACTTTCCATGTGCAATGTATCTAACAATTATGGACAATTAATTCAAGACACTGGTTACCAAAAATAAGCAAGCATGAGAAAAAGACTGGAAAGAAATGATCACCTACCTACCTAACAGCCCATACCAAAAACCCTACTTACTACCATTTTCAGCTTCTCACCACAGTGAACCCCAACATTTTGTTAGACCTATGCTTTTAAATCTCTCAAATTAGTTTCTTCCTCTTGTTTTTCATCACCCTGGTCTTCATTTAGGACCTCAGCCTCAGTAACCATCACTGTTACAAAGAGACATAAGCAGTATCTCTGCTCTGATCCAGCTGGAACCTTCCATCTGTGTCAGGAGTTCCACTTTCCAAAACAGTTCTGAAGATATTACTGCCTATCATTGCCCAGTGAAGACTCTCATTTTCTTCTTATCATTTCCTTTTTTATTTGTTCATTCTTTAGCATGACATAAAAGACTTTAGAATCAGCCAGAGGCCTCTCTCACCCTCCAACGTATTCCCCTCTATTTTTGACCCCAACCACTGCGCCAGCCACTCATCACTTCTTAAAGACACCAAGCTCAGATATGTAGCTGAACATTTGCATGGGTTATCCTCTGCACCTACAGTGTCTTCCTCCATTCTCCTGATGGTAATTCCTGTGCATCCATTCTGACCTAGCACCTCCCCAATCTCCCACCTCTGCCTCCTGATGTTTTTATATACCTGTCTGCAGCACCTGGAACTTTGTTCTGTTGCTGTGTTCTACATTAGTCTGCTTCCTAAGCTAAGCTGTGATTGCTTTATGTCCCAAATACCTGCCAGAGTGCCAGGCACATAATAGGAGCCTAATGTATTGGATAAGTAAATGAACAAAAGAATGAATGAATGAATGCTCCAGAAATCAAGGAACCAAGTCAATCTTTTCCTTTTTTTTAGCAAAGACATGTAAAATGTATTTAAAATGCAAGTTAACAGATGTATAATCAGTGGTTCAGACTAATTAACACTAACTATTTTGGTGATAATAACTTTTTGAACATTAGAAGAGTTAGGGAACGTAAGAATTAATATATCTAAGGGGAGATGAGGGTACTATGTTTTCAATGGGCATGTTTTAAGATTGTTAAGTGCTTCTATATTTGAATCAATATGTATAGTATCAATTTAAGCTTATCTGTTATGAACTTTTAGACATACAATAGTCAAAAATAGTTACAACTATTTAGATTACTCATTTGAATTTATTTTTTAAATCAAAATTGTACTTCATTACTTAGACAGTCATGCACCACATAGCAACATTTTGGTCAATAACAGACCGTGTACAAAACTGTGGCCCCTTAAGTTATAATGGCACTAAGAAGTTCCTATGGTCTAATGATGTTGTAGCAGTCACAATGTCATAGCACAGCACATTGCTTGTGCTTGTGGTGATGCTGGTGTTAACAAACCTATAGCACTGCTGGTCATATAAAAGCTTAGCTCATATAATTATGTACAATGCATAATATTTGATAATGGTAATAAATAATTATGTTACTAGTTGGTGCATTTACTATACAAACTGTTGTTTTTATGGTTATTTTAGAATGTGCTTCTTATTTTAAAAGAAGTTAACTATAAAACAGCCTCAGGTGGGCCCTTGAGGAGGGATTTTAGAAGGAGGCATTGTTATCATGGGAGATGACAGCTCCATGGGTATTGCTGCCCTGAAGACCCCCCAGGGGGACAAAACATGGAGGTGGGAGACAATGATATTGAGTATCCTGACTGTTATGGTCTGGATGTGAGGTGTTCCCCAAAAGCTCATATCTGAGACAATATAAGGGGGTTTAGAGGTGAAGTGACTGGGTTTTGAGAGTCTTAACCTAATGAGTGCATTAATCTCATTAGGGATTAACTAGGTAGTGACTGCAAGCGGGTAGGATGTGGCTGGAGGAAGCACGCCTTTGAAGTTTATATTTTGTTTATATTTTGTCCCTGAAGAGTGGAAAACACACACACACACACACACACACACACACACACACACACTGTGTCTGTCTGTCTGTCTGTCTGTCTCTCTCTCTCTCTCTCCTCTTTTCTCTCTGCTTCCTGGTTCCAGGTCCTGAGCTGTTTTCCTCCTCCTTACCCTTCCACCATGATGTTCTGCCTCATTTGGGGCCCAGAGCAATGGAGTCGGCCATGTATTGACTGAGACCTGTGAAACCATGAGTCCCAAATAAACTTTTCCTCTTCTAAAATTGTTATTTTCGTGTCTTTTGGTCACAGCAATGAATAAGCTGACTAAAACACTGACCCTTTGTGTGTGTCTTAGTTTTAAAAAAAATACATTTTTTTTGAAAAGTGAAAAAACAAAATTTTAAAAATTTAAAGTAAGACTTTTCCACATTGCCTGGGCATGTGGCAAGCTCTACCATCTAGAGCTGGGTAGGTTGCAAGTGTTCACACAGAGATGACATTGCCTCAGAACAAATCATGAACCCATGTGTAGACTGTACCTTTTCAGTTTTGTGACTTGTTGGTACCTTTGCTCCAAGGCCAATAGCTGAAAGGGGACTTGTCTGCTTGACTCCAGAAAGAGTCAAGCAGACAAGTCCCCCGATGTGTGATCTGGCACATGTTACTTTGGGCCCATTATCTGTTTGTGGAATGAGGGGGAGGGACTATGCTAGAAAATCATAAGGTTTTTCTTGACTTCAAATATTGTGGGTACAGATTGATACATCCAAGAAAAGTTGTGAGCACATTATATCAAATGATACATGTGAAGGGTAAAGTACATAATCCTACTTCTGGGCACTCTGATTTTTCTAATTTGTCATTTTGTAATTTCTAATTTGTAATTATGTGTATATCATGTTCTTAAAACTGGTTGCCTCGTAGCTTGCACATTGCTTACGTGAACAAACACATCTCTGGAGACTATGCAGGTGGAGGAACTCCACCCATGCCTAGGGCTGCTTATCACTCAGATGCAGAAGGACAGCCACATATGAACATTCTCTAGACAGCAAGCTGAGGAAAGTGGGGAGCCCCTCCTACTTTTCCTCAAAGGGCTTTGTCGGGGATTCATTTTTCCAAATGCCTCACCCATAGTAGGCATTCCACAAAGGTGATTTCCAATCTTTTTTATAAAAACATGAATAAAGCAAGGAAGTTTCACCTCTGTCGATCTGGTAGAGGAGAAGTTCAAGAAATATAATATTTTAGGATTTTAAAAAATGTTCTATAGGTTTTTTCAATTGTTTTCTTTCAGAACTTAAATTCAGAGAAGGTAGTTCTCTCTGTGATGATTAGGGAGTTTCAGGTAGGGAGGATCAGCTGTAGATGGGCATCAGGGTGGTAAATGCCATAACAGCTCTCACGGTGAAATCTGGCACCTCTCCCTAGCTGACATTTACCTTCCCTCATAGTCTCTTCTGGATGGACAAATCAAATATTAATAGAATTAAATAGCAGCCCACATACAATGCATGATGCCTCAAATGTCAGAAAGCATGTGATGATGTCAGCTAGAGAGAACCTCTGAGCCTGTATTCAGCCTAGGTAAGTGAGAGAATGAAGTCTGGAACATTTTTACTTTGTTTGCAACAAGCCAGAGAGTGATGACAGCTCCATTTCTCTTGGGAGATAGATTTTATTTTGCTCAAGGTCATATCTACATCAATAAGCTCAACAACAGGAAGAAAATTCTCTAGGGCAAACACATCTATTTCTGTGGATGCCACGTGAGCTAGGTTTTGACCAACTCTGGAGGGGGTGCGGGTGCTCATCCAAAAACCTGGACTGTGGAAACCTTTATTTACTAGTGTGTGAATGGGGAATAAAAACACGTTAAATTCTACCATGAACTTAATCTCTTATTCAAAAATTAAAAAAAAAAAGAAGAAGAATTCTATCCCTTGGTGGGACAAAGATGTGAGAACTGCTGTTTGTTGCATGTCTGAGTATTTTTTTTAACTTTCCTGTGATGCTTTATTTCCAGTAAATTAAAAAGCAAAGAGCAAAAAGTCTTGTCAGGTGCATGTTCAAAATGTACAGATGCAAAGCAAGAGCTGGCCAAATGTTTCATTATTTTGCCTACATGTTTTCCAAACTGTCAGAAGCCTAAGCAGTTAATTGTCAGGGAGTTTTTATTTTCATCTGGCCAGTGCTCAGGCTTCTTTGTAATCCTTTGCCCATTGGCTGAGCTGGTGTTCTGGGAGAAATGGAACACACACCTAGCCAAGTGGTTCAGACCAGTCCTTTTTCACTAGGGAGAAAGGATGCCACCATTGTCCTCCTCTTTATGGAGTTCATTGTCCCGTCGAAGGCACAAAAACCAATGGTTAAAATTCAGCGAGGTACTGATAGAGTTAGGCACAGGGTTCTATCTAGCTGTGCATGCTGGAACTGGAAACGTGGTAAAGAAAGTGACATTTGAAGTGAGTGTTGGAGAGAAAAGAGGAGAAATTTGCCAGTAAGGAAAAGGGGGAAGGTCACAGTACAAGGAGGAAAGATCTCAGACAAACATAGGGATGGGATGTTCACACACTCCAGTGGGTACCATCGAATGTCGCTGGGTAGTGGTGGAGGCAAGGCAGGGGCTTTTGAGGCAGATCCATCTGCTCCCAGCACAACGGTGGCTTGGCACAAAGTCTAGTGTGGTGGTGCAGATGGGCAATGCTGAGCCTGAGCAAGGCCACAGCAGGGGCAGCAAAGATGTGTGGAAGGGGTATTTTAGTGGCAAAATGGAGAGGATTTGATACAAGATTAAGAGCAGATGTGGAAAAAAAAGGAGGGTGAAGGAGTTGAGGTTGAGTCCTAAGCTTCCAGAAGGGCCTCTGAATAGAAGTTATGCTCTTTGGGGGGGAAAAAAAAAATTACAGGCCTGGGAAAAAAAACAGTGTATTTTTAGACATTTTTAGTTCAGTTCCACATAATGCGATGACCTGGAAAAAATATTGGCAGTTATAAACTCTAGGATAAATACCTAAGTCCCTAGGCGGGTATATGTCTTAGAAGAAAATGTGAGACTGAAGAGGTGAGAAGCACTGGCACACA
This sequence comes from Callospermophilus lateralis, assembly GCF_048772815.1. NCBI lineage: Eukaryota > Metazoa > Chordata > Mammalia > Rodentia > Sciuridae > Callospermophilus > Callospermophilus lateralis. The sequence goes on from NC_135305.1 coordinate 202,225,717, forward strand.
GAGTCATTTATGACACACTACGGATTACGTGAGGTGACGTAGAACAAGGAAGAGGAGGACAGAGGAGCAGACTCCTGGGAAGAAATAATGAAATGTGAGTTAATCTGAAGAGGAGATCAGGTGGCTTCAAAGGGCTCACTGGCATCAGGAAAACAACAGAGAAGGGAGTTCTCTCTGCAATAATTAGGGAGTTACAGGTTGGGAGGATCAGCTGTGGATGGGCATCAGGGCAGTAAACATGGTAACAGCTCTCACGGTGAAATCTGGCATCACTCCATAGCTGACATTTACCTTCATTGATATTCTGTTCTGGGTAGACAAATCAAATAGAAGTAAATAGCAGCTCACATCCAATGCACAATGCTTAAATGTCAGAAAGCATGTGATGATGTCAGCTAGAAAGATCAGCTAGAGTGATCAAAAGCACAGATGTTACCGGCTGCTGTGGTGCATGCCTGTAATTAGTGGCGGGAGGCTGAGGCAGGAGAATTCAGGAGTTCAAAGCCAGCCTCAACAACAGCGAGGCACTAAGCAACTCAGTGAAACCCTGTCTCCAAATAAAATACAAAATCAGGCTGGGGATGTGGCTCAGTGGTCGAGTGCCCCTGAGTTCAATCCCTAGTACCAAAAAAAAAAAAAAAAAAGTGCAGATGTTAAGGAGGCCTTTAAAAACCTTTGGATGTGACCATACATGACTTTGGCTCTCCAAAGATGGACCATTCAGGATGTCATCAAGGAAACAGAAACCCTCCAAATATTTGATATGAAGACTGTTAAATTCAGGGCATTGATTACTAAAGTATTATAAGAGGTGGAAAAGCAACGGGAAGAACATGATTCTATCCTGAGATCAGGAAATGAGGAAGTCTGCTTCTGCCTTCAGGGCTGGAGGAGAAAAGGGAGCAAAGAGCGTGACTAGAACCTGTAAAATCTATATTTGCTTGGTGGAGTCATTGCTACTGCCACCATTGATTCTGAAGTCACCCCCATCACCGAGGAGAGACAGAGGCTGTTCACCCGCTGACTCTTCCCACACTGGAGCATAAACCTGAACAATGGCACCTGCCTTCCACATGGAGCTTCACACAGATTCCTCCCACTGGCAGGAGTAACCGACACCCACAGGCAAGAGAGTCTAGGAAGTGCAAATAAAATAAAATACAAAATCGGGCTGGGGATGAGGCTCAGTGGTCCAGCCCCCAACCCTGCCTGTGCTACACAGAAGACCATGGAAAAGCAAGAAATAAGCTCAGCCCAACAGTCAGTACCTCAGAGAAGGGGCTGAGGCGGTTGTTTCCATACACTAGATGCTGTTGTTTCTCTTTTTTAAAAAAAAAAAAAGTGCTGATTTTCACTGGGCCTAACAGGATTGCCATAGATTCATCATGATTCGTGGCTTTTATGACCTTGCCTACATTTTTATTTAAATGAAGATTTACAGGTCAGTTTTCCTTTAAGATTAGCATGGTGTCTGTTAGAGTAAATTCAGAGAACTGGGCTGCACTTGGAAGAGTGGGTGGTGGAGGAAGAAGCAGGGTATGCACTCCACCCAGGACTGGTGTGCAGCCTGACTTTACAGAATAGGACGCTTCCTTCACCCGTACCTAGAACAGCCTCCATCAGCCTCTTCTATTCGTGGTCCTCACACCTCCGTTCCTCTCGGGCTCCTGCTCAGATGAAGTCACTCATGGTTGTCTGTGAAGGAGCCTGATCTATTTTATGTCCTGTGGCTGATTTGAGAAGATGGGAGATATGATTGTCCTCCCTTCCTCACAGAGTGGTGAAGATAGATGGTGAGGATGATGACCGTCAAACTGCACTTAGTGGAACTCCAGGGCCTCCGAGGAGGGTCTTCCCTCAAGTCAGGGAAGCAAAGATGGGTGGGGGTGTTTGGAGGCAGTGGACACTGCCCTGGGACTGTAAGCAGTGCCCCAGGAAACATCTCCTGCAGAAACTTTCCCACTCAATCTAAGAAGCCCAAGGACTTGGAAGTGTGTCCCCTCTGATAGGCTAAGATGTCCCCCCCCACCACCACCACGGGGCTCCTGGCCAAAGCCTAGATTTATTTTGGAATTCTGAACTAACATGTTATTGATGGGAGTCTTCAGTTTGAAGGTCTTCTCTTTCTTGGCCCTTCACTCGTTTCTCTTCTTTCACGGAAAGAATCGCAATGCCCTTAAGGTGCTCTCCTCAGTTATTAAACAACTCTCTTTAATAACTGAATGCGCATCTGATTTCACTCCCTTCCCTTCAGATGCATAAATGTCACTAGACATCTTCCATAATCTGTTGTGGAGGAAAGAGAAGGCATTGTGTGAAATCCTTAGTTTTATTAAATATGGAGCTTACTATCTGTTTCTATCATTTTTATTTACTTCAGTGGGTTCCATAGAAGTAAGTCAAGTAAGTTTGCATGTCACATGTCACCCTTTTTTCTTATTGTGATTGTCAATTCTTCATCAATTATAGGTTGAATATGTTCAATATAAACTATGACTTTCTCCTATGGTTTCTTAAGTGACCCAAAATTTTTCAGTGTTTTTATTCTTTCTATATAGAGATAGTAAATAGCAAAAAATGTTTTGAGATATAAAAAGGACTGTATTTCCACCCCAAGGAAATAAACAAACGAACAAATTTAGTGATGGATGTAGTTAGAACTATTGTTTTTTTTATTGGTACTGGGGATTTAACCCAGGGGTACTCGACCACCGAGCCACATCCCCAGCCCTATTTTGTATTTTATTTAGAGACAGGGTCTCACTGAGTTGTTTAGTGCCTCCCTTTTTGCTGAGGCTGGCTTTGAACTCATGATCCTCCTGTCTCAGCCTCCCAAACTGCTGGGATTACGAGCGTGTGCCACCACACCCTGCTGGACAATTACTTTTTACCCACACCGTAAGTTGAATTACCAAGTCGATTGACCTAATATTGATAAATTGAATCATGACTAGTGGGTTTGGGCCAAATATTCCAGAATCCCAGAAGACCTAGTGGGGAGGTGGCACACTTCTCTGAGCACATTTTTGTGGAATGAAAGCTTAGCTGATGTTTCCAGAGTTGCTTTAACTTCCTAGGCCCTTGTTATACATCTCAGATATGTTTCTTTATTCATTTATTTTTTGAATAAACTCTTTGAGATGACCAAAAAAAAAAGAGGAAAAGAAAGAAACCAAAGCTTCAAAGAAGTGAATAGCAGCTATGAGGTACAGAACAACACTCTTATCCTCTCCCCAACATCCACTGTTTGCTCAGTTGCCTGCAGAGCTTTGAGGGGATGAGGGTCCCCAGCACCTCATCAAACAGTGCTCATAGGAGATGTATGGGTTGCAGTGAAGACTCTGGATTCTGGCTTTAAATGTTCTCTCTTTATTGCTGGCAACCACAGAGCATGTTTGGTGATTGTGATGAACTTTAACATTCAGAGAGAATGTCTACATTTTATTCTCTTTCCTCATAAATCTGTGGTATACTGAGCTCAAATGGCCTTGATTGTTTTTTTTAATAACACCACTGGGGGCAGCAAAAATGATTCTGCCTGTAATTACTCAATGAGAGTGATAGTACCCATGACTATTAAAAGCAAAACTTATTTTAAAATGATCATGATTATTATTATACTATAAATCAGGTCCACCCCTTGAGACCCAACTCTTAAAAATCATTTAAACCATCGCTGGAAGAAGTATTCCATGATGGATCCACTACCTAACCTCACATTCACTCCTAGGTCCATGACAGCCTGGCTCCTGCCTACCACCCCCACTGATCACCCATGAACTCCATGTGGCTGAATCCAGTGGACATTTCTCTGTCCCCCAAGATAGACAGTCATCCTCTCTTGGACTTCCTCTTCCTCTGCATCCTTCTCAGTCTTTCAGGCTCTACCTCTTCAACCTTCTTCCCTGAGTTTAAATGTTTGGGATTCATCTAGCTTGTTCCAAGTTCCTGTTTCTCCCTTGCTATAATCTCTCCCCCAGAGTGGCTCATCAATTCCCATACTTATGAAGATATCTATGAATGTGGCTCCCAAATGTACAGAATTGGCCCAAGTCCCTCTTCTGAGATGCTGAAACATACACTTAGTTGATCTCTTGCTGCTAATCCTCAGGTGTCTCACAGATTTCACTAAAGCATGTTCCTCCCTATCCTAATCTTCTCTGGCTCCAGAACATCTGAACTGTCCACCTGGTAACACAACCCAAAAACCCAGTTCTCCACCCTCCTGGGCCATCACCAGGCCCAGCACACTCGCCTCCATCTCATCAGATTCTGTCTTGGTTGAAATCTCAGCCACCCTTACCTAGATGATTGCAGTACTCTGCACTCTCCAGTGCAAACTTCTGCCACCCTTAGCTGGATGATCACAGTGCTCCATATACTTCCAGTACAAATCTCAGGCACCCTTACCTTGATTCCCATGGCACCCCATGTCTCTACTCAAGGCCTTCTGGGGGTGGACCTTCACCTGACAGCAGCTGATTTTCCAATGCAAATCGAGACCTGCTCTTTCCCTCATCACAGTCCTCTATAACTTCTCCATGCGCTTAGAATAAAATTTGAACTTTTTTCCATGGCCTCAACTTTTGCTCCTCAGCCTCCCCTCAAAAACTCTTTCCCTCTGCTCCATCCTCTATGTAGAATGTTGTGTATTCCCTTTATCTAGCTCCTTCCTATCTTATTATTTTACCTTAAATCCCCCCCCCCGAAAGAGCCCTCTCTCTCTCATCCTATCTAAAATTGGTCCCCATGTGATTCTCAGTCTCATTTTCTACTAATTCTGTTGTAATTCTTGTGATTCATAATTGTTTTGTGTTGCTTAGCTTTTCATCATCTGAATTCTACCTTAATACATGTTCCATGAAGGGAGGAACTGTATCTTCTTTTCTTTTTTGTCTGCGGAGTCTGGGATGGTAGGTCCTTAATAAGTATGAATTGAGTGAATGATTGACAGTTTGATCGGTGGTACCTGTGGCCATCAAGAGGTGGCTCCTAGCTGTGGGCTGTCTCTTGGATAAGCAAGCTTTGGAGCAAAGCCAACAAGTGACATGCATGCCTTCTCCCTGCTGTGCTTCTCAGACACTGCTAACTTGTCATGACACTCAGCCCTACAGGGCCTGTGGCAGCCTCTCAACACACAGCAACTCACCCATTAGCAACTATTAGAGTTGGCCTGGCCTTGGAAAGAGAGACCATGGAATGTTCACACGCTTTTCAGAGGACCACTCTAGAGCAATCTATCAGGAAGAGAGTGGACCAGATATCAGAGGACATTTCTACAGAGCAGACTAGATCTGTCCGAAACTTTTAGTTATTAGACAAATGCAAATAAAAACTACCTCACAACCACTGTTACCCGGTGCTCAAGCAACAATTAAATATTAAACACTTTTGCCCAAATGCCATCACAGGAAACTTGACGTGTAAACAAGTATGATCAAATGTGATGCGTACTCAGATCACTGAATTTCTTGACAATACAAATGAATAGCTAGTATTTGACTTTTGTTTCTTTACTGATTTAAAAATCTAGAGCAACACTATGAAGCAGTAATCAAAACAGGCACACAGAAAAAAAGGAAGCCCAGAAAGATTGTGGTGGGTTTACTTAGTGACTCAACCCAGCTCTACACCCTTAGAGCAGATCCTAAATCTACCACTCTTTTGTCTGGCCATTTGAGGGCTTGGTCCTTCCCAGGATATCTCAAGAGGGTAGCTTATTTTGTATGACTTGGGGTTGATTCTATAATTACCCAGTGTCTCGGTCCATTTTGTGTTGCTATAATAGAATACCAAAACTGGATAACTTATAAGAACACAGATTTATTACCTATGGTTGTGGAGGCTGGGAAGCCTAAGGTCAAGAGGCCAACATTTGTTGAGGACTTCTTGCTGCATCATTCCTTGGTGGAAGGTGGGAAGTAGAAGAGCAAGAGAGCACGTGTGTACAGACGGAGGGATCCGAACTCATCTTTTTATAAGGAAGCTTGTTATGGTTTAGATATAAGGTGTCCCCAGAAAGCTCATGTGTGAGACAATGCAAAAACATTCAGAGCTGAAATAATTAGATTATGAGTTGCAACATAATCTGTGATTCCATTCACTGATATGGATTAACTGGGTGGTAGCTATAGTCATTTAGGTGTGACTGGAGGAGATAGGTCACTGGAGGCATGTCTTTGGGGGTTTATATTTTGTCCCTGATGAGTGGAGCTTACTCTGCTTCCTGGTTGCTGTGTCCTAAGTTGCTTTCCTCTACCACACCCTTCCGCCATGTTGTTCTGCCTCACCTTGGGCCCAGAGCGCTGAAGTCAGCCGACCGCAGACTGAACCTCTGAAACTGTGAGCCAAAATAAACTTTTCCTCCCCTAAGTTGATTCTTTTCAGATATTTTGGTCAGAGCGATACAAAAGCTGACTGAAACAGAACCCCACTCTTGCCATTATTAACCTGCTGCTGTGATAATGACATGAATCCATTCATGACCAAATCTCTTAATGGTACCACTTCTCAACACTGTGGCATTGGGGATTAAGTTTCCAGCCCATGAACTTTGGATGAGGCATTTGAACCATAGTAGCCACTATAAGTTATCCCACACAGTCCTGCCTGATGATGTCTATGAAATACTGTAGGGAAACAGAATCTAATAAGAAACAAATGGTTCAGATGAATGGCATTCCTTTCCACCACTGACTCTGTGGCTCAAAACACCTCATTTGCTTGTAATAAACTTGGAAGGGCTTGGTACAGTTTATTTTTGGACACTCAGTGAGTTTTAAAATGCCATGGGAATTTGCAGTCTGGTGTATCAGGAAACAACTCATAAAGCTCAAGTGATCCTTTGGACTGAGTTCATAGAACTTTTTTGATCCTCAAAGACGTTTATTCCTGGATATTCTATCTCATTTAGTTTAGTGTTGATTTGAGGCTGTTCTTATATTGTTTACAAATGTTGTAGCTGTCAATGACTTAGCTCATTGTGTTCTGAATCTAAAGGACTGAAGAGCATCTTCCTTCCTTGAAAAAATACCTCTGTACTGTCCTCTGTGAACATTTTTTTCAGCCAAGTATACATATTTGCTATTTTACTATAATCATTAGCTGACCAGAGCCTGTCTTCTCTTCCAGTACTAGTTCGGCCATTAACTACCAAACACTTTTTATAAAACATGAGGCTTAATATAAAAAGGCAAAATATTTGCATATCATGTATCTGAAAAGGGACTTGTCTCCAAAATCTATAAAGAACACCTGGAATACAACAATAAAAACAAGTAATCTAATTTAGATTTGGATAAACATTTCTCCAAAGAAGATTTGCAGATATCTCATAAGCTCATGAAAAGATGTTCAGCATTATTAGTCGTGAGGGAAATACAAATAAAAACCACAATGAGAAACCACCTCACACCCCCTAAGATAGCTATAACAAAAAAGGCAGACAATTACAAGTGTTGGTGAGGGTGTGGAGGAATTGCAACCTTCAAATTACTGCTGGCCATGGTGTAGCTGTTCAGAAAACAGTCTGGCAGTTTTTTAAGTAGTGTTATCCTATGACCCAGCATTTCCACTCCTAGAATTGAAATATATGTCCACTCAGAAACTTGTATACATATGTTCATAGTAGTATTGCTTACCATGGCTCAGGAAAAAAAAGAACCTAAATGTCAATCAACTGATGAATGGATAAATAAATTTCAGTATATCCATAAATAGAATGCTATTCAACAGAAAGGAAAGAATGAAGGGCTGAAACTATACCATGCTACATCATGGATGAACCTTCAACACACTATGCAAAGGAAAGATGTCAGACATAAAAGGCCAAGTGTATTCATTTATATGAAATGCCCGAATTAGACAAATTCCTAAAACAAAAGTAGATTAGTAACTGGCGCAGGGGCTGAGAGAAGGGGAGAATCAAGAGTGATTATTTAATGGATCCTTGGTTTCTTTTTGATGAGATGAAAATTTCTCTATTAAATGTATGCATACAGCTGTGTCAGTACAGAAATAAGGTGAGATGTATGCTTTAAAGGGGGTGAATTTTATGTATCTGGATTGTGTCTCGGTTTTTTCAAAGTTGGGGGAAAATGAAAAGAAATTCTCAGACTGTATATCTTAGTCCATTTGGGCTCCTATAAGAAAATACCATCGACTTGATGGTGCATAAATAATAGAAATTTATTTCTCACACTTCTGGAGGCAGGGACATTTACAATAAAGGCACTGACAGATTCAGTATCTGGTAAGGGACCATTTCCTTGGTCATGGATGGTGCTTTCTCTCTGCTTCTCCTTATAGGAGATGGGCAAGGCAGCTCTCTGAGGCCTCTTTTATAATGACATTATTCATCTCATGCCTAATCCCATGATCTAACTGACTCCAAAAGACCTTACCTCTTAAAGTCATCACATGGAAGGTAAAGTCATCACATTGTATTTTGGAGGATAAGAACATTAACACTCAGACCATAGCTGGGTACATGTGAACAGGGGATTTAAAACCAGAGAGAAAGTTTCCGCACGAGCAGGTGGTATGGCCTTGAGCCTCTGAAGCAGCTGAAGTTGCGTTCCTTCAACAGTCTCGCTCTCAGTGGAAGGAGCCGCTAGGGAATTTCTACCTACTGGCTTAGGGGAACTACAAAGAAGGTAATATTTGCTTGAATCCCTGGGAGGAAAAGGAGTCTTGCATGAGAAATGTAAACCTCAAAACCCAAGCCTCTACCACCAAGGGGACTGAAGATCAAAATCTTATTATGCATGTGTTGCAGGATTCCCAAGCACAGAAACAAACATGAAACTGGCCTAGAATTGAGGACCCCTCTGCGGGGACTCAAGAAAGCAAATGCATAGCTTCTGCAAGACATTTGCACAGGAAGACTGTATGTACAGGAAAAGCAGTCTTAGCTGGAGATGTCTTTTAATCCAAAGGATGAATCATGAAGGAAAGGAGCACCTGGAACGGAAGTTAAATAACACACCATAAAGGAGGATTAGTAACACCTCCGAGAACTTTGTGTGTAGCTTTTATGTTTTCATTGATATCAGTTAAAAATAAACCTAAACATTTTAAAAAGAACTTAATACAGTCATGCGCCACCTGTTTTCGTCAGTGATGGGCCACATACACAACAGTGGTCCCATAAGATTATAATGAAAATGAAAATTTCCTATAGCCTGGTTCTTCATAGCCATTGTTATATTGTAACTTAACACATTACTCATGCATTTGTGGTGATGCTGATGTGAACGAATCTATTGCACTGCCAGTCATATAAAAGTGTAGCCCAGATGATTATGCCAAGTACATAGTACTTAATAATAATAATTGACTGTTAGTGCTTTATGTATTTACTATACTTTTTACCATTGAAGTGTACTTGTTCTTCTCTTTAGAACACTTGTTTTTATCCTTAGAGTGGTGTATTTGCTCTAAAACAGTGTGCTGTGTTACCCAGGTAACATCTTGTGTTGACTGTGTGTCTTAGTCAGCTTTGCACTGCTGTGACCAAAAGACCTGACAAGAACGATTTAAAAGAGGAAAAATTTATAGACGGCCAACTCTATTATATCTCGGAGCCTGAAGTGAGGCTCCGAGTAGAAGAAAGCCTCAAGTGGAAGGGACACAGCAGAGGAAAGCAGCTCAGGACCTAGCAACCAGGAAGCAGAGAGAGAGCTGTGCCCTCCAGGGACAGAATAGAAACCCCAAAGGCATACCGCTGGTGACCTGTCTCCTCCAGCCACACCTACCTGACTATAATTACTACCCAGTTAATCCAGATTTGTGGATTAATTCACTGATTAGATTACAAGTCTCATAATCAAATCTTTCACCTGTGAACATTCTTACATTGCTTCACACGTGAGCTTTTGGGGTACACCTCATCTCTAAACCGTAACACAGTGTTTATGCTGACATCTAACATCGCTTACCCTAAAAGATGCAGTCCACATTTTGAAGGTGAAGCTAATAGGACTGCTAAAGATATAAAAAAAAAAAAAAAGAAGACTCCACACTCTTTTTCCAGCTGCTTCCTCTCCCCTAACCCTTTTCCTTCCTCCCTTCCTTTTAAATGGAACCTACATTCGTTTCCTCACAGGACTAGAACAGGTTACACAAATAAGAGGCTAAAAACAATGGGAAATCATTGGTTTGTTATTCTGGAGGCCAGAAGTCTGCAATCAAGGTGCTGGCAAAGCCCCACACCTTCCCACGGTTCCGGGGGAGAATCTGTCTGTGTTTCCCTCCTAGCTCTTTGAGGGGCTGGCAAGCCCCAGCACCCTCAACTTGTAGGAATCACTAAAGTCTCTTCCTGTGCCCTCGCATTGTCTTCCCCATGTGTCTCTTAAAGGACACTTGTCATTGGATTCAGAGCCCATCTGGATAATTCAGGATGATTTCATCTAGAGATCCTTAACTTAATTACTTCTTCATCATTTTCCAAATAAGATCACATTTACAGATTTCAGTGAATTAGGGTATGGACTTGTCTTTGGCAGGGGGCGGCTATCAGGCAGCCCACCACAGGGGCTAATTGAGTATGTGTGTAAAACAGGTGGTATCAGGATTGGGTTGTGGCTCAGTGGTAGAGCACTCGCCTGGCATGTGTGAGACACTGGGTTCGATCCTCAGCACCACATAAAAATGAACAAATAAAATAAAGATATTCTGACCATCTACAACTAAAAAATTATTTAAAAACAAAACAAAACAGGTAGGGTATGGTTGGCCTTCCTAGGCAAAATATAAAGTATACAGGATCATGAGAGAAGACATTGAACTACAGAAAAATTAAAAATCTAAATGATGACTGAACTGCAGAAAATTTAAAATCTAAATGCTGAAAAACAACATAAGCACAAAACAAAAGTCATAAATGGAGGTAAATATTTGCCCCATATATCACGGACATATCCAGTATGACTTGCCTAATCACAAAACTGGGCTCAAAAAAATAATGATACCAAATTATTTTAGTGATATATACTATGGTATATACAGTGTTTTACTATAATAACATTAATACAGTAGAAGTAAAATAGTAGTGAAAATCATAATAGTAGCAGAAACAATAATATTCCTATTCCTATTTGTCAGCTGCCATTTTTGTAGTGGGAAAAACAACCCAGAGTTTCCAACTCAGAGGGACTTGTTATTTCAGTTAGTGTCCCCAGGGTAACTCAGTCGCTTGGGCTTGATCCTTGGTCTCAGGACTTCTCTTTCCTTCTCTCTGAGCTCAGAGAGGCACGTGTGTGGTGTCAGATTTTGTACTAATATGGCGCTGTGTGCCCATTGGACCATGGGCTGTCTGGAAGAAGAGGATTGTCTTTTATCCAGCCCCGAAGCACCAGTACCTCGGATCTGCCTGTCACCCAAAGAATCCTTATTGACTCACATTGATTTGAAAGCCCTTAAGATCCCTCTGTGTGTCGGTTTCCAGGGATGCTAAATAAGACCAGAACAGCATTTTCATATTCCCAGCAAGACTGTTGAAAGGATTAATATTTTATCATAAGTAATCTCCTGCTCCTCTAAAAAGACATTAAGTGAAAGATTTTTATTTTTTCTACGATGTACTTAGTTTTATAATAATTTGTTTCCCCGTGTAGTCTCTGAAATCTTCGTAAGGGGGTTTTCGTGTTCACTAATGGTAAATGTGAGACACAGGATTATGCAATATCAGCCCATCTTTGTCTCTGGACATTGTGTCAAGAATTGATCTTTCAGGATTCTGTCATTCTACAGGAAGATCCTGCAAGTTCTCTCTGCCTGTGGGAGGGCCAGGGTTGGCTGCTTTGGGGAGATGGCCCCCTACCTGATGTGCTGTTTCTTTTCTCCCCCCTCCCCCTCTCTTTCTGGCTTCCCAGTGAGATGAAGCAAAAGCTGGACGAGGAAGGCAGCAAGTGCAGCATCCTCTCAAAGCACCAGAAGTTCGTGGAGCACTGCTGCATGCGCTGCTGCTCGCCCTTCACCTTCCTGGTCAACACCAAGCGCCGCTGCGGGGACTGCAAGTTCAACGTCTGCAAGAGCTGCTGCTCCTACCAGAAGCACGAGAAGGTCTGGGTCTGCTGCGTCTGCCAGCAGGCCAGGTGAGTGGCTGGGCACACTCTCAGGGTCTCAGCTGGTGGCATCCACCACTTTCTTCAACCAGGTGGGTGCAACAGTGATTGATAGATCTTCCTGGAGTATTGACTACAGTAAAAGATGACTGAGGTGAGGTGTGACGAAGGATAACTGTTGACCTTCATGAAGAGGATGAGGGGGCGCCTCACGGGAGCACATGGGTGTGACTACAGAGGAGAGGTATGGGCCATGTTGGAATCGAAGATGCAGCTCCCACCAGGCTTTATCCTTTTAAAATTTCTTATCTGGTCTCATCCTTTCATTCATTCATTCATTCATCATTCATTCATTGCAAAGCAGACATGGGATTCTTAGGAATTGTGCAGCAGCAATTATGGAGGAAATGTGAAGGTAAGGTAGGCAGGTTGCTGATGACCCAGAGACTTAGGGAGATGACTGGATATTGGTCTCAGAATGTATTGGTATATCCCCTGACAGCCTGCCTATACATTGATTGTGGGGACACTGAACAAGGGGTGATTGGCCTCAGGGCTTGGAGAAAGTCTCATAGTGGCCATGAAATAAAAGCAGGATTGAAAAGGATTAAAAAAGATTTAATACTGTAGACAGGGAGATGATGACCACCGTGTGAAGGAGTTGATTGAAATTTCACATCCTCCCTCAGGGACTGACAGCACTTCTTTGACATGTTGTGTATTTGGACACTGCTGAGTTTGATAAGCCAATGTCTAGTATTTGTTCTTTACAACTGCAGAATGTCTTCTGATCCTAGCCCCTGTGGAGTGCACTGTGATTTGTGTTTGTGACATCCTTCCATAATGTCTGTGTTACAGTGAGTGAGCAACACTGAGACTGGCTGGTCCTGAGAGCACACACTCGGGCACTCTGACTTTTCCTTCCTTCCTCCCCCTCTCCTCCCTCTGCCCTGTTTCTTGCTCATATCCTTTAACATATCAAGTTCTAGTATTTTCCCACAGAGGTAGTTAATGAGGATAGCTGCTACGTACACTCCCTTGTAAAGTAGTCTCTGAGCTGTAAAGAAAAAAGTAGCTCAGAGACACCAACTGAAGCAAAGAGTGGTTTATTGAACACCCAGTGTCCAGGGCTGGCTAGGTGCTGCCCAGGTCCTGTGCCTGACTTTCAGAGCAAGGAACCTATCTGAGTCTCCAGGTGGCAGGTTAACAGGAGTTGGGGAGTGGGGGATGCCCTGTGACAGAGGGAAGGAGAAGACTGATTGTCCATGAGCATGTTTGGGAACTCAGACGGAGAAAGGTTCATTCATGCCTTCCACTTCTCAGTAAAGTTGGAGTAAGGCCAGGGACTCTGAACAAGAAATCTGGATATTGGAAGAAACAAGGATAGGTTTGAAATGGCTGCCACAAGAGTTGGGGATCTAGGCTCTTCCCATAGTGTGTTTTGTGCCAGCCACACTTAGCCATCCATGTGCAAATGTAAACAGTGATCTGTTCCTGGGTTGGGAGTTTTCATGGGTTGGGACAGGTCAGAGGGTGATGGGTATCGAATAACAAAAGATATTGAATAATGAAGGAAGTAAAGACAATATCCACATAGTGAAGGGAGAAAGAGCAGAAGCGGGGCTGTGAATGGACTGGAAGAGAATGAGGGGGCCAATTAACAAGAAGTATCTGGTAAAATTAAAGAGCGCAGTCATGGCACTTAACAAAGCAAGTTGGAAGAAAAGAAAATTCTGAGTAGGGGGAAAATATGTTTGAATTGGTGATTTCCCAATAGACCAGTTAAGTGGTGACCATGGGAAGGGGAGGTGGGATCTAGACTAGAAAGCAAAGTGAAAAGCCAGTTTGCATGGATTCTGACTGGGGTAGTGACTGGGATAGTGGCAGCATTATGGGTGTGAAGAATGGGCCAGCTGACAAAATCTTGTCAGGAAGAAAATCTAGAAGGTTAAGAGGTGACAGGAATAAGAAGTGAAAGAGGGTAGTGTAACGGTTGTCATAATTGCACACCCTGTGAGTGGAGTGAGTCTAATGTGTTTGGTCAAACATGGCGCCTTGAACCACACTAGCATTGGTGACCAACTGGTGGACCTCATACTGCACGACTGTGGCCCTATCTTTGTTAACTCCATTTGTGTCACTAGATCCTGGTGCACAGAAGGCATGGCAATCTTTGTGAGCTAAATAATAGAACGGGATAATGCTCAATAGCAGCCATAATCATGGTACAGATGAGTGTTGGGAATGGTCCAGATGGAATTCAAATGGAGAAGAGGAATCACAGGGTGTTCACAGACAAGAGGTGAAGTGAGCAAAACATGCACATCCCCCAGGGGTGTGGTCAGCCTGAAGCAGACCACTCTCAGTAGAGTAATGGCTAGTGGAATTGGGTCATTTGGGTTTGGTTTTTACAGGGTCATAAAATCATGAAATTATACATCCTAGCAGTTATTAAAATATCTATTCTTTGCTATGCTTCAGTATATTCCCATACAAACAGAAGCAAGTGTTTATACTTATACAATTTTTATTCTTTAAATTTTTCTTTATTCCTTTTCTCCCTGGATGATAAAAATCTCCCAAATTGACTAAACCATGAGTAGTATTAAAGAATGCGGTCATTAAGCCTTTGACACTCACATCCACCCCTAGTTGATTGTGTTGGGGGGACTGTTATTGGTTACAATTACAATCAAATTATTCACATTCATCCAACAGTAGAAATGCTGAATGACTCCCACACCACCTCAGAGCCACGCTACTTGTAAGAGGGGGGACCTGTCCTCAGAAGGTCTTCTTATTCTCCTCCTGTGCTACATCATTTAAACCAAATCGTCCCAAACATTTGCCAGATATTGAGTAAGAAGTTGCAAAAATGGCTGTAAGTCTGCATTTTAAAATTCCCATTTCACGTTTATAGCAACTTAGGAAAAAAAGAGACTTGGTAATCCTGTTTACCTTAATTTTGCATCACTTCTGGGGCAACATTTATGACAACCCCTGAATCTCAGAAGTGGAGCATGAGGGACTGAAGAACTGTTCACAGGACACCTGAGAAAATAAAACAAAACAAAACAAACAAAAAAGTGGAGGTTGACTAAGGAGTCCTCCACATTCAGTGAGTCCACCTCAAACTGGGCACACCCTGACTTCTTGATCAAAGTCAGCAGAAAGACAAGGCTGAGCAGAGGTTGGAAATTTGCTGTTTTAATTTGGATCATATTTTACAGGGATGTTTTCTGGGGTCTTGAGATCATTGTTGACTAAAACCAAAAGGCACAGAGAAGTTTGGCCGATTCTCTATTTTTCCATATTTTCCAAGCCAAGCATAGGAACTTTTTAAGGGATGAAATCCACGAGATGTGGGGCATGGTTTGACTGATCAAATTTCTCAAAGGCTGAATTTGACAGAGAAGTATGTTCAGGTCAGGATACCTCTGATGTATGGCCTTTGGGCTGACAGTCTTTTTCATTGTGCTTGGATCACATTTACATTTTTTTGGAGAATGCCTCTAGCTGTATAATCTCTCAGTGTTACACATTCATCATGTAAAATATTTAAGGCATATTTCAAGTTGAACCACATATGGAAAATTTTAGATAAAGAACTTTTAGCACAAACAGAGAAATGAAAAGTTATGCTGCAATTATATACAATGAATCAAAATGCATTTTGCTGTCATAGATAACCTAATTAAAAAAAATACATCCTAACTTGAGATGCTGAAATGTAAATAAAATAGTTTTTAAAAAAAAGAAAGAAAGAAAAGAACTTTCAAAACCTGCCTATTTTGGGGGTGGGGAGGGGAGAGGGGGGGAGCAGAAAGATATTTTACAATAGATTCTTTAAACCTTTGATTTTACCCCAGCATTGTGCTGGAAGATTGGCAGAGCAGATCTTCTGCTACCTTCCATGTTATCTAACAGTTCATCTCCCCAGAATCCCAGGTGAAACACTATCCTTAGTTAGAAGTAATTTACGTTAGATATAAGTTTTGAGGGCCTTATTCCAGCATATTCATATTTAAGAAAGTAAGTTTTTAAAACATTGTATGTGTCAGATTCCATAAAGATCACATTTTGTGTGTGTGAAATTTCAAGAAAATAGACAGCAGCTCTGTGAAGGTGACAGATGACAACTGTCAGAGGCCATAGGCAGGCCCATACTCTACTCCCTACTGCCCATAACAAACCCCACCTCTCTTTATGTAAGTGAATCCCATTTTGCTGCACTGGTTTTGTTCCTCACTGTTATCCAATGGCCACCATATGCTTGCAGAACTCGTGAGATACCATGTATATGAGTTTGGGGTCATGTTTAATTATAATAAAAATTCCAGACCACCAAAAATTAAGGAGCTAGGAGTTTAGGGCAGACATTTGTCTGTCAGCAGTAACACACAGCATCAGCAGTAACTACTAGGGTCTGGAGTTGTAGCTCAATATAGAGCACTTGCCTAACAGGTACGAAGCACTGGGTTCGATCCCCAGCACCACATAAAAAATAAATAAACAAAATAAAGTTATAAAAAAAAAGTAACTACTAACTATCGAGCGCCTGGGCTGTCTCCAGTGCAGTTCTCTATCAGTGACTCAGGTTAGAAACGGCTTGTTTCAGTTCGCTTTTTCACTGCTATGATCAAGAGAGAGACCGGACAAGAACTATTTTAAAGAAGAAAAGTTTATTTGGGTGCTCATGATTTCAGAGATCTCAGTCTATAGATGGCTGACCCCGTTGCTCTGAGCTGAAGGGGAGGCAGAGCATCATGGTGGAAGAGTGTGGTGGGGGAAAGTGACTCAGGACATCACATGAGGAAGCAGAGAGTGTCTACTCCATTCACAGGGACAAAATATATACCTCAAAGACATGCCCCCAATAACCCACCTCCTCCTCCATACCTGGCTACAGTTGCCATCCAGTTAATCCCTATCAGACAATTAATGCACTGTTTAGGTTAGCTTTCATGAGCCAGTTATTTCACCTCTAAACTTTGTTGCACTGTCTCACACTTGAGCTTTGGGCAGACAACTAATCTAAAACATTACACAGCACTCATCAAGAGAGGACCCAGATAGTGTACAGTCACTGTGAAAATAGTGGCAGTCTGTAACTTCTGCTTTCTCTTTTTCTATCCCAGTGAAAAAATAGCCTCAATGGTCTATTTGGTTATTTAGTTGAAAAAGCATTTTACAAATTTTATCAGGAGGCTGAGGCAAGAGGATTGCAATTTCAAATCCAGCCTCAGCAAAAGCAAAGTGCTAAGTGACTCAATGAGTCCCTGTATCTAAATAAAATACAAAATAAGCCTGAGTATGTGCAGCTCAGTGGTCGAGTGCCCCTGAGTTCAATCCCCAGTACCCACCCCCAAAAAAATTTAAAAAGAGAATTCCCATTTAATAGTTGTTGCTATATTTATTTATTTATTTAATAAATATCTTTATTTTATTTATTAATTTTTTATGTGATGCTGAGGATCGAACCCAGCGCCTCACATATGCAAGGCAAGTGCTCAACCACTGAGCTAAAATCCCAGTCCCGTGTTGCTATATTTATAATCATAAGGTTAGTTCTTCATCAGTCTTCTGTGGCATATTTTTTGCATTAAAGTGTATTTCTGTTGTGTTAGCTTAAAATTTGCAGCTTTGGGAGTTTAACAGACATCAGATGAATTTATTATAGAATGAATGATGAACTACTTAGTTAGGAAGTTATATAGCAAATTGGAAACTTCTAAATTATTCCCTTCGTCATTTTATGTTCTATGCACATTTATCTTCTTGACATTGTTAAATAGATTCAAACATTATCAATAAGGACATATAGTGGCTGAATTTTAAGATCCTCTGCTGCAAACAGACCCAGAGAGAGCACAGCCCGTGCTCACCAGCCATTAACATTTCAGGTTGAATTTGTTCAGGAGTGATGGATGCTCCTATATTCCTTGGGAACAAGTTGACTTTCTAGTTCTTTGCTTCATTATAAAAACTGTTTTTTTCTTTCTTTGGTCCCTGTGCTCTATCACATTTAATCCAGACCAATTTGAGAGACTGCTTTCAGGGAATGAGAAAAAAAAAAAGATGCTTGGAACTGAAATCAGAACATACTCATCATGATACCTGTGGTATTTGCTTTGGTTTTTCCAAGAAAACTTTGGGCTTGGATTATTTTCCCTTGGACTTGAGTATCCTTTACTCTGTCTGATCACTAATTATCTGGTATTACACAACCCACATGATTCATCAAATAGTATAAAGTAATTTTGGAATGAATTCCACAATATGGTTAATACCCTAATATATTTCTAATATCCCTGAAGAAGATATAATATTAAATAGTGATCAGTATGGGCTAAGGACATTTATAAATTAACAGATAAATTGGGAAATATTGAACCTCATTAAAAATCCAAGCAAAAGATTTTTTTTCTCTTTTAAATTAGTGAATTTTAAAATCATTCCACTTGGTGTTGATAAGGGTAGATTGAAGAAAAGGCACTCTCCTTCTTGGTTGGTGAAATCTAAAAAGGAAGAACTTTTTACCAATGTGTGTCAAGCACTATTAACATATCCAAGCACTTTTACCCAGTAATTTCAATTTTGAAAACCTGTAACTAACAACATAACACAATATTTTTAAAATACTGTCTAAAAATGAGTTGTACTGAATTATTTGTAGTATAAAAAATGCCCACAGGAGAATGATAAATTAGTACATGTTCAACTTGACAGAATAAGATGAGACCTTTAAAAATATGTATATTCTATCCTCATGGGTAAAGACTTACACTAAAATGTCAGATTAAACAGGGTATGGTGGCATACACTTGTAATCCCAGCAGTCCAGAGGCAGGAGGATCACAAGTTTGAGGTCAGCCTTAGCCACTTAGTGAAGCCCTAAACAGCTTAGTGAGATGCTGACTTACCATAAAAAATTTAAAAACTCTGGGGATGTAGCTCAGTAGTAAAGTGCATCTGGGTTCAAACCACAGTAATAAAAAAAAAAATTTTTTTTAAATGAAAGAAGGAAAAAAGTCAACTTAAACACCACAATGCAATATGTACATATAATCATCACATACTAAGGAAAACAGAAAAAAGACTGAAAAAAAATACATTATCAGTACTGTTGAGAACAATCATTCTTTGCTAAGTTGGTCAGCTGATCTACCCTGCAAATTTTGAACTTACCTCCAAACTCAGAACTCAAGGACAAGGAGAGGTGGTGTGGACAGAAGGAGAAAAGTTAAGCGGGAAGACCCATAGTGTGTGTTCCCTTGCCTGGTCCTGGTGGAGATACTGCAGAAAAAAGAGAGAAACTTAAAAAGGCTGTTTTCACTGTGTAGCTGGGGGCCAGTGAGTGCTGCTCTGCAGCCTATGGAACAGTATGTGATAGAGACTTTCAGCAGGGAGGCAGGAGGTCAGAAGTGAGAGCTGTGAGGGAACCAGGAACCACTTGGTATTTGGCTCCGGAAAGCAGGGCCTAGCAGCAGCAGGAGGGAGGAAGCCCCCAGCCCAGGGGTTTCTCTATAATTGGACCATTAGCAGGATCTGGAAAGGAGAACACCAGTGACTTCCTGCCACATGTTCCCAGGACTCCAAGAAAACAGTAGGCAGTGCCTTGGCTTTATCCAGGCTGGGCACAGCACCAGCAGTCCTGGAACTGTTAGGAGGACCCAGGTGTGTGTTTACCCATAGACTGGTAGCACTGGGGGAAGCTCAGGTAGCAGCAGTGACGCAGGCATGGACTTGGACAAACCAAGGAGAAAGGAACACAGGATGTTGAATGATTGGAGGATGAACCATCTCATAAACAGGTGGATCCATAACTCCAATCTGGTCCTCCCTGGGAATTTGAACTTGGTGGATGATGTTTCAAAACAGGGCAGTTAGAGCTGAGTTCTCCTAAGACAGGTAATAGGACATTGACCATGAGTTCAGGTTACTGAGATCCCTGGTCCTGCCACCTCCAGTCTTGGATTATCTGGTTTTCCTCAATTCTGTTAGGTACTAGATCCTTCATTAGGTTACCTTTTCACAGAAGTTGTCTAGAGCTCATTTCTAGAGATTAAAACAGAATCTAAATCTATCAGTTAAAGAATCATAACTGATACAGAAAAGATAATGGAATCAGAGCTGGAAAGTGGATGTTTCGAGGTGACCACCTTAGCTTGGGATTAAGATGGGGAGGTTGTGGTTTCTCACAAGGTCTTCAGATCTTCCACAATGAAATGCAGTGTCTTGAAATTCGCGGGTCTAGCCAATAATTAAGTGGTAACCCATGAGATAAGGAGTTCATGACTTCCAAATTTTCTAAAATCCTTTGTGCATAGAAGACAGAAAGGACTTCAGCTACCTTGAGAATTAAATGTGTGCTGTAGAGACAGGAGTCCTGTGGGAATGAAGTTGGGACTGAGAGTTAAGTGATGTTCTGCCGACACCCGGAGGTTCACTCACGTTGTAGTGGTAGGGATGCTGCCCGTCACATGCTCCCCCAAATGGGTGCAGGCTGCTTGGGTTCTAGGAGTGCACTCCAGGCACAGAGCTACCTGGGCTTCTGGATTTAAATAAATCCTAGGAGTCAGTGCTGGCTCACTTGATTGTACCCAGTTTTAGTGTGATTGTCATCTACTTTGCCTCTAATTCCAGAATTAGTCCTTGAAGACCCATCCAACTCAAGCCAACAAGTGATCAATCTGCTCTTCCTCTGATCAGTGGTCTTCATCCTGAGTTACATAGATTTTCTGCAAGTTTCATAGGTCATACCAATAACTTAATGGGATTTGTTTCCAAATTTTCAACTTCCATTCATGTTTTTTTCTGACACTGATCTACTCAAGAAAGTACCTCCCCTTTCCTAACTATGCTTCTCTCACTTTACTGCAGGAAAACGCAGGCCTTGCTCAACCCTGTCTCATTGAAACTCAGGACAGAGAAACCTTGAGAGTGCACTAGAGAAACAGTTCACATGCTGTTGGTGTAAGAAAGCAAGGTGCCTTAACAACTGGACACCCAAAATGACTGCTTTTGTGTGATATGCAATTTCTGATTCTTTAGTTTCAAAAAAAAAAAAAAATGAAGGAGAACCTAAATAACTAAATCATGGATTGTCCTGTGATTTTTTGACATATGACTCAGAGGATGTTCAAAATTAAAAGATATTATAATTGTAAAAAAGACTTCCATTTTCATCTTAGGAACAAGCCTTTTTAGGGCTTGTTTTTTGTTTGTTTGTTTTGTTCTGTTTTGTTGTTGGGGAGGGGGGTTGTTTTGTTCTTTTTTTTTTTTTTTTTTTTTTGTACCAGGGATTGAAACCAAGCATGCTAAACCACCAAGTCACATCCCAGCCTTTTTTTATATTTTATGTTGAGACAGGGTCTTGCTATATTGCTTATGGCCTCGCTAAGTTGCTGAAACTGGCTTTGACTTAAATTCCTTCTGCCTCAGCATCCCAAGCTGCTGGGTTTATAAGTATGCACCACCATACCCAGCTAGGGCTTGTATTTTTTGAAAAAAGAATAAAACTAGTGCTGAACTCCATCTCATTAAAGTAATAAATACTATTCATTTGTTCATAAAGCAACTGACTAAAAAGCTAGCTCTTTATAAGATGTGCTTTTAATAAAAATATATGTTCATATGACTAGTTATCAAAAATTTAACGTATTAAATTAAATTTAATACATTAAATGTATTAAATGACTAAATGTGTTTGATCAATTTTGCCTTAATCATAGTCAGAATTTATAATTTAATCCACGATAGATATTCTGATACTTTGAGCTATAAGGCTCAAAAATTTTTATTCTTATTTTTTTATTTGTTCTAATTAATTATACATGACAACAGAATGCATTTCAACTCATTGTACACAAATGGAGCACAACTGTTTGTTTCTCTGGTTGTGCATAATGCAGAGTCACACCTTCATGCAATCATACATGTTCATAGGGTAATAATGTCTGTCTTATTATTAAACCAATTTAGTACACTTGTCCCTGTGAAAAAGAATGATAATAGCATGACAATAAAAGATTATATAAAAGATACATAAAATAAAATTCTATAAGGGAAGTAGAATAGGATCGAATACCTGTTCAAAGGAGATAAAAGAAAAATATTAATTATCTAACTGCTAAAGAAGGAATCAGCAAACTAGCCTCCCAGACCAAATCTTGCCTGTTGCCTGCATTTTTAAAATAGTTTGATTGGAGCACAGTCTTGTCATTTTGTTTCTGCATCGTCTGCAACTGCATTCAACTCACACCAACCAAGCCCAGTGTTTCCAACAGAGACCATATGCCCACACCTACCCCCAAATATTTACTATCTGGCTGTTTACAGGAGACGTTTGCCAGCCCCCAGCTCAGATCAGTCACGGCTCATCACCTAAACTTCAGCACAGTTCCATCCCAGGCTAATTGGGACCCTAGCCAGGATGTCAGCTGGAATGAAGGGGGCGTGGATGGGATGACAGCCATCAGTATTTGCAACAGTGCACATTTTGTAATTTCTGTACTGAGGATTTTAACAGCTGACAAACATCACACAGGCTGGTTGCACTGTTCCTATTCACTGACCGCAGATCTGCAGATGAGAACCTCCATCCAGACCACTATACTTTCTGGTTGTCGAGCTGCGAGGGGACTTAAGAAATCATTGCCACCTTCAGCTCCCTTTGTTGTATCAGTATCTGGTCCAGCATATGTCATCTTTAGCTTTGCTCCTGGGTGCAGTGGAGAAAAGATGCCAGATTTTTTAAAATCTTGTTTAAATTCTGGTATTTAAATTTCAGTACCCAATCTTGAGACCATTAAAGCATTTCCCCAGCATCGCCTTGTTAGCTTTTAATTAATCAAATACATACCCACCAACCACATCAGTGCTAGATATGTCTGAGTGATGTTATGCAAATAATTCCCGGTATGCCCCAAATACACTTCATGGTTTTAGAGGGAAATTTTTTTAAGAAATGAGCAATCACACATTTTGGTCAAATGCTTGAATAAAAGAAACCTCCAAATAGAAAACAGACGTGCAACATAGAGAGTGTTCCTCATTTAGCCCCAGTAGATGATACTTTTAAATGAACAGTGAAAATCCAAAGAAATTCTTCTTTAAAATTAAACCAACCGCTTGTCATTGGTTGCGTGTGGTGGGGGATCCAAAGATGTAAAAAGCACCTGTGATTCAGATGTTTGATGACTTTCTGGAGGTAAAACACGTCCATCTCTCAGATCTGCCACCCATTCTTTGGTCATCTCATATCAAGAACATGCAGAGAACTTACAACAGATTACACCCATTGTGATGATGCTGCAATCCTTCTTGCTTTCACAGTCTTTGTTGAGGAGTTACCTCCAGGCCTAAGGGACTGTGTGAAAATGCCTCTTAATAAGAAAAAATAGCTCCTCTACTCCCAGCCAGTCTCAGACTAGGGTCTAGATATCAAGTACCGCTGGATTTCCCAGCATAGGTTCCAATTTTATCGTTGGCTGGAAGTTCTCTTTAACTAAATAATACAGAAATAAGAGAATCGAGAATGACTAAATCTTTGCCATAGATTAAACCCTGCACAATTATTAACATTCCCATAAGCATCATTGGGATTCAATAAATATTGAACAGCCCAGTAAAGTCCAATCCCTCCTTGCTAAGGAAATGGTGAAAGTGTACCCAGAAGTTGCAAGAGGTGTCTCTGGTTCTTTGGAGGTCACCAGCAGTGCTTCAGGAACCATGTCTGGGCATTCTTTCTGCTCCCTGAATGTAATTCAGCATGAATTATAGCAGCACACAGTAGGGAGCTTTCCTTGCTGCCACCACATGTAACTTGTGATTCGGCTTTTTCCCAATTTCAATTTTTACAATTTCAACTTCATTACCGGTTTTCATGACTGAGAAGATGGGGAAATGCATGGCCTTGGCTTTCAGCATAAACTTATAGACATGAAACCTTGGGTTTCAAGCAAAAGGCCTGTACCCCTCCTTGACAACCCCTTCTTGATGTCCAGAAAGAGCCCTCTTGGTTGTCTGTACTGTGAGTTCTTCCCATACCTCAGCTTCCTTAGGCTCATATTTTTTTCTTTCCTGGATACACATAGCCATTGTCCCAGCTTCCATAGGGCAAGCTTTATCTAGACAGAATTTTATTGATAACCACTTATATAACCCAATTGCTAGGTACTGAACCCTCTTTAAATATTTTTAAGAATGCTATGAAATATTACTAAGGATACTGTTAGGTAGCTACTATTGTTTTCCCCATGTTGTATATAGGGAAAGTTAGACATGAAAAAGTTAAGTAGCTAAGATTTAATAGATGATATTTTATTAAAGAGCATTGCTTATATATATGGTGTCATGGTTTGGATCTGAAATGACCTTTACAAGGTGGGGCCCACTAGAAGGAAGTGAAATCACTGGTCATGTGCCCTGTAAAAGGATAGTGACCCAGGCCCCTTCCCTCCCTTCTCTCTTTTTCTGAATTTCCATGAGATGAGCAGCTTTGCTCCACCACATGCTCCTTGCCATGATGTTCTGCTTCTTCACAGGCCCCAAAGCAACAGAGCTAGCTGACCATGTACTGAAACCACTGAAATCGAACCAAAATAAATCCCCCCTCCTTTTAAGTTGATTATCTCAGGTGTTTTATTACAGTAATGAAAAAAGATGGATTGATGGAAAAACCATAGCATATCATAGAATTAAGCAGCTTCAGTACCATTCTGCATTCAGTTGATTGTTCTGTATGGTGTGTTGGAAAGAGCACAGATTCTAAATGATGTGCTTGAGTTCAAATCCACCCCTCAGTGGGCAAAATAGAGATAGTCATGCTGAACCCTTGGAGTTGTGAGAATTAAATCAAGGGAACTTACTTTAGTATCTGACATTTAGATGTTTAGATGTCACTACAATTATTATTATTCCTCTGTTGATGATATGGTCATAGCATTGCTGGCTTCTCTAGGGACTTTAAAGAGAAACCCCCTTAGCCGTTATGGACTGATGTCAACCTCCACAGCTTTTTACATCCCATCTCTCCTCCCTCTACCCCAATGCCTGCTTCCTTATCTACTGGAGTCTGGTGTGCTCTGAATGCACATAAAGAGCCTCAATTAAGATTTCAGAGAAACCTGCAAGTCCAGTGTTGAAGACAGTGACTGGCCACTGTGTTCTTCACATTTTCCTGCAGCCTAATTCATCTAAACAGGCTTATTAATGGGGTAGTATTTTGGGACTAAGGCACCTGATCTTTCAAAAGGACTAAAGTTCACAGAAGGATAATTAAAAGATGTCTCTTTTCTAACACAGCAGAGCCCAGGAGTGGAATGGAACAGTGATGAGCCACTGTATGTGTTCATCTAGGCAGACTCTGCGTGCCATCAGCTAATTGGCAAGCAGACCGATGCTGAACCATATGCACAGGCTTTGGCAGCTCCCAGCAAGTCCTGCCCACAGAACCCAGGAGCTCTTCTTAGACCATCCTTATCAGATTTCATACCTTCTCTGGCACATGGTACACACATGGAATGATGGAGCCTAAAATATGTATCAGAAAATATTGGCCCTCTGCACTGGAAACTTAAAGTAATGGGAAACCCAGAATTTTCCTCTGTTGACAGCACCTCCCAGAGGAGGGGATTGGTTTGGTGGTCTCTTAGGGCTCTTTTCCATCCTATATTCATTCACTGAGTCCAAGTGCTCCATAGGAGACAGTTCTGGATTTGAATCCTGGACTGACCACTTATTTGTTTTGTATTCCTGGGCAAATTATTCAACATTTCAGAGTTTGGAATAATAATACTATCCTTAAAAGGTTATTGTAGAGAAAATGGGAGATAAGGCATGTAAATCTCTTAGTAATGCCCTAGTTGCAATAAGTGGAATCTATTATGTTCTTTTCATGTTGAGGCTTCTAAGTAGATGTTTTCTTTACATTATAAAATATTAAGCATAATATTTATTGCCGCAGAGCATAAAGTCATTTTCTAAATTTGTAGAACTTCTTTTTCAACTCTGCAAAAATAATTTAAATTTTTTTGGGGGGTCCCAGAGATTAAATTTGGGCACTCAGCCACTGAGCCACATCTCCAGCCCTATTTTGTATTTTATTTAGAGACAGGGTCACACTGAGTTGCTTAGTGCCTCACTTTTTCTGAAGCTAGCTTTGAACTCATGATCCCCCTGCCTCAGCCTCCCAAACCACTGGGATTACAGGTGTGTACCACCATGCCCAGCTATCATTTAACTTTTATAAAATTATTTTCTATAGTTTCTTTTCCAATACTGACCTACAGCAGGTAAAGATATTACCACTTGGAAATCAACAAGTGATGAGATTTGAGAACCTTCTGAAAGATTTCTCAGAATCAGTCAGTGTTTGAGGATGTTAGATTCAAATCATCATTTAATAACCTTAAGTGTGTATGCTTTTAGTGCCCTTAGGAATTAAACAATGTATATAGAAGACTAAAGTTTCAATACAAACATCTAGTGGAGATCATTTGTACTGTGTCACATTATTCATTTCTTTTTTTTCTGCTGAAGTATAATGTTTCATCATCAAGCTAAGTTCATGTTATAAAGCTAATATTTTTTAACTAGGCAACATAAGCATCATCTTTAATTGCAGTGTTTTTAAATTTACTGCATTACAAAAAAAGTTATGCAAAAAGAATTAAGAATGAAATGACAAAAACTTATGGATCCTTTGTCCACATTATGAACTAATACACCACCTATCCTTTGGAAGCCTCTGTGCCCCCTCCCTTAATTGCATCTTCTTCCCTCTCCCCTCACAGGGAGCCACCATTTTGAACAAGGTAACTCATATTCGTTTATTTTTGCATTCTTTTAGTATTACTGTACAGGTCTTTAAACAATGCTATAGCATTTGGCTCATCTTTTATTTCTCTATGTAAATGGAATTATGCTATTTATATTGTTATGGTTTCAATATGAGGTGTCTCCCAAAATCTGTTAACACAGGAATGTTCATAGGTGAACTGATTATATAATGAGATCTGTAACCTTATCAGAGGATTGGTTCAATTGTTGGATTAATAATTTGAATGAAGGCTGGGGATATAGCTCAGTTGGTAGAATTCTTGCCTCACATGAACAAGGTTCAATTCCCTAGGTTCAATTCCCAGAACCAAAAAAAAACAAAACAAAACAAAAATAGTAATTTGAATGAAATAACTACGTAGTAACTCTAAGCAGATAGAAAATGGCCAGAGGAGATGGGTCTCTGAGGGTACACCTTTGGGGATTTTATCTTGTTCTTCTGACTCCTCCTTCTGGCTCCCTACTTCCTGAAACAATGAACTGAAAAGTTTTCCTCAGCCACACCCTTCCACTATGACATTCTGCCTTGCCTTGGGGCCAGAGTAATGGAGACAGCCAAGCATGGACTAAACTTCTTAAACTGTGAGCCCCAAATAAACTATTCTTCCTCTAAGTTGTTCTTGTTGGGTATTTTGGTCATAGTGACAAAAAGCTGACTATCACAGAAATTGGTATTAGGATCTTCGCTGTGACAATACCTGACCATGTGGTTCAGAAGCCTTTGGAATTGATTTATTTGGAAAAGTTTGAAAAGTTTAGAGATGCAGGATGGAGAACTCTTAGAATATTGTAAACAGAGCTTAATGGGTAATTTTGTGGATGCTCAGAAAGCCACAATGCTGATTGGAATGTGGACAGTAAAGACTGTGCTCATGAGATTTCAGAGGAGAATGAAGACTGTATTGGGAATTGAACTAGGTTACTCACGTTAGATTCTGGCAGACAACTTGTTTACATTTTGCCCTTGTTCTGAGACTCTGTGTGAGGTCGAACTTAAAAGTGCTGGACTAATTAATCTGATGCAGGAAATTTCAAGGCAGCACAGCATTCAGGCAGTGTCATGGATATTGCCAACAGCCTTTAGCCAGGTTTACTGCAAGAATAAAGAGGAAAAAACAGAGATGAAAGGGTTGAAAAACTTGCAGTTTGCCTGGGAAAATGTATGTAAAATTGGAGCCAAGGAATATATGGTTGTGAAGAGATTACTGCCACTAAAGAGAAATTTAGCCTACACAGAGACAGTAAGAAAGATGCCTTATGGGTATCTCAGGAATCAGCAAGACCATACCCATAACTGGCTCAGGGGTATAAAAGGGAAAACTCTTTTGAAAAGAGGCCATGGAGGCACCTGGCTCACACAGAGATGCCTAGGAAGTTTCTCTCCAGGAGTTATTTCATTATTTTCAGTCACCCCAGCACTCAGAAGCTACTGAAGCCTTGGTCCAAGGGGGCCCAATTGCTGATTGAGCTGGCAACAAACCTCAGCATCATGTACATGATACTAGTCCTGCAGGAATGCAGGATACTGAAGTTAAAAGGTCACTGAGTCCTCCACCAAAAGACCTGGGAGACAAGTCAAAGTATAGCAAGGTTGGAATCTCTACCAACAATCCCTGAGAGGGTAATGTGTAAAGCTGTGAAGAGGAAGCCAAAGCTACACTGCCTGAATGCTCTTAATCCCTCAGGATTAAGAGATGCCAATAATGTGAAGACTGTCAAGTAAAGCTCCTGCTGCCGACAGAACCAGCCTAAGAGAGAGGCTGTAGGCTGCAACCAGCAAGATCATAGAAGTAGGGCTGCCCAAGCCCTTTGGTGATCACATTGGAGATGTGGAGCTATAGGACTTGTGTGCCCAGCTGAATTTTGGTC
Organism: Callospermophilus lateralis; assembly: GCF_048772815.1. Classification (NCBI taxonomy): domain Eukaryota; kingdom Metazoa; phylum Chordata; class Mammalia; order Rodentia; family Sciuridae; genus Callospermophilus; species Callospermophilus lateralis. The sequence goes on from NC_135305.1 coordinate 202,254,495, forward strand.
TTGCTTTGATCCCATCCCTCTTTCTATACTCTCATTTTCCCCCTTTGGAATGAAATGTTTACTCTGGGCCATAATATATTGGATATATGTATCTTGGTTTTAATCTTCTCAGGAGCTCACGGTCAAGAATTTGCCTTGAGTTTCAGAAGAGTCTGGACTTGGACTTTGGGCAGTGCTAGATGTTAAGACTATGGAAATGGACTGAATGCATTTTTCATTATGAGATGGATATGAGCTTTGGGGAGCTAGGGTGGAATGTTATGGTTTGGATATGAAGCATCCCCCAAAAGCTCCTGTGTCAATGTAGGAATATTCAGAGGTGAAATTATGAGAGCTTTAGCCTAATTAGTGGATTAATCCATTTGCAGGATTAATAATTTGGATGAACTGGGTAGTAACTGTAGGCAGGTAGGGCATGACTAAAAGTGAGAGTCACAGGGAGCATACCCTTGGGGATTCTATCTTGGCCCCCTGGCTCCTCCCTCTGCTTCCCTGCTTCCCATTCACCATGAGCTGAATAACTCTCCTCAGCCACACCCTTTCACCATGATGTTCCGCCGCACCTTGAGCCCAGAGCAGTGAAGTTGACTGAACCATGGAATGAACCTCTTAAACCCTGAGCCCCAAATAACCTTATCCTCCTCTAAGTTGTTCTTGTCATGTATTTTGGTGACAGTGATGAAGAATTGACCAAAACACACACACACACACACACACACATCTACACTTATTCTGCAACTTGAATCTTTATTCAATTTTTCTGTATTTTTCCATGTTGACATTTATAGTTAATTTATGTTAATTATGTTAATCTTTGCTAGCTACTCTTCTGACAGAGGATTAATATTTAGAATATGTAAATAACTCAAGAAGCAGCACCCCAAAAAACCAAATAACCAAATTTCAAAAATGGATGAATTAATTAAACTGACATGTCCCAAAAGAACAAATACAAATGAAAAAAAAAATGGGGAAAAATGTCCAACATCATTGGCAGTTAGGGAAATGCAAATCAAAACTACACTGGGATCTCATCTCCTACCAGTGAGAATGGCAGTCATCAAGAATGCAAATAATAAATGCTAGAGAGAATGTGGAAGAAAAAGAACACTTTTACACTGTCGGTGGGATTATAAATTAGCACAAACACTATGGAATTCAGAATGGAGGTTTCTGAAAAGACTAGATATGAAATCATCATATGATTCAGCTATACCCCTCCTTGGTATTTATCCTGAAGAATTAAAGTCATCACACTACAGTGACACATATATGCCCATGTTTATAGCGGCACAATTCACAATAGCTAAACTATGGAACTAGCCTAGGTGCCCATTAATGGATGAGTGGATGAACAAATGAGGATATATACACAGTGGAGTTTTATTCGTCATAAGGAAAAATGAAATTATGTCACTTTCAGGAAAATGGATGGAACTAGAGAACATTATGTTAAATGAAATAAGCCAAACTCAGAAGGTCAAGGGTTGTATGTTTTCTCTTATATGTGGGAACTAGAAAGGAAAAAGGAAAAGAAAGGTGGGAAGAAGGCAGGGATCTCATGAAAACAAAAGGTAGATCGGTAGAGGAAAGGGACCAGGATGAGAGGAGGGGAGGTAGGGGGTCATGCTGGGGAGTGGTTTTGGTCAAATTTTATTGTTATATTGTGTGCTTGTACCAATATGTAACAAAAACCTCCATAATGATAATGCACCAATAAAAAATTAAAGATATTTTTCAGATTATATAGCTAGAAGATGTTAAAATCTTCATTAGCCTGGATTTCTGAGTGACTATGTGGGACAGAGCCTCCTACCAACCCACATTAAAAATTAGCAAAAAACAAACAAACAAAAAAAACTTGTGTTTTAAGTCAACTGACATTTGAAGGTTAATATATTAAAACTTTTCCTATCCTTATTAATACACCCATTTAAATTGCTCTTTTACACTCCATTGAATGTACCACAATTTCTGTGTTTCTGTTAGTAGATGGTTAGGTTACTTCTCAGTTTTCGCTGGTAAAGAACAAAACTAACAAAACATTCTTACACATTTCTTTTATATACACTGTAGAGTTTTTCCAGGGAATGTAGCTAAGACTGTTTTTTAAGTTATGGGATATACACATATTCCATTCACTAAGCCCATGTGTTCTTCAATAAGATTATAGCAGTTTAAATTTCCAGTCAGTAGAAGAGATTCCATTGTATCACATCCTGGCTAACAGTTGGTATTATATTTTTAATTTTTGCAAACTTAATAGATACAAATAATTCATTCTCATTGCCTTTGGCCTACATCAATAAAGTTTAATTTGCATTTTGTTTTACACATGAACTTACACAGCTGTGTATATTTTTTTCTCAGCCATTTGTTTTCTCTTTGATCAGTTTCTGTTTGTAAACTTTATCAATTTTTCTATTTTGTTTTTGTATTTTTTATAATGACAAGCAGAAAGATCATTTTTTATCTGTGTGTGTGTGTGTGTGTGTGTGTGTGTGTGTGTGTGTTGCATATATCCCAGACTATGGATTATTCTTGGCTTTTTTGGCAAACAGAAGTGACTGTTCATTTCTTTAAATAAGGAACCCTGTGTACTGCCTTATTTAACTTCCCTTATCCTGCTAATCCATGCTGTAAGAAAGAGTTCTGGACGTTCTGGTAGCCCATACATAACTTAGCCTCTTCTGTTCAAGTTGGGAGTTTCATGGCTGCCCTGTGAAGGGCCAGATAAACCCCTTTGCCCAAGATGATTTGTATGTTGAGACTGATAACTCCACACCCGCCAATAGTCTGTGAAAAGGTTTCTACTCATGTGACGGGACTTTCTGCAGAGAACTGGAAGGTTCATGGCAGCCCAGGTGACAAGCAATGCAGAGAGCAGGCTGGGCCCCTGTGGTGCCTGGGGAGGCTTGGGGTGAAGATTCTGCTTGTGGTGTGAGGCTTTCCTTAGTTATGCCTGGGCTTTCTGACTGCCTTCCCCAATATAGAACAAAATAGGGGGCGAGAGGGATAATGGTAAGGCTTCAAGAGCATCCACTATCAACCATCAAAAAAATGAGTGTTTCTTTTTCTTTCATAAGCCATCATTAATTTTGCCCCCTAGGATTGACCCCTGCTTGGAAGAACTCTGTGCTTTGATGATTTGGCCTCAGAACTGTGAGCTCCTCGCTCCTCTAGGGTGGCTGAAGAGAGGATAAGAGGGCAGTAATGCATGTACTCTTATTTTAAACTGGAAAGCGTCTGTCTGAATGCCTCATTATAAATGATAATGATGACACCAGACAGTTCTGCCACTTTTAGTTTGTGGACTATGTTCTCATAAGCTCAAAACTTTTGTTATTTTTTTTTTTCCTTTCCAAGGGAAAACCATGGATGCAGTGTTTATTTGCTATTCATAATTGTTTTGCAAATAAGACCAACACATGCAGGCTATGCTTAAATATTTTAGAGGTCTATAGTTACATCTTGGGAAATATTAAGGATTGGGTATCAGAGTTTTATATTATGTAATTGTATTGTAAGTACTTTCAAAATCATTCCAAAGGATATACACACTGATGTCGTTTTTGATATCTTTGTTCACAAGCTTCATTATAGCATGCATTTCTAAAAACGCTACTTTTTAATTGAAGTGAGAAATTATTAAGATATTTTTAAAACATTGTTATGTAAGAGTTACACCAAATATATTTCATTTTAAAATAGATACAAATTCTAGAATATGTGTAATATCTAGGAGACCTATATAAAATCCCTGAGCACCAAACTCTTGTCTAATAATCGGGTAAGTTTAACATGAGATCTTGTTAACTTGATTCTAACAAGATGCTCATAATTTTCCTGATACCAAAGTCTGTTTTAAAAACAATGTTAAAATTATGTTTGTCAAGCACCAGGGAAAGAGTAAACTGTAATTATAATTATGAATTGCAATTATAGTCAACTGTCCAGTTGTACAGCTGGTCCTGTGTGAAGCTTGTCTGCTCTTGAGATGAGCACCTCAGGTGAGTTATTCGTGTTGGCAGCACTATGCCATTTTAATTCCCCTCCATCTTGGATCTTTAGCCCTTGAGATGTCTTTATGTACCACGATGCAGCAAGTCAAAGCTACTATATTCTTGAAAACTCTCATGTCTGCAGGGCTAATGTTCAGTGGAAAAGCTATGAAACTGCCCAGTATCCTGACTAACTTGAAGAATAGAAAGAAAAAAAAATTTAGAAGTTGGTGTGAAGTTCCATTCATGGACAATGAAAAACAATCTACCTGTCCAAATTTCAGAGTAAGTCCAACCTTGAGTTAACAAACAAATCATTACACACTGAGGGACACTATGTAAAATTACTGGCTTGCAATCTTCAAAATGTTGATATCTGCCCAGGAAAGGAAACAATTAAGAGCATGAAGAGAGAGCCTACAGAATGCTAGGAAATCTTTCTCACCTGCTCCTCAGTGCATGAATATCCAGAATATACAAAAACTCAAAAAAAACTTAACACCAAAAGACCAAGTCACTCAATAAATGAGCAAAAAGAACAAAATTAACACTTCTCAGAAGAAGAAATACAAATAGTCAACACATACATGAAGAAATGTTCAACATCTCTAGCAATTAGAGAAATGCAAATTAAAACTACACTTGAGATATTCATCTTACTCCAGACAGAATGGCAATTATGAGAATAAAAAGAACAATAGACGTTGACAAGGATGTGAAGAAAAGGTACACTCACATGTTGCTGTTGGACTACAAATTGGTGCAACCACTCTGGAAAACCATATGAAGATTCCTCAGAAACTAGGAATGGAACCACCATTTGATCCACTATCCCACTCCTTGGTATATATCCAAAAGATTTTAAATCAGCATACTACAGTGATGCAGCCACATCAGTTTTTTTTTTTCTTTTGGTGGTGCTGGAGATTGAACCCAGGGCCTTGTGCATGTGAGGCAAGCACACTACCAACTAAGCTATATCTCTAGCCCCCACATCAATGTTTTTAGAAGCTCAATTCAGAATAGCCAAGCTTTGGAGCCAACTTAAGTTACCTTCAATGGATAAAAAAAAAATGTGATGTATATTTACACGATAGAATATTATTTAGCCATAAAGAAGAATTAAATTATGGCATTTGCCAATAAATAGATGGAATTGGAATCTATCATGCTAAGTGAAATTAGCCCAGTCCCCCAAAAGTCAAAGGTCAGATATTTTTTCTGATGTGGAAGCTAATCTAAAATGGGGAGGGGGAAGAAAGGAAAAAAAGAGGGAATTTCATCAAAATATAGGAAAGATTACTTAGTGGACAAAGGGGACTGGTGGGGAGAAAGGATGGACAGGATAGGGGAAGAACAGTGGAATGGACCTGATCAAACTTTCATATGTACATGAATATACCACAGTGAATCCCAACATCAAATATATCCACAAAACACTAATTTTTTTAAGCCTATAGATAAATTGCAGAAAGGTCAGTAGAGTAGAGGGCAGAGATCAAGGGGAGAAAGAAGGAGGGAGGGGAGAGTGCTGAGGACTGAGTTAGAGCAAATTATATTCCATGCCTCTATGATTACGTCACAGTGTATCCTAATGCTACATATAACTGAAAAGAATCGATAAAAAAGGTTAATACCACCAAAGTCAAAAAAAAGATCAAGGAAATGTCTGGTTTAGAGAAGACTGAGCGGACACGATAACTGCATGAAATGCCTGATCCTTGATCAACTCCAAAGGCAGAAGAAAGAATATGACGATAAAGAACATTGGGGCAGTTGGTAAAAATGATAGGTGAAGAATAGGAAAAGAGTGTTGCATTAATTTTACATTTCCTGAAATTGATTATTTTACATGGTCACATAAGAGAGTATCTTTGTGCCTGGAAATTCACACTGACATACCTTGGGGCAAAGCACCCTATTTTTCATGTTATTTCCTCTATGGATGCTTATTGAGGATGACTTGCACAGGAAGTCTATGTCAGAGTAACCCTGTGGCTACTGCCCATCACTGAAGAACTGCAGAACTATCAAATTTTTCACTTGTGTTGCTAGTAGTAAACTTGAGGAGTATGAATTCATGGTCTATTTTTTGTTCATAATGTTCCCTTTCTCCTTCTTGTATCTTTGCACGGGTCACATGACAGTTACTTTGAGGAAGGGCTCAGCTAGAATTTCTTTTGTTATTATTAGTTGCACATGACAGCAGAATGTATTTTGACATGTTATGCACCTAAGGAATACAACTTCCCATTCTTGTGGTTGTACATGATGTGGAGTTACATTGGTCGTGTGTTCATATATGCACATAGGAAAGTGAGGTCCGATTCATTTAACTATCTTTCCTATTCCCCTCCCTGCTCCTCCCCTTTATTCTCCTTTGAAGTATAGAAAGTACTTCTATACTTCCCTGTCCCCCATGCCACTTATGGTGAGTTAGCATCCACACATCAGAGAGAACATTCAGCCTTTGGTTTTTTCAGATTGGCCTATTTCACTTAGCATGATAGTCTCCAGTTCCATCCATTTACCTGCAAATGCCATCATTTCATTTCCTTTATGACTGAGTAGTATTCCATTGTGTAAATGCATACAATGGAATAGTACTCAGCCAGTAGAAATTTTGATCTTTTCAAAATCTCCCTGAGAAGCAGAAAAGTTGGTTCACTTTTTCAGCATGTCTCCAGCCTGTGATGGCTATAGTTAAAAACAAAATAGAGCCCTGGGGCTGTGGCTCAGTGGTAGTGCATTTGCCTGGCATGTGTGAGGCACTGGGTTCAATTCTCAGCACCACATGTAAGTAAATAAAATAAAGGTCTATCAACAACTAAAAAAAAAAATACTAAAAAAATAAATAAAAAGACAATAGCTCATAGTATGTGCTTATGGTGACTTCTGTGGTAACCTGAAGAGGAGTATGTGTGTGGGCAGTTGTGAAAGATGCTGGTGAATGCAAGATGTGCAGGGGCAACAGCAGGACAAGTATCCCAGAGGAAGGGTGGTGGGAGCCGGATTTGATAAAGTGGGAGTTCAGCAGTGAGGCTGAGAGGGAAAGGCAGGCTGGAAAAAGTAAAGAACAGGAGCAGATGGGTTCACCTGAAAGCTTATGGCAAGACTAATTTTCCAAAGACTGAATCTAGGTTGTGGGAAATGAGTGGATTGCAGAAGAAACATGTTGATTCAGTGCCAACACTCTCCCTATTATTATAAGGTGGATAGATAGCACCCCCTTTTAAAGATGTAGAAATCAAGCTCACCAAGGCAGTATGTTGCCCAAGGTCATTGCATCAGCGTTTTTGCACTAATATAACAAAACACCTGAGACAATTAACTTATAAAGAGAAAAGGTTAATTGTGGCTCACAGTTCCGGAAGTTCCAGTTCAAAATTGGATAGCCCCATTGCTTTGGGCCTCTGCTAAGGGCATGGGGGGATTACTTGCTAGGACAGATTACTTATATCATGATCCAGGAAGCAGAGCAAGGCAAGAAAAGGCTGGGGTCCCACAGTCCCCTTCAAGGGCATGCTCCTAAGGACCTCCCATTGGAACCCCACATCCTAAAGGTCCCATCACCTCAAAATACAACCACCCTGGGGACCCAAAATATGGATTTTTGGAGGACAGTATCCATAGTCAAACCATAGCATTCATGTAGGGTAGAAGTAGGATCTGGACCCAGATCTTTGACTCTGGTGTGCTTTATCAACAAGTTTATGTTTCACAAAGGGGCAAAAATAGTTTTTGGAAGGAGAGGAAAATCTTGATTTTTGTCTATAAAGCGCAGATCCCATTCGGTACATAAACAGGTGAACAGGGTAACTGGTGTGTTAAAATGTCACAGGGAGCAAATTAATGAAGAAATGTCTAAAAGGGTTCCCTCTGGAGACAGTCCTGAAGATACAGGTGGCAGAACATTGCTCCACAGCAAGATGGGCCAACAGAGGTGTGCTCAGACCACTGGGTCCTGGGCTGCCTGAGTCAGGTCAGAGTTCCTGTCCTTTGAGCTAATGGTCTATTTCCTTGGCTTCCTTAGCAAAGAGTGACTCCTGTGGTTCACAAAGGTCGTGGATCCTGATTGTGAAGGGTGACCATGTGAGCCTGCGCTGATTCAGGAAAGGAATTCTCATCCTGTGACTTAAGTCCTCACCCCTTAGACTTGGCAGTGGGTAAGTGTAGTGAGCATATCAAAGGACAGTGTCCCTGGGAGAGGAACCCTGGGCCCCTGGGGCCCTTGGTTGAATGATATTGAGGGAGTGGAGAAAGCACAGACTTCCATTTTCCTCCCAGGTGAATGATGCTAACTCTGGGTATTCACTTCTGAATGCCGACACGGGCAACTTCCACCAACTGTGTGGCTTATTGAAATAGAAATGGACGTCCCACAGTTCCTGATGCCAGATATCTGAAATCAAGGTGCAGGCATGGCTGTGCTCCCTCGGAAACATATGAGGGAATCCTTCCCTGACTTTTCCCAGATTCTGTGGCTTGTTAGCAAACCTTTAGTACCATCCGTGTATTTGGATGCTGATACCAATCTTGCAGCTTAAATCCCTCAAAGATGGGCCCTCAGGATGTTAGACTATGAATGGCATCCGCGTAACTGACACTTAAGAAAGAGATGCAAACCAATAGTGACTAATAGACAGGAAAGAGTCGCGACAGGTGGCCATGGATGAGAGGGCAATGGCTTTAAGACAAAAGGTAAATTCCTTTAACTCCTGCTGGGATTTCGAAAATCTCTCATTTCCATTTCTATACATGAATTAAGCAGTAGCTGTGCCGTCCCTCATCTCAGTGCACCTATTTCACTTATTTTATCGAACCTTGCAATGAACACTTATTTCATTGAACCTTATTTCACTGTGTTCGGAAGGGTGGGATCTGGTCTTCCTCTTTGCACCTCACCAAGTTTGAGCACAATGTCTGGCACGTTGTAGATGCTCAGCAATGTGGTGTCGACGCCTCGGAGCCCGAGACTGTGTTACGTAGACCAGCCATTTTCTATGTGGGGCAAAGCCTGGAGGAACAGATCAGTGACACCTCAACTGTACTAATAGCTCAGATATGCTTCTACCACTGGACAGAAAATAGGCCTTGGTTGTGGCAGGGAAGGAACCCCCAGCTCTCTGCACAACCCGTCAGGGGCGGTATAACGGGAGGAAAGTCGCATTTAATGTTCTGGTGATGATCGTTATTTCAGAGAAGCAGAGGTGGAGCGGGGAGAGACCATTCAGAGGAGCCCAGTTTGCTCTGCACCCCTCTCCTCAGCCTGTTCTTTGCCCTGCCCTTTTTCCAAGAGAATATGGAAGATTTCACCATGAGGACTCTGATACACACAGGCTATAGACTTTCTGGGGTCCCTTCAGCCATCCTGATAAGTTCAAGGGAAGCCATCCCAAATTGGTCACCAGGCAAACTTCAGGTCCGGAGAGGACTGGTTCCCATTTTTTTTTTTTTTTTTTTGGTGGCTTCCTGTGTTAACTTTTCGACAATATGACCAAAAGTACCTGAAAAGAAAAGACTTAGAGGAGGAAAAACTTATTGGGGCTCATGGTTTCAGAAGATTTAGTCCATGGTAAGCCAGCTTCCCTACTCTGGGCCTTACTTGAAATAGAACATGGAGGTGGAAGGACATGGCAGAGAAAGCAGTTGACTCAAGGCAACCAGGAAGCAGAGAGAAGCAGGACGGAGCCAGGGGTAGGTAAGGTCCCCATGATCATACCTCCAGTGACCTACTTCCTTCAGCCATCCCCACCTGCCTACACATTTCACCACCTTCTATTAAATCCATTCAAATTATTACCCCTCCAAATGGACCAATCCACTGATAAGGTCAGAACCCTCATGACCCAGGCATTTCACCTCTGGACATGGCTGCATTGCCTGGCACAGGAGTTTTAAAGGGACATTTCAGACCCAAACCACAGCACATCCCCAGCCCTGTTCAGAGGGTGTTGGTGGTGTTTTCTTGATGTAGATCTGAGGTTGTTGATGAGTGCAGCTTTCAACACCTTAATACGTGTTTTAAACCATTAATTAAAACTCTTGACATAAATGAAAACCTGCCATCCCCTGGAGGCCGTCTCTACTTTAAATGTATGTCAGGTTCCTAATTCATATATTCTGTTTGCATATTTTAAAAAATTAATGAATTTATTTTCCTGCAGTTTGTTCCATGGGATCTTATTACAGAGAAGGTTCTGCATTCCAAATAATTTGCAGTGTAGCCAAGCCACTCACTTGAGTCGGCTGCATATTGTTATAGGACCAAATGGATTATTAAAATATGAATTGGTGTTTAAGGTATTTTCAGCAGTTCATATCCCCCATTTGCTTAATATAGCCCTACTAGTTATCACTCTCCACTACAACATGAGGGAAACTATATCATGTGTCTAAGTAATATGTGTGTGCATGTGTTCAAATAAAAAAAAAACCTGATTACTCTCCATGTAGCAGGAAGATTTAATGTCTTTTCTGCTGTTCTGAAGTTTCCAAAGTTTCTTCAGTCAATGCTTATTACTCATGTAATCAAGAAAACTGTGACTGTTATTCAAAAACATGTGATGACCTTCCAGGAAAAAAAAAAAAAGGTTAAATCCAGACCAAGAATAAAAATAATCATTTCTATTGAGTATCAAAGGATTGTCAAGAGTCAAAGATGCTGAAGATTCCAACCCCGGATTTCCCCAACAATAAAAATAGACTCATGTGTCTACAGTTTAGAAATTATATAAACGAAGCAATTGTTCACAAAATATGCATCACTTACCTGCTCCTGGATGGAACTGAGCAGGGACTTCATGCAGTTGTAAAGCAAGTCTTGGGTCTGGGTTGGAGATAGACCTGGTGGTTCTCATGGAGGTCAGTGTCATTGTCTGGGGGGAGTTCAGGAATTTGTAATGGTGTTTTGATTATCATGATGGTTGGGATTTCTATTGAACTCTAGTGCTGCAGACCAGCAATTCTGTGGTATGGAGGATAATCACAGACCAAGAGGATCTGTTCCCTCCAGAATACTAGCTGGGTTCTGTCAAGCAACAGCAGGAGACTGTATTGAGTAGGCTTTCTCTGAACATAGAGGAAAGTAAGGACTTTATGACTCAGGCTGGGTATTGTGCTCAGAATGAACGATGGGCCTCATTTCCACCTGAAGAGACAGCAATGTTTTACTGTAGAAGCGTTAGTTCTCTTCCTCTGGTGTGAACAGAGATAGTCCACATGATACGTAACTTTTCCTCTTCCTAATAGGCACTGTACCGTGCAAGGAGGCCTGTAGATGGTATTAGCAGTGCTAACATTTATGGGATGCTTATCAAGTGCCAGGCATGGCCAATAATCACCTATGATTCTATTGGCTTAATAGAGTCATTGTCATCTCTGCATGTTATCATCCTTACAAACCCATATTCTGAATGGTGATCATCAGCATTATACACACTTTTTACAACCCTTTTGCTTAGTCATATCAACTCTTAACCACATTTCCATATAATATTCACAGTTACTTTGATGCCTATTACACAGTCTGTTATGATATGGTATCACAATATATTAACCCATTTTCATGATTTTAAACATTGGGGTTTCTTTTCCTATTATTATTTTGCAACTACAGACAGTGCCCCCGTGACATCTTTATATAAATGTCCTTTGGCTTCTGGCTATTTTCTTAAGAAGAACTCTAGGAATAAAACTCTAGGTTCAAAGGCTGTATGTAGTTTTGACTCTTCTTAAATAGTATCACTTTGCTTTCTCACAAATTCTATGAACTTATTCTGCCACCTGCAATAAACATCACTTTCCATATCAACTCACCAATATCAAGTTCTCTCATTTTAAAAAAAATATTTTTTTCACTACTTTTTGGGGACATAGAGCAATTTTTACTGTAGAAGTATTAAATATTTCAAACTCTCTGGATATTTTCCTTAAAAGATTCTCTTCGCCTCTTGAGATGGTTAGGAATATAGAGTTAGATTTGTGAAGCTGAATCCACAGTTATTATTGAGGACCACATATCAACTCTGAGCTGAATACTGTGTTCATTAATCCTTTGGCCACCTCAGGGAGACATGAAATGGAATCAAATACACATTGATCGAGGATATGGCATTAAAGTTAATACACAAGACGAGGAGAAAGATCCTTCTGTGTCAGGCCCCTTGGGTGAAAGTGATTCACTGAGGCGAGCAGATAAACAAGCAGGAGAAGTACATCATCTCTGGCTTTGGTTCCAAACCCTTTGCTGGTTCTTCATTAATGTTTTAGTGTGTGGTCTGTGTGCTTTGCTGTGGAGTGTGCCGCCAGGCTTGTCTGGATAGCAACAGGACAGTGTGTTTATTTTCACCATGAACTGTCAGGAAGGCTGCAGAAGCATTATGCCTTCAGAAGCCTCACGTCAAAAACAATGCTGCCGACCCAGGCAAAGCCCCGTCCGTCTTCACCCACCCCCTGTTATGTTAAAAAAACAAATCACAACAAAACACACCAGAGAAACAGCTCTCTTTTCCTGTCTCAATATATTGCTGCAGCATCCTGTCTTTCCAAAAAAAAAAAAATAATAATAATAATAATAATAATAATGAAATTTACAGAGATAAATAAAGATAAGAAGAGCTGAGACATTCCTAAGAGGGAAAGCAAACAGAATAATAACAAATATGAAACTATAATAATTATCTGCTTTGGAATCCATTTAGTTGTTTTTAAGTATAGCAATAGAGTAAAATAAACCCAAGACAGGACCCACCTGTATATGCAATCTTCCTAAAACAGACATCAGTGGGAAATTGTTGGTCTCTTAAGTAAAAGGTGCTAACAAACAGGAACCTCAGCTCCTTGAGAAAATGGTTTATTCTACAGTTAGAGTTAGAATAGATCCAAAAAGAGCAAGGAATATTTTGTCATGCCAAAAAATCAGATGGGAATATGGCACAAACATGTAGGAGCGAGGTTGAAGAGCTGACTCACATGGCCAAATCTGAAAGGTAAAAACCAAAATAAAGTCCAGTAATTCACTATAAGTCATTAACTATAGGAATTTATTATTACTCAATAATAAATAGATAAAAATACATGCAAAGAAGAGACTGGAAGGCTTTTGTTATAGCCAAATACTGATGTTGAGAGCTGACTACTAAGAGTGGAATGGGGCCTGGAGCTGGAAAATCATCACATAACAACCATTGTGGTAAAGATTGGGCAGGCAGGAATTAGAAGTATACACTGTGTTTAAGGAGCAATATTTATGAGATCAAGATATTTGCATGTCTTTTAAAGTGTTCTTCCATTCACTGTCTAGATTATTGGAAACAGAAATTAGCCACAGTATGTTTTTTAAAATTTTTTAATTTGTTTTAATTAGTTATACAAGACAGTAGAATGCATGTATGCACTTTGATATATCATACATAGGTGGAGTATAATTTCTCATTTTTCTGATAGTACATGTTGTAGAATCACATTGGTCATAAAGATATATAAATATTATATATATATAATGTCTATTTCATTCTACTATCCTTCCTATCCCCATATCTCCTCCCCTCCTCCCTTCACTCCCCTCTATCTAATCTAAGGTAACTCTATTCTTTCCTAGTGCCTCCTCTTATTGGGAATTAGCATCCACATATCCGAGAAAACATTCAGCCTTAGGTTTTTGAGGATTGACTTATTTTGCTTAGCATGAGATTCTCCAACTCCATCCATTTACCAGCAAATGTCATTATTTCATTCTTCTTTAAAGCTGAGTAATAGTCCCTTGAATACATATAGCACATTTTCTTTATCCATTCATCTATTAAAGGACACCTAGGTTGGTTCCATAATTTATTGTGAATTGAGCTGCTGTAAATATTGATGTGGCTGCATCACTATAGTATGTAATTTTAAGTCCTTTGGGTATAAACCAAGGACTGGGATAGCTGAGTCAAATGGTGGTTCCATTTCGATTTTTCTAAGGAATCTCCATACTGCTTTCCATAGTGGTTGCACCAACTTGCAGTCCCACTAGCCTGCTGCCACCAACCCCTGCCACAATATGTTTTTAAAAAGTAAGCAGACAATGGAGAGTTGGGGCAACATCTTTCTTCACCCAGTGATCAAAATTAGTATCATTGATGCATGCTAAATTCCTCCACTTGTGAAACCTTGAGTCACACTATATATGCTTTATGTTTACAAACCTCTAAGGAAGCATCAAACACAAACTGAGATGGTTTCCTTAAGAGGGGGATGGACCAACATTCTTCAAGCATGTCTGTGTTATCAAAGACAAAGATTTTTGGAAATGCTAAAAAGACGTGACAGCTAGCTCTGTAGTATCTGACCCAGAGATTGCATTATGTTATTCTGTGAGAAATTGCTCCAAAGAACAAAATTGGGCTGCCTGAGAAAGATGGAATCTGGGTAGTAGACTATATAAAAGAATTGATTCAATGACGTTTAAGAATTTGACAGCTACCATAGCTGAGCAATATAATACTTCAATTCTTAGAAAAAACACATAGTAGTATTTAAAGGTAAAGAGCCATGGTGAATGTCACTTGCAAACAGATATGTATCTATGTAAATATGTGCATGTTTTTAGATGTATATACTTGTACAGGTGGATAAAAGGTAAATCTGGATAAGTGTTATCTAAGTTTTTACTATTTCTTTCAGCAATATAACCTGAAAATTTGAAATTATTTCCACATAAATAGTTTAAATGATAAATACTGATAGAATAAATTCTAAATTCATTATTTAATCTTTCTCCTTATGGCACATAATGCATGCAAATTTCATGGGTATTGAAGCCTACTATGAGAGAAAAAGTCAGAAACTTGCATGACATTGTAAACATTGGAGGGTATACATTTTTATTGTGGGTAAATATTCCATTCTGAGGAATATGGGCTGGAGAAATTGCTGCATGTTCACTAAGAAACATTCCTAATAATATTCAAATATTCATAGCTACCCAATGGTTGGTACAAAAATAAAGCAAAACTGGAATGAACCCAAACTTCATCACCTGTAAAATTGGTAATTTGTGGAATATGCATTCAATGAAATCATACTTCATGTACAATGCATGTTTTTAAGATGATCTATGCATCAATGTGAATGAGTCTTAGATTCTTATCATCTAATTATTGATGCCTATGCTATGCATGTTTCAGCCTCTGAGAAAGGGAGCAGAGAATGGAGGGGGGCCAACATTCTCTATTAAGAACCTGTTCAAAAAGAGGCTCACAGCATGCTCCCATTCCCTAAGTACATAATCACATAACCACACTTAGCTCAAGGTGGGGCTGGCAGACACATGGTTAAAATTCTGTTTCCAGGAAGAAGGAAGGAAGGGATTTTGGTGGTCAGCTAACAGGCTCCATGGTATAAACTATTTGAAAGCATGCCCCCTCAAAAGAAATAGCAAGAATTATTTAAATGTGGTAGGGTTATGATCTCTTTCTTGATATTTTTCTATATTTCAGAAATGCTAATGTATTTTTAAGCTGGAAAAAAGTATAGTGTTTTGAGATTTGTGGTATAATACCATTCTCAAATTATGAAAATGAGATTCCATTACTATGAAATAAATATACTGCAAGGCAGCTGCCTACAGTGACATTCAAAATTGAGGCTTGATAATAAACACATGTGGAGCTGGCATCTCACCAGCTGATGCAGTGAGACAAAAGTGTAGACACCAGACTGACCATATTAATATCGATGACCCTTGGCCATTGCTGGTGACAGTTTATGGTGCACTATTGCACAGCTTTCTCATTTCTCTTCAAAGGTAAAACAACCCAGTCTTTCCTGTAAGGATTTTGGTACCAGGTCTTAAAATGAACTTTAGATAAGTAAATGATGCCGATCCAAAAACACCGCTGAATTCAAGATGTTCTTCTTCCTCTTTTGCACAGATAAGCCTCTGGCAGACTCCTCCCGATTGGCAAGAAAGACTCCAGCAGTCCCCTCTCCTCCCTTCACCCCCATGCCTCCCAGATTAGTATATATAAAATCACTTCTTATGCTGCTACAGGCAGGTTGTTCTGCAAAAATTGGCTTGTGCTCTGGAAAGAAGGGCCCTCTTTCAAGAGGTGCCACAAGCTGTCCCTGCTGCTACAGGAGACGTGGGGGGGGGGGCAAGACTTCTACCTGTCTAAGCCCATTTGGAGTTCCCTTGGAAAGGGAAATATGCACAGAGATCTCAAAGCCCACTCTCTCCAGAGCCACTTGCTTCTCTTTTTAATTCACTTCCACCTCATGTGAAACTTTTCACCCTGGTGATAAGGTCACACAATGTGAATGGACCTTAGAAGAGCTTATTCCTAGTATTTCCCCTTCTCTCCTCTCCTCCCTCCCCACCTCCTTCCTCCTTCTAGTCTACTGATCTCCCTTCTATTTCTTTTAAATCAGTGCATTATGATTATGTATAAAAGTGGGATGTGTTGAGGCATATCCGTACATGGACAGGGCGTGATTTGGTTGATTTTGTTTCCCAGTCCTTCCCCTGCCCTCATTTCTTCCTTCCCTTCCTCTACTCTATTTGATCTTCTCTCTAATTTTGTGAGATCCCTGCCTTTTTTATTATTCTTTCTTTTTTCTCTCTAGCTTCCACATATGAGAGAACGCATTGAACCCTTGACTTTCTATGCCTGACATATTTCACTTAGCATGATGCTCTCTAGCTTCTGGGACACTCTTGAGTAAAGGGAATGCCTTTAATTCTAGTAAGACCAACCAGACTTAAACCAGGACTGTTTGGGGCCATTGGACTACCAGGACTACCTGGGTCTCTTTCATTCACAGGAAATGCATCCTTAGGCTATATTTCTAACTTCACAGTGCCCAGGGGCCTGTGACCCTAGATTGGAGGAGAACTATGTGTTTGTTTTGCCAAGTCAGGAAAATCCCACTCCATCATGGAACAATTGCCACAAATTCACTGGACCAATGAGTTCTGTTCATGGCTACACATCTCTCGGAGACAGCCCAAATCTAACCTTAAAGCAGGAGCATTTCACTTTGTGATCATATATGAGTGAACTAAAAGAGTATGAAAATAATCAGGACTTGTCCTGGTTGTACCTAAGAGTCAGGTGTTCATGCATTTGCTAGGGATACTCTGCTCTTATGGGATTCTAGAAACTTTGATTCCAACAGTCGTTGGAAAACCAACCCAGGATCTGGGCATGTGTGTGTGTGCTGGATAAACTAAAATCCAAATTCACACTAGTTAGACAAGTTCAAAGGTCTGGGATCAAAGGAAACTAAGGTTAGTATTATGCACAAGCATTTATCTTTCATGAGGAAAGATACTTCCATAGCAGTACAAAAGTGAAGTCTGTGCGCCTTCTTTTAAAAAAGTAATTCTATTTATATGTAGATCTTTCAGGAATTTTAAAGAAACTTTTTACCATAGATAGTCATGTTTTATTTCATGATGAGGATGTGTTCTGAGAAATAACATCATTAGGCAATTTTATCAATGTGTGAACACCACAGAGTGTGTCCAGTCAGACCTAAATGACATAGGCCAGTCAACCCAGGTGGCCTCTGAACTATATGAGGCTGCTGCTGGAGTACAACATCACTGTTTCACCTACTTCCTGTAAGTTTTAATGTGTATTTTATCATCATCCAATTGTAAGTATTTTTAGTTTCTAGTTTGATTTTTTCTTTTGACCCATGTGATCTTTAAAATTACATTTTCAATTAACAAAAGTAGGTATTTCTAAGTGTATTTAGGTATTTCTAAGTGTAATTTTCATTATTGATTTCAAAATTAATTGTCTTGTACTCAGAGACCACGGCCCACGGGACAGTCTGTTGAAATTTATTGAGACTTGTCATGGTCAACTTCTCTAAATATTCCACAGGAGCTTGCAGAGAATATATACTCATGAATTGTTGAGTAGAGTGCCCTAGGTATAATCATAAGATCAAGCTAGATATTGTGCTAGTCAGATCCGTATTCTTGCTCTCTTTTGCCTGCTTGATGTACCAGTTACTAAGAGGAGCATTGCAAAGTCTGCCACAACCCTCTGCTTATTGACAGGGAAATGTTCTGAGAAATGTCTTGTTGGCAGTTTTGTTGTGCATAATCTTATGGGACCACGGTCATTATATGGTCTCCTGTTGACCATCATGTTGTTACCAGGTTTCATTTATCCACCAAATAGCGATTATCAAAAAGACAGACAATAGCAAGTGTAGGCAAGGATGTGGAGAAAAAGGAACCCTTGCACCCTGCGGGTGGGATGGTAAAGTTGTGCAGCCATTGTGGAAATCTATACAGAGGTGCCTCCAAAAATTGAAAATGGAGCTGACGTACAACACAGCAGTCCTACGTCTGGATATGTGTCCCAGGATTTGAAATCATCATGTCAAAAAGAGATGCCTGTATCCCCACATCCATTGCAGCATCATTCAAATGGCCACATTAGGAAATCAGCATAGTGTTTCTGACCCCACGTCAGGCCATCACAGGAGCTGGTGGCTTACGTTAGGAGCTCCCTTCCAGAAAGAGTTAGGGGACCAATTCAGCCTAGGTCTGAATGTACTCAATCCCAACAGCTTTGACCAGACACAAAATTTCAGACACCCATCTCTTATGTGTTTCTTAGTCAGTTTATATTTAATTCCCCAAAATGATGATTGTTTATTTTCTAGACAAGAAATCAACAGTCCATCTCTCTAATATTGAAATTGTATGTGCTTTTCTGTTGTCATTATGCATAAAACAATTCTGTATTTCCAACAAGAGCCTAGTTAGCCACTTATTTAAAGCTTACATCTTATTGTCAATTACAGTACCTGAGGAAAAACAGAAACAAACAGTAAATTTTTTTTTCCACCCTCTTTACCTGTCTTCTTGATATGGGCCACCTAATCATAAGGGGAAATGACATTTTCTCATCTTCTCTCAGGAAATCAATTCCATTTCTTTTGCAGATAAATTTAGAGAATTGGTCCCATAACTCCTTCTGTAATAAAACATGTAAGATGGAAATCAGATGAAAATCCAAATATCTTCCCATAAAATAGTCTGGAGTAACATAAGATCATTTGAGTGAGGAACTCAAATTGAAGGAATCAAGCATTACCTTACATTTAAGAGACATTTTGAGTTTTTGCCAGGAATAGAGAACAAAATCTCCTGTGTGCTCATGAGGAAGCTGGTAGGGACTTGGTCATTCGTTCATCACCTGTTTAATGAGGGCTGCTGTAAGGACTAAGTTCCAGCACTCACTCTGGAGTCAGTGTGAGCAGAGCAGACTTGGGCTCTGTGCTCCTGGAGCTCTCTTAGGAAAAACTGCATGATCCCAGTGAGAGGGAGCACTGGGAGGGGAAGGTGCAGGGCTTATGAGTGTGGGTCCTGTGGACTGTGGGGACCAGGTCTGTGACATTACACCTCCTCTTGAAGAATGATGGGAGCTGGTCTGGCAAAGGTTGTATGGAAGGCTGGAGGAGGAGAAGCACAGTTCAGGGAGGACCAGATGTAGCCAAGATTGATTCCTTCCTTGTTCCTCTTTCTGTCTCCTTTTCTTCTTAATTTCCATCTTTAGTAATAAAGCATAGTAGAGATGGGAAAAGACAAAAGGAAGCTAGGCACGAAGGTGCACGCCTATAATCCCAGTGGCTTAGGAAGCTGAGGCAGGAGGATCATGGGTTCAAAGCCAGCCTCAGCAACTTAGTAAGACCCTAAGCAACTTAGTGAAAACCTGTCTCAAAAAAAAAAAAAAAAGAAAGAAAGAAAGAAAGAAAAGAAAAGAAAGAAAAAGAAAAAAAATTAAAAGGGCTGGGAATGCAGCTCAATGGTTAAGCACCCCTGAGTTAAATCCTAGGCACCAAAAAAGGCGGGGGAGAATACTGAATTATTAGATTATAAGTATTTCTGCATTTGGACTCCTTAGATACCGGATCTGGATGTGACCTTGGAAGCTAGGAGCATGGGTACCTGCTTCTGCCATTTACTTTATAAATAGCTACCCCCAGGCAGGCCTGCTTTAGAGATATAGCTCCTGGAACCCCTGCCCTGACTCTGCTTTCTTTTCTCTCACCTCTTCCTGCTAGTTGTGACCTTTTCTGGCTCCTTGGCAGTGTCCATCCTGTGAACAGCTACACACTCAAGTTCAGCTGAGCATACAGACCCTTGCATCTACCATCATAGGACCCAAACCTAAAATCCTGCCTCTCCAGGCCCTGTGAGCAGGACTTAGACAATCTTAGGAAACCTGTTTCTTTTCCAGATAAAGAAACTTTAGTGATTCCTCCAGTATGTCTTCTGTCTTTGGCCTGAATATTTTTTTCTTAGAAGGAAATCAACCAAGTTTCATATGGATATCTATCTATTCCAGCACCACTGTGTTACAGTCATTTCTCCCCCATTGGATTTCTCTGGGTACCTTTGTTGAGCATCATATAACCATGGAAGTGTGGGTCTATTTCTGGGTTTGCTGTTCTGTTCTAATGATCATATGTCAGTCTTTATGATGGTACCACACATCTTGATTATTGGATGTGTAAAATAAGTCTCAAGAGTACATGATGCACATTTTCTGATTTTTTTCCCTCTTTTCCAGAAGAGCTCTGACTATTCTGGGTCCTTTGCATTTCCAGATCAATTTTAGAACCCTCTTGTCAACTTTTACAAAAACAGCCTCTGGCACCAGGCACAGTGGCGCACACCTGTAATCCTAGAGGCTTGGGAAGCTGAGGCAGGAGGATCAAAAGTTCAAAGCCAGCCTCAGTGAAAGCAAGGCACTAACTAAGCAATTCAGTGAGACCCTGTCTCTAAAAAAAAAAAAAAAAATACAAAATAGGGCTGGGGATATGGCTCAGTGGTCAAGTGCCCCTGAGTTCAATCCCCAGTAGCCTCCCCCCACAAAAACATAGAAAAAGAAAACAGCCTCTAAAGTTATGATAGGGATTATGTTAAATCTACAGATCAATTTGAGGAGATTTTACATCTCAATAATGTCTGATGAGGAACTGGCCAGAACTCAGGGCATCATAAGTGCGTAGATGTACACTTATGTGCATAAAGGTAGAAGGAGCATAACAAAGATGAGTTTAAGATAAAGAGGCAATGGTTTGAAGTTAGCCTTGGCAACTATTTCTTGAATATGACACCAAAAACACTAGCAACAACAACACAAAAATAAACAAGTAGGATTATATCAACTAAAAAAAAACTTCTGCATAGCAATGGAAACAACCAACAAAATGAAAAGACAATTTCCAGAACGGGAGAAATTATTTATAAATCATACATCCTATAAAGCCTTAATATCTAACATATGCAAGGAACTCCCACAACTCAATAATTAAAGTCTTTTAGAAGTGTTTTTTAAAAGTAAACAATTAAAAAAATGGGCAAAGAACCTGAGTAGACATTTTCCAGAGAATATATACGAGTAGGCAACAGGCACATGAAAGGTGCTGAATATTTTTAATCACTAGGGAAAAGCAAATAAAAACCACAATGAGGTGTGATCTCACACCTGTTAGGATGGCTGGTATCAAAAAGAAAAAAGACAACAAATATTGGTGAAGATGCAGAAAAAAAAAAAATGGAACCTTTACACACTGGGTTGGGAACCTAAGTTGATACAACTGCTACAGAAAACAGTAAGAGGTTTTTTCTGTTTAAAAATATTTTTTTAGTTGTAGTTGGACATAATACCTTTATTTTTTTAATTTATTTTTTAGTTGCATTTGGACATAATACCTTTGTTTGTTTGTTAGTTTGTTTATTTTTAGGTGGTGCTAGGATCGAATTCAGGGGTTCACGCACGCTAGGTGAACGCTCTACCACTGAGCCACAACCCCAGCTCCCAGTAAGAAGTTCTTAAAAAAAAAAAATAGAACCACTATATGATCCATCAGTGCCACTACTGGGTACAACTCCAGAGGAAACAAACTTAGTACCTCGAAAAGATATCCACACTCTGGTGTTCATTGCAACCTTATTCACAATAACCAATTTGTGGAAATAACTTGTTCATCACCAGATAAATGGATAAGAGAAGTGGTGTATGCATTTGTATGTGTGCATATTATTTAGCCCATAAAGAAAAGAAAAAAAGGAGGGAATCCTGCCATTTGCAACACTTGGGTAAACCCACAGGGTGTTATGCTAACTGAAATCAGCCAGATGCAGAAAGAAATACTGCATGGTATCATATGTGAATTCTTTAAAAAAACAAACAAAAAAAAAACTCATGGAAATAGAGTAGAATGGGTTGGCAGGGTCTGAGGGTGGAGGAATGGGGAAGATGTTAGTCAAAGGGTACAAACTTTTCCAGTTATAAGATGAATAAATTCTGACAATGTGAAGTACAGCAGAGTGAGAGAAGTTTCAAGTGCTTTATAATGAAAATTTTCCAAGAGTGGATCTTAAGCATTAAGTAATATCTTAAGATCTTGACCAAAAAAAAAAAAAAAGAAAAGAAATACAGAAATGAAAAAAGAAAGATAACTATATTAAATAATGGATGTGTTGATTTCATTACACACACACACACACACACACACACATATCAGATCATCACTTAGTACGTTTTAAATATATACAATTTTGTCAATATATATTATATTTTTGTCAATTTTTACAATTACCTCAATAAAGCTGGAAAAAGAGTGAGAGGAGAAAGGGTCTTGGACAAGCCTTGTGGTTTAAAATGTAAAATTTCTTCAAAAGAGTCTATAGAACACAAAATGAAACACACATTTTGTCAAATTTGTTTTACAAAATGAAAACAAGGGACACCCCAGCATAAGAGGGGACTAGCCAGTGTTTAATACCCATTTCACGTTAGAACGGTGCCTTTGAAAATGTAAAGCCTTGGGGTCTCTGCACAGCAAAGAAAACAATCAACGGAGTGAAAAGGCAGAACTTCCATTTGGTCCTAGAGAAGCAAGGCCTAATTTGGACGAGGCAATATTCAGCACAAAAGCAATTAAGTTCAGCAGCCACAAACTTAAATGGGAATGCTGTTTTTATTCGAGTACAAACACAGCTCTTAAAATCAAGACCAAGCACACGCTGAAGGATGCTTTTAAATTTCTTGAGTTCTCATCTGAGAGTAGGAATGAATGATCTAAAGGAGACAAACTTGTCCAGTATGACCCTTGGGGAGGGACGAGACATTTGCTTGTACGTGAGCTACTTCAGCCTGTGCGTGGAGGCTTCATGGCCATACGGGTGCCTAGCAATCCTGCCTGAATTGCTCTCAGTATTGTCATAAAGGAAACAGAGAATATTATGCTGTCTGTAATTCAAAGACAGCACCAACAGGAGAGTACTTAAGAACTAGTTGGTGAGGAAAGAATTGAAGAGCCTCATACGCCACAATAGTGGAAGTGAGGATATGAGATAATTAAGAAAAAAAAGGATTTAATTTATTCTAAAGAATTGTTCCAGGGACCCCAATTCTCCAGTCAAGTAGCATCCAGAGCCTCAGCCTCACCCAAATGAAGCCATAGAGAGATATCTGCATCCCAAGGGCCCTGTGTTCCCGGGTGATTTGTTCAAGCTACATAACGGGACTTTCACTCCAATCTCTAAAATGAGACACTACAAGAGACTTTGAGGAGTGGACTTGTAGATCAAGAAGAGTAAAAAAACTAAATAAGCTAAATAATTTGAAAAAAGTCTATTTGGCAGTGGTACCTTTCAGATTCAATCATAAAACTAAATTTTTTTTACTACTTCTAATATATTTAGCTTATATCTCTAATTTAGGGAGGAATCATGCAGCATCCAGCAGGTAAGCTATATCTCAGGCATTATGTTTTACCAGTTTTAAGTAATTTTATTTTCCTCTTTTTATAAATTTCCTATTTATTAAATTGTATCCTTTATGTATAAAGATTGCCTCTAGGAAACCAAAATTTGTTGTACATTCTCATGCAGGTGAAGCTTTATGTGTGTGTAAACATGTATATATTGGTTTTATTTATTTAATACTCGTGTTCCCACCAATTCATAATGTTGTCAACTTGAAAAAAATAGAAAAGGAAAGGTTTCATTTAAAACAGGATTTGGAAGAGGGATGGAGCTTGACAGAGAAGAGGGATGAAGGAGAATGCAGGATCAAGAAAGAGAGTTTCTTTCTTGAGGACTGCAGAACTGATATGGTTGAGGTGTGAGAGCATTACTGGGGTGGGGGGCGGGTACAGGGTAGTTGGGGAATACTGAACAATACAAACATGATGGGAAGTATGGGGAGCCATGAGGGTGGGTCCCGGCCTATGTGTTCATTGGAGAGATGATAACTATTCTTCATCACTTCATTTCAAGAATTCACCAAGAAGGGATTGAATACTGCTTAGAGAACACTCTAAGAACTTACTCAGACACCTTCCTATTTAAATCAATAAGATTCTTCCTTTCCAGAGCCCCAGTGGCTAAACATGAAAGAAGCATGTTTTCTACAGCAAAAGCAAACAAACAAAATACAACAAAGCTAGAACTTCCTGCCACAGGTACCAGAAGAACCTCCATTATGTTTGTAAGATTGTGTATGTCCAGAAAAGGCATGCACACAGATGTCCTTAGAAGCTTTATTGGTAATATCTCCCCAAGCTAGAAATAACCCAAAAGTCAATCAGCAGAATGGGTATATAAATTGTGATGTATTAATATCTTGAAAAACTGAAGAGCAATGTAAAGGAGAGAACTATAGATAATGCAACAGCAAATAAACGGACATAATGTGGAGCCAAAGAATTCAGATACAGATGAATACACACTGTATATTCATTATATGTATTTCATTATGCTTTATTGGTAATATTTCCCCAAGCTAGAAATAACCCAAAAGTTAATAACTGATATGTGATGAGAGATATCAGAATAACAATTGCCCTTGGGGGAAGGAGAGTTTGCTACATGGGAAGAGGCAGGAGGAGCCTCTTGGAATGATGAAAATGTTCTGCATCTTGATTAGGTAGTACTATTATGGACTATACATAAGTTAAAAATCTATGAAGTATGATATTCAAGATTAGTATGCTTTATTATATGTAAGATATACAACTAGATAATATATTTTTAAAATTCATTGGAACATTTACCCTGGTTCTACCATTTAACAGCTGGGTGGCCACTGACCAGCTGCTGGGCATCATTTTTTCTCATCTGTAAAGTGATAATTAACAATGCTTGGCTCATGACTTGCTAAAAGATTAGAGAAGGATAAATTGTGCCCAGCATTGTATCTGTCACATGGTTAGAGGCTCCCAAAGGCACCAACCCTCATTTCCCTCACTATCATGATCTGCAGTCAGACCTCCAACTCGGAGGGCTCCAGTTCTGATGGCACAGCTGGGAAGCCACATGAACCCCAGCAGGTGTGCCAGAAGACACTCATAAAAAATTACCCCACCTACACTTCTTATTGCAACAGAGGATTTTCGAAGCATGCATAAAGAAAATTAGAAACTGCTAATGCAGCTTGTGTGTTAACCCCAGTTTCTTAATTTATTAGTGTGTGGACCGGGCAAGTCTCTATGTTCCTAACCCTCTTTGTTAAGTGAAAATAGAACTAGACCATTTCCTAAAATTACCATAAGGATTGATGGTATTAACACAGTACCCAGCAGGACACTCTCAGCAAATGATGCTCATCTTTCTTCCTGCCAATGATGGGAGAACCTGAGATCATTTACAACAGGACTGAATGGGAGGTTCTGTCCTAAGCCTCTTTCCAGCACATGGACAACACCTACACATGCTAGATACACAAGGAATCTAGAAACCAGGATTTGTCCCAGAGGAAAGGACAATAAGGTGGGCTCTTTACATGACCATCAATGATTTTAGTGCCCATAGGTCATCAGGCATCATCTTACATCAGCCTTGCCTTTTATAACACTGTCAGCCACTCTTGCAGCTTCTAGGAGGCCCTGAGAAAGACAGGCAGGAGCCAAGGGCACCTGTAATTCTCACTATAGTCCTTGGCAACACAGCAACCCCAGTAAGAGGTTGGAAGGAGGCTTCATGTGAACATAAGAATAATGACTGGAGGGTAAAGAAGCAAGTCTCTGTGGTTAGCCTGCAAGAGGGTGTCCAAGGAACTGCTCAAATAGACTTGGCCTTGCCCTTGATGGATCCTGCTCTTAACCAGGTACTAAAAAGAAACTGCCACTGTTAAGAAGGAAAATTAGAAGATCAGGCTCTTTAATGATCTTGTAGATATCTATTCACTCAAGGGACATGAAAACCAAGTTTGCTGACTGATCTTGAGAAGACAAGTGATTCTCTAAGAATAATGCCAGAATGTATCCTTGAGATCCTTAATGATAATTGTATCACCCAGAAAACAATAAATTCATATCCCTGCCAAGATATGAAATAATGAAATTTCTAAAAACTAAAGGAAGCCATCTTGAAAACTGTCCCAAGAAAACAATGCATTTCTTAGAGGGTAAGATCAGATTGGGTGATGGCAGAGTTTTTATCTGAAGCTATAGAAGCCAGAGGGGTGTGGCCAGGCATTTTCAATGCTAAAAGAAAAGAATGGACAACTGTGAATTCTATATCCAGGGATAAAGGAAAATCAAGATATTCTCAGAAGGAAAAATAAAAGAATTTTCAGTTGGCTCTTACGTGCGTAAAGTTCATCTAAAGGAAGTCATTGAAACAAAATGGGAATGATTAAAGAAGGATTCTTGGAACACCCAAAAGAAGCAGCAGTGGAAAGGGCAGAAATTTGGGTACGTACAATAGACTTTCTCTGTGAGAGTTTCATGAATCATATTTGAAGACCGAAACAAAAGTTATTACAACATCTGACATTCGAACAATAATATTTAAAAGTGGGAAAGAAAAAGGAATCCAAATGAAAATAAGGTTTCTACTTTTCACTTAAAGAAAGTTTCTACTTTCACTTAAATGTAAATACAATCAACGGTGATAAGGGTCCTATGTGTACTGTAATAGAGAAACCACTACAAAAACTATACAGAGGTACCCTCGAAAACCCTATAAATAAAACAAGATCGAATCCTAAAAATATTCTTTATGTATTCTGCAAGAAGACAGAAAAAGAGAAACAAGAGAAGGAGAATCCAAAGAAAGAGTAGCAAAAGAAAATGCTGAAGAGTTTTCAAAGCCTAGGTCAAACTCTCATGATGAGCTTTTGGAAAGTCCTAATCTTCCCAGCAGAGTTCCCGTCCAGACTCCAAGCTAGCTCCTCTCAAAGGAGGGTATTCCACAGTCACCAAGAAGAATGGATATGATTCCTTAAGTGACCAGATCTACTCTTAACTTGGCAGCCTCCTTAAAACAAAATTAAAACCCTGCTATTCACTATGCAGAGACTGACTTTCAAGGGGAAAAGAAGACTTTGTGGTAGTAGAGGTTTCACACTTTGGAAGGCTTTCCTCTATACCAGAAAGGGCTATAGCTCAGCCTACTGGTCCAGATGAGGGTCACCAGGGATGGTGCTTACTGTTCTTGGGCCAAGCACAGGACATGGCAGTGAGAACTGACTTCCTTGGCTCTGTGGAGCCTGCCTACCACCTCACACCCAGAACCTCTGATGTCGCAGAAAGAATGCTGGCCTTGTCACCAGACATTCCAGGCTTGCATCTTGGCTTGGCCCATTATTAGTTCTCTATCCTCCAGTTCACGGTTCGTCCAACAGATGTTACTGGTTAGAGGAAGTGCTAGAGGGAATAAGCAAGGTAGCCCAATGCATGGGACATCCAGTTGGATGGACAGTCCCAATTTCCAAGGCTAGGTTCAGAAAAGTGATTTTGACATCTGTGGCTCTTAGAAGCCTCTATCTAGCAGGCAGTCCCAAGACTAAGTAGAACAGGTGACCCTGTGTGGTCATGTTGAGGAAGGACTGTAGCCAATTTAGCTTGGGTTCTGGTGCCAGCCCCATCTGCCCTTAGGCAAAACTTTAAAGCTTGGATGCTGGTGTCATCCCAGGGGAACAGACGGGGGAGCTGCAGCTCCCAGGGCAGGTGATGTGTGATTGCCTGGGATCCTGCAGTGTAGACATCCATCAGGGGATGGAAGAGAGGGCCATATGGAGAGTATAGACAATATAATGCCAACTTAATGAAAAATGGAACTCCAGGCTGTTAGGAAGTATGCATCTACATCTTATTTAGCACTCAAATTGAGGAAGAAGTTTTGCTCACATTATGTTGTTTTAACCTCTCAGTCATTTGTTGATTCCAGTTTTGTAACTGAGTATTTTGATGCTTCCAGAGGTGGTCTTAGCATCATCCTTTTTCCATCTACAACTCTCAGAGCCATTTTGGTGTCCTAGGTCAAACAGAAAGCAGCACAACCCGAGCCTCAATCTGTGTTTGTACAAAAAGGCTTCTGAGTCTCTGTTTCCCAGTGGTTCAGTGTGTTTGATCCGTAATGAGACCATGACTCTTGAATTGCCATGGACAATTCCAGTTTATGTCTTTTGCCCTGTTCTAATTATCACTAGTTCACTGTAAACTACAGCAGTTTTAGTGATTAATGATTGAGTCACTCTATTATGCAGCTTTTTGGGGAGTCCTTTCATAGTTTTTTTTTTTGTGTGTGTGTGTGTGTGGTTGTAGATGGACAGCATGCCTTTATTTTATTTGTTTCATTTTTATGTGGTGCTAAGGATCAAATCCAGTGCCTCTCACACACTAGGCAAGCGCTCTGCCACTGAGCTACAGCCCCAGCCCTCTATCATGTTTTTAATATTATCAATCCATAAAAAAAATATTATTTGAGCTTAAAGTTTTCCATGCAGATTCTTAAGACTCAGAGATGCACTCTTGGGCATAAGACAGGAACGTCTTCACATAGTAGTAGGATTTTGGTCCTAGATATAAGAGGCCTAAATGCTAGAGGTGATTATACTTGTCTGTAGTTCAGAAGGTCAACTCAAGAGGCAAGAACTAAAGAAAAACAAAAAGCAGACTTGAAACTTCAAGAATTTTTCTGAGGTTTCTGGAAATATAATCACGAAGCTTTTATACATTAGTTCCAAGAAAGAGCCTCTCTTTGTCAGATGTTGCTGGCTGATTATAATAACCTTGGCAACAGATTGTTTATGCAGAATTGCATTTGCTTCCATAAAAACCATTTTCTATAGATTTCTCTTATTTTCTCTAAAATAATGTACAGGATCTTTAGGTCAAGGTACATGTGAATATTTTGCATCTATTTCAATGGCGAAAGGTCAAGGAAAGTCAGCCTGACTCTGTGTCTGCCTCCAGTAATAACATCTTCTCTGAACCCTTTTATTTTTGACCTTGGGAACGTGTCTCTCAAGGGTTTATTTATAAGTACCTAGTGTGGTATTACTGGATGCTGAAAGACACTCCATGAATATTTGTAGCATTCAAAATGTCATCAAGAAAAATCAATATTTATATCTGGTTGGTTTGTTTGCAGGGGTGGGGAGGGCTTGGTGAGCATTGAGACCTTGGATATAAACCATGACCTTCCTAGGCATTTCCTTTGAGAATGCTCTTGGACAATAATCAGAGAACCCTGTGACACATTCCTCAGAACAGTGGGTACTGGCAGGTGAGAGGTTAGACAGATACTCTGTGCTGAGAAATACCAGTGTTCTGAAGGGTGGTGTTTGTATGCAGGCACCACCCTGCACTTGGAATGGGAGAGCTGCCTGCAACCCCAAGGCAGGTGGGGAAAAGGAAAGGAAGGGGCAGCAGATGAATTTGCCTTTGCATATGAGAAGAGACCCCCTGGCGTGGAGTGTGAAGTTGAATTCCCTGGAGAGAGTCCTCACTCCCAATTGAACAGTCACACCGTCCCATCCATCACTATTTCTGCCAAAGGATAGTTACTGGACTCCGAAAGCAAGTCAACAGCAGTGTTAACTTGGTAAGCATTCAATTTTAGAAAAGAAAACTTAGATGGCCAGCTTCATCCATTATTAACTCATTGTCGATCAAACCCATTGGCTCAAGTATTCCTGGGCCCAAGTCTATTTCAATATGTCTTTCAGAAACAAAAGATGTCTTTTATGACTTTTACATGTAAAAGTGACATCTTAGGCCACAGGCGCATCTGAGCCTTTCTTTCCCCCATAGCCATGTTCTGCTTCAGCTTCATCTGTGCTTCTTGGGTGGGTATGGAGGATGGTAGTGTGGGGTGAGGAGGCGTAAGTAGGTACCACATAAAAACTACATCCTCACACTACAAGTGGAACTGAGATCTGATTGTAGGAAGCAGTGGGTTCCTCTTCTTTCAGTTGTGGTTTCTTGGACACTGGGCATATCCATGGTCATGGTTTCTTGGGTGTGGACCTCAGGAGCTCAGCAAATCTGTGTTTGTGTTATCAACCAGGAGCATATGGCCACTACCAGTGGGAGACAGGCATGGCCAGAAGCAGGTGTGTGTTCATGAGAGAGGCAAGCCAGCTGAAGTTCCTTTCTGAATCGACCTTTCTTTTGTGGCTCTGGAGCCTTAATTCCTAAATTAAACTTGGTTAAACTTGCTGGCTTGTTCTCATGAGAATCTCCCCCAATTGGGCCACTAAAGAGTCAGCTCTGTACCTCAAGACCAAGGAGGAGGCGGGGTCTAGCTCCACAGGTTGGGTTTCATGATTCAAATGCTTTACCCTTAGTAAAATCTTTCTCTGGGTACCAGCTGCTTTTAAAAAAAAAAAAAAAAACATTAAAGAATGTGCTATTTCTCCGCAACAGTCATTTGAAAAGTCATGTGACAAATCGAGGCCACCCCAGACCTCCTCTTATTGTCTAATTTAAATCACTAGGTGCCCATTTCAGTAGATAGACTCCAAGAGTGTTCTTAGTCAGCTTACATTTTATTTGAAATAATAGACGGGATTGCTTAATGAGTATTCACATCATGGCATGGGGCATTATGCTTGTCACTTCTAATTCTCACATTTAATAATGTGCTTGATCTACAAATTAGATGGCAGGACTCTTGTCGGTGCAGGAGGGATTCCAACAAGATGAAAGCTCTGTTCCGATCGTCTCTTCTTCTTCCCAGAACCTCCCAGAAGGAGCCTTTCCTACTAAAACTGCCCAGGGACATCTTCACCTTCCACTCCCACCCTGGTACAGTCATGGAAGAGATGACATTGCCAAGGGACGCTTTAGAACACTAGAAAATGCTCATGGGAGGCTTTGCAAGCCTTGAAATCCCGCTGTGTCTTTGGTGCAGTGTGTTTCCTTGCCTTTCCTTGACCTGCCAGTCTGGGCTCAGTCTGTGGACAGGGAGCCTCTCTCAGAGAGACTGGGAAGGGGGTGCACTTGAGGCTGTTTCCTTCAAGGTTCTGAAACTGCCACCAACTCTCTACTCAGAGGCCGTGCCTGGGATCTTTGCTGACTATACGGTCAGCATCCCAAAGCCCCTAAATACATCTCCCTGTCTGTCTGTTTGCCTCCTTTTCCTTGGCCACAGAGATTTGGCAGGAAAACCTGGGAAAGGAGTTCACCTCACACTGCAAGGGATAGATATGCCTCACCGAATCCCTCTTTCCGGTGAAGTTTATTTTCACTGGGAAAGACCTTAAGGTGATGGAGAGGTTCTCTAAAAACATCCAGGATTGTCTTCTGGTGTACTTTTGGTAGTCCCTAGAGCCATATTAGGTCTCTCTTCTCATTTGTGGCTCCAAGTGGTCACCCAGAACCCTGTGAAAGGAAAGTGAGGGTTCTGGAAGTCACCGTACATTTTCTGGGTCCTAGGCACTTTGCATATGTTAACAAATTCTCAAAAAAATAATAGGTAGATATTATTCCTGATTTATAGAGTAAGATAGGAAATAGGCATAGAGACTAAGTTTGTAACCTGCTCAAGGTCACACGGCTGATAAGACAGTGAGCTTAAGGTTGGCATTGAGTCCATTTGACGTTCTGCAACCTTTCATGATCTTGCATCCCTGTCGCACCCAAATCACCTGGAGCATGAGGGTACCACCTCCAGCTACAACTAGTCTAGCTTGGGTGCTCCCATCCTGGGAATTTAGTCTGCTAGTGGGCTTCATGTTTCAGGAGATTAGGGCCCTTTGGTATATCACAGCTTTGTGGTTAATGGTGTCTCCCTCTCTTTGCATGTTCCAGTTCTTTCATCCAAACAAGACAAAAGCTCTGTTCTGATGGTCTCTTGCCATCCAGCAAGTTTCTGTTTATATGATGGTGTTCACTCCACCAGATTGTGAGCTCCCTCTCTGTTTTTGCTCACCACGTGATAAGACTATTGCCATTCCCTTTTGTAAGTGAATAAATGGAGACTTCGATTGAGTTCAGATTCAGAGCTTGGTCCATCTGTCATTAAAGCTGGTGTCTATTACCTGGTGACTATTCCATGCCCCAGCTCCTCAGTCTTAACATTGGTCTCCCCATCTTGGCTTCTGGATTAATACTGTCCACCTCCTCTGCTTTGTAGCACAAGACCATCATCCACTGGGACTTTGATTTTTTGTTCAAACATCTGCCTTCACTGGTGACAAGGCAGGTGCTTTGTGTTTAATCACCTCCTTCCCCGACACCTGTCAATATTCCCACCTAGAACATTGTGGGTTCTCAGTAGGCTTTTGAGAATCTCATTCACCTTTGTTTCTGCCAAGCCTCTATGGAGGCTGATGGAAAAACCCAACTCAGCCTGGCTTAAAGAAAAGGGAAGCCAGACACAGTGGTGCTCGCCTGTAATCCCAGTGGCTCGTGAGGCTGAGACAGGAGCATTGTGAGTTCAAAGCCAGCCTCAGCAAAAGCAAGGTGCTAAGCAACTCAGTGAGACCCTGTCTCTAAATAACATACAAAACAGGGCTGGGGATGTGGCTCAGTGCCCCTGAGTGCCCCTGAATTTAGTCCAAAACAAAAGAAAATGGAATGCATGAGCTTATATAACCAAATAAGTCCAAGAGTAGAGTAGTCTAGCTTCAGGTGTGGCCAGATTCAGAGCTCAAACTGTACCTTTAGGATATCGGGTTTTTCCCCATAGCTTTCTGCTGATGGGCTGCATTTTCAGACTTCTCACAATAGCAGATGATGGGCAGGGCTCTAACCCATCCCTATCATAGCCACACAGCCCAGAAACCACCCTGTACCTGAGGGTCACACTAGATTCTAGGCATGGCTCATACTGATCTAATTTGAGTTCCCTTGTCCCTCTCTGGCCTATCCATTATAGCTGGGGAGACACCCTGATTAAAGGAAGACCCAGGGTAAGGTCCGTCCCGCCAAAAGAATAGGAGATGGAGTGGGGAGAGGTATATCCCCAGATCTTTGGGGCACTGTTTTACCAGGAAGAGCATGAATAGATGTCAAGCCTGAAAGCCAGGTTCCCACTATAGTCTCCTTTTAAAATTTTCTAAACTGACCACATACCTCCTCTGACCCAGGCTAGCCCAGCACCGGAGCATCATTACAGGAGCAGAACCTGCCTCCCCATTCCTCTCCTTCCTCATATCCCTGCCAGGACTCCATCCAGCCTAGAGCTGTAAACAGATCCCACACCCTCCTCCCCTGAGCAGAGAGAGTGAGTCAGCCTCTAACTTCTGCCTACACTGGTTGTGCCGCTCTGTGGGATCCCAGGGAATGTGGGGCCAGCACACCCATGTTAGACAAGAGGATGGAGCCCTGGGCGACTCCGGCCTCTACTTCCAGACTCTGAGTCGGCCCTTGCTTTAGAGGCAGTCAGGGGAGAGAATTTCCCAGAGTCCCTCCGGCTCTTCTCCAGGCTGCGTAGGAGGTGTTTGAGAATTGCAAACCAGGCTGAATGTACTACTCCAGCCCCTGCTTGGCTGTCACGCACACAGACATGGTCACGCATATCCACACGTACCACAGATATATCTCTGTGCCCCTCTCCCCCGCCACTTGTTTCTCCCTGCCTCCCTGCCCTTCTTCCCTCTTTCTCTCTAACCAGGCTTTCTTTCATATTTTACATCCTCCTCCTGACCCCCAACTTTTCCTCTTCTTCCTCCCCTTCCACTACTACTCACCCTCACTTTCCTCTCCCCATTGTTCCTCACAGACATATCCCCCTTTCTCTGCACACGTACATGTGATACACATAGCCTCTCTGTGCGCTCTCTCTCTCTCTCTCTCTCTCTCTCTCTCTCTCTCTCTCTCTTTCTCTCTCTCATGGTCAGACCTATTATGCACATGCATACATGTTTCGCACGACACAACAGTCCATTCATCTCTCCCTCCCTGCCAGGCCCCCAACAGCTGCACATATAAACCCCAACCCCAAGCCCTCAGACCATGTGTGACCACTGTTCCTTCAAAGCTTGGCTCCAGGGATTTTCTCAGGCCATTCCATTTCTATGAACCACCCAAATGGCAGTCAAATCCTAAACTGGAGTTCCAGCCTCAAAGACTAGACTCGCACTCTCATGGAGAGCCTGGGGTGAGAAAGCCAAGGTCAGAGAAGGGCATTGGCTGGGGGTGGTCACACAGGGCACTATGACAGAGCTGGGCACAAAACCCAGTTCTCTGAACCCCTAGGCCAGTGTTGTTGTTGTTCTTCCTCAGTCTCCTTTGTCTTCTCCTCCTCTGCCTCCTCCTTCCTTCTCCTTTTTCCTCTCTCCTCCCTCCTTCCTCCTTTTTCATTTCAGTGCTGGGTGTTGAACCCAGGGGTTTTCAGATGTTAAGCAAGCACTCTACCACTGAGCTACATCCCCAGCCCTTCTTCCCTCTCTTCTGATAAAAAGTGCATCTCCCATGTCCTGAACCCTCCCTGTGTGATGAGCAAGACACTAGCAGGACGAAGCCAAGAGGCGCCATGATAAATTGAGACAGAGAACTCTGCGCGCAGTTGATTTTGAGTCCATGAGTTTGTAAACCCTCAACTCAATGACCAAAGACATCGCAGAATGCATTTAATGGGTCTGTGTCAGCTCCGGACACAGGATAGTTATCTCCAGCCAGAGCTTCCTCTTAATCTCATGCTGAAGGCTGCATGGAGGGACATCTGGACCAGCCCCAGAGTGAGCCACCCTGAGAACAGCCTAGGACATAGGGTTGAGCCCAGCAGAGTCTCCTTCACTTCCCGTCCCACCTCAGAGCAGCAGGGCTAAGAGATGGGCCCGAATGTGGCATTGGGCAAAGGCACCCGCATTTTGAAATGCTGATCTTTCTTCGCCAGGCAAAATGACAACTGCAAGAAAAATCTGGGCATTCTGAGATGTAGCTTGGCAAAGCGTGTGCTGCTTGGCAAAGCCCCCGGTTTACTATTTGGGTGAAGCAAAACACACCACTCCTCATCCTAACTCCCTGCCTTCTGCATCAGCTGGCCTCAGTTCAGTGGCCCTCAACAACCCAGGGGGGCTATCTAGTTCTTTAGAGTCTGAACCTTGAATCACTGCCTCCACCACTGATGGGGGCAGGGCGCTTACAAGAACTTTCCTGTGTAACAGCTAGTTACCGAGAGCTTGTTCTGTACTAAGGACGGTTCTAAGCACTCAGTTATCCTCACAGCAATCCATGAGGCAGATGTGCTTCACCCACTTTACAGATGTGGAAAAAAAGGGAAGAGTACCTTGCCCAAGGAGTTAGGATTTCTATCCAGGGCTGCTGGTTCTGCATTCAAAAGCGTGATGCTCTTTTGAGAAGATGCTCTCAAAAGAGCTAAAAAAAAAAAAAATCTGTAGGTTTTCTAAAGGATGGATTCTGGATTAATTCTTGTTCGTGGTTTCAGTTTTGATGAGAAAAAAAGAAAAAGTCACCTCTCTGAGCAATTTATTCAAAGCTTCTCTTGAGAGATATTTTTAGTTATATACAGATGGAGTAGGTCTGTCTATTCCAAGTCCTGGAGTCCACTGTGATAGATAATGCAAAAATAAAATTTAAAAACACCCCCCACCTCACACATGAGATCTTTGGTCGGGCTCCCACTCTGAAGGTGGGGATTGGAAGCAAATGCTCACGATTTCCATCCCTGAAGGAAGTGTCCCACGGCGTGGCACCCAGAGCTCAAAGCTCCTCAGAGTCTCTGTAGACAGAAGCTGCGGAGGCTTGGAAATGTGGTAGAAGCAAATCCATTTGGGCAGCCTTCTCAAGTTCAAACAACCTGGACCCTGGAAGGGATATTTGTGATCCTCCATTGACAATGTGGATAACCAGGATAGAAGATGAGCTCAGAGACTTAGAATGAAATGCTGCTTCAGGAATTCAGCCAAAGAGTGTTTGGGAATTGTGATGTTCCTCATCTGTTCCCATCTGTCAAAGCAACCTTAGATATGCAGATCAGAGTTTATTGCCCTGCTCTCTTGTATGCCTGAGTGCTTGAGCTCATTCTCCACCAAGATGAAAGTCAGATTTGATTGGCAGGTTGCATTATCTGTCTTTGGTCCCATGGTTTCAACTTATTTTTCAAGTCAAACAATAGCAGTAGCCTTCTTCTTCTTCTTCTTTTTTTTTTTTTTTTTTTTTGAGATTAACATCTAAACAGAAGGACACTGACTATGCTTTACTTCAGAATATGAATTTCTATTTTTGTAATAAATGACTACTTATTTTGCATAAAAATGAGTGAAGGAGATGTGCATCTTTTCAAAGTTTGTGCTTACATCCTTCATATGGGAAAAGAAACCATTTCTAATGCAATCCATTCCATCAAAATGTGGAGCAAAATTTTGTGCATATGCATTTGAGTGGAAGAAAGGGACCCATCAGCAGAGATCTGGTTAACTGACAGAGAAACAGAACCAACTTATTTGTATCCTTTTCTGAGTGAGTTCTGTATAAGCTGAGGTGTGCTGTAAGCAGAGTGCTCTGGCTCTTCATGAATATTCTGAACCAAGCACACATATGCACAGGTGGTTGCTAATGTGTGACCTGTAGATTTTTCCGAGCTGACCTCTTCACAATAGAAGAACATGCACATTCTTCAAAAATCTTGCTAGATCCTGTAAAAAAAAAGAAAAAAAAAAGCTTCCTCGATTCTTTCTGATCACTCATTCTGATACCTTCTCTTGTGTGTGTGTAAAAGAGAGACAGAGACAGAGAGGGGAGCATGGGAGGTCTTCTTACAAATCAGAACTAAAACGACCTGTTGCAATATTTGGGATTAGTAATAGCGATTTGAATTCATTTGGAAAAAAGCTGTGTCCAGGCATGTATTGAGAGCACGTGGTATGTGTGAGTAGGAATTTCTAGTGCCAACCTCATGTTCCATTCAACATCAAAGTGAAATTTTATTTGAAAAGTCAACACTGGTTTAGACAGAGAGCAGCTTGATCCACCTGAGAACTGGCATTGGGAATCACAGTGAGCAAATAGCTTTTCTTGTAGAACTTTCTTTTGGGTGACCTCCTGAGTTTGTCCTGCCCACCTAGAAGGGAGGAGGATACTGTGCCTCAGAACAGGATGAACATTGCAAGGGTCACATTTCAAGCAAGTGCCTGGAATAACAAATAACAGGTTTCTTCTTGTTCTGAGAGAGCTCCTTTGTGATCTGCATGGTCAGAGAGAAACTTTATCTGTGCTGATTTGCAGGCAAAAGGGGACTAATAACACGGCACTATAAAATGTAAACACATTATGATTTGGTGCTTAATGAAACCAGAGCGGTGTGGGACTTATACCCATTTTACAAATGAGAATACTGAGGTTCGTAGAAGCCAAGTAATTTGCTGTGGTCACAGAGTTAGCAAGTGGTGACATTCCTTCCATCACCATCTGCTTATAAATGTCCTGGAGTGTACATGAGTGGGGGGTCAAACTTGGACACACACTTTTTTTCTGCACACTGGGGGGGGTTACATATTTGTCCCACCCAAAAATACATTCCCAGAGATTTTTTTTCTTCAGATCATTCCTTTCTGCCATCTGAAGCATGTTTGTATTGCAAGCAGATAGCAAAGCAAACCTCATGGTGTGTAACTGGTGAGAAAGTACATGGTAAGATGAAACCACTCATCGGGTTTTTCTGTAGTACAGCATCTTCAACTTGCAAAGCAAGAAAGTAAAAAGTAAATTTAAAAAAAAATTCACATGATATTTCCTCTGCAAAATTGTATTAAACTGGGCAGCTTTCAATAAGCTTTAGTGGCTCTCCTTCCCTGCAGCATAAGCGTTGATGGGTTTTTCTCAGCTTGGTTGTCTGGATTTCACAGCTCTCTGTCACCTCCCCTCTGAAGCTGGTAATAGAAACAGGAAGTGGTGCTGTGCCTTTTCTTCACTCTGGGATTGCTCTCTGCCTGGAGCCCGGTGTCTTTCCCTGGGGAGGATTCCTGGGCTACCCTCTTTCTTTGGGCTTTTCTGGCCAGGAGGCCAGGGAGGGAAGATTTTTGGCACTCCATCACCTGTGTCCTGGCATCTGATTCTTTCTCAAGACACTTGAGCTAGATCTCTGGGCAGAAGAACTTGGCAGAAAGAAAACCACTGGTTCCGGTAATTTTAATAGTTAAGCAAGGTTGACTTGTCCTTTATTTCACAATTTATTCACGTTGATTATTTACTCTAATCCTTTCTTAGAGGGCACCTGATGGTTGCCATTGATGTGTTTCAATAGAGCTGGGTCATTTTTGTCCTGCCTGATGCATAAGTTTTTAGCATTTTGTCTATTAATATGTGTGCAAACATTAAGAAATGAGGTATAAAGGGATTTTGAACTGTGGGCTCCGTTTCAAAAAATGTGGGGGAACTGGTGACTGCTGTATAAAAACAGGTGGAATTTTATTCTTCTAGTGTCACAGCTGCATGGTGCAGTTACACTGTCTCTGAGGCTGGGGTCAGGCAAGGGAAAAGTCGTGTGTAGGTTTACAGACATTGACCTACTCTATGCTAACCCCAAATGCAGGTTTCTTTGTTTTATTTTGTTTTGCTTTGCTTTTTTTGAGCAGCAACTGATGAGACACATACATACCAGGGCATTTCCTTATTTGAGCTTGGATTTTCACAGAGCAGCAGCACATCACGATACTGTGTCCATCACCCAAAAAAAAGACATAAAAAGATTTCTTTGGGTCCTAAAGCTAAGATTTAAGTCCTTGGATTTTCTAAAAATTTATTTATTTTAATCACTGTAATAAATGTCTATACTTTAAAATTGCAAATAGTTATTTTGATGTTTTACCAAAAATAAATAAGTAAATAAAGTAGCCCATGCCTCACTCCCCACCTCATTCCTGATTCCTAAATAGAACCATTTTCCAATTTTAAGTATTTACTCATTAAAAAAAAATCAGTATGTATCGCCTCATTTCTAAATAGCATGCTTAAAACTGCTGGTCTTGTTTTTATTTTTATTTATTTATTTTTAGAATTCATCTCTTTATTTCCTTCTTATGTAAAAGGTAATTTTTATACTTCCAACCCTCTCTGTGCACACGTCTTCCCCTTCCTTCCATTCTAGTTATAACCTATTCTTTGTTCAATTTGTTTTCACTGTTCTATTACTGTTACTGTAAAAAAAAAAAAAAAAAAGTTTTCTGGCATTGCTTTGAGTGGACCAGAGTCATTCTGATATTTGATCTTGTATGTGTGGCTTTCCTTCCTTACCTCCTTGAAAGTTTGCAGAATCTCCTCTTTTCTACCAGCGTTAGAATTTTCACCAATGTGCTTTCATTTCTGTCTTTTTTTCCTACCATTGTACCTGAGCTCTTAGAGATCCATTCACTTTGGAAACAGCTTTTATCTGGATTGGAAATTTTTCTTGAGTTATTTCTTTGATTATTTTCTTTCTTCCATTTTTTTTTTTGTTCCTTCTAACATGCAAATATTGAACCTCCTAAAGTCATTCTCTAGTTATCTTTTTTCTCCCTTTTCTTTCTTTCTTTCTTTCTTTCTTTCTTTGTCCTTTGTATATTTTCTGGAAGACATCTTCAATTTTGTCTTTCATCCCATCTGCTAGGTTTTTAATTTCCACAGCAATTTTTTTCTTATTTCTAAGCATTATTTTCTTTCACTTCTCTATTCCTTTTGGCATATAATTTTGTTGCTTCATACCTACAATATATTCTCTTAATAATATTTTTTGATGTTCTCTGCTCCTCTGCTTTTGTTATTTGTCTCGAATGATAGTGACTTTGCTCAAGAATCCAATGACCCAGGACTGTCGGTTTGTCTTGGAGAGTGAGGCACTGAGAATTGATTCGAAGGCTCACTGACTGGTGGGCTTCAGCCTAGGATGATCTAGATGGACTATTTTGGGGGAGTACTGTTGGTAGTTCTTTTCCTTGGAGTTAGTTAATTCTCTCAAAAGGAATGCTTCAGTCCCTACTGGAGATGTAGTCTAGTAGTCAGGGGAGCCCAGTGGCAGAGGAGGAACAATACCATTATTCAGCATGGGGGCTCAACACGTGTCTATTGTGGGTGCCCCTGATCTTCACACACCCGGAGCCCAAGGCTCCTCTGTATCAGCCTTTCTAGGGACTAATCTCGAGTCTTCTGCTGAGATGGGTGAGGGCAGTGTCCTGGATGAACACAGCATAAAAGGCAACCTACCTCCTTTTTCTGCCTGCACTCCCGCATCTCAGAGTAACTGATGCTTGTAATTTCTGAGCCTGTTGGGGTCTGATGTGTGAATCAGGTTCCCACCACAGTATCAGCTTCTCTAGGGTGCTGAGTCATTTACTTATGTTTTTTTTTTTTTTTTTCAGAATCCCTGATGCTATTACTGCAGCCCCTGTAGGAGTTTTGACTTTTATATCTTATTTGTATTTGAATAGGATTCAGGAGACATCAAAGTAATGTGTGGCTTTAATTTACCTCGTCCAACTGGATACCCCGTCCTTAACTACTGGTTGTAGTTAGCAGTGGCACTTGAGCCTGCTGAAGACATCCTTGGGAAACTACAATCCCAGTGTCACATTGTAGAAGCAGCACAGGTTATTAATTTTCTCATTTATCCAGAAGGATCACTTCCAGACCTTCAGAGTTTTGTATGTCCATCCTAGAGAGGAGAGTAATGCTGGAAGGTCTGATAGGGGCTTCAGCGATGTCTTGCAAATTTATTTTGACCCACATTAAGAAGTTTGGTTTCATCTCACAATCTGGGAGGCAGAAAGATAAACTTCCTTATAAATAAAATTTCTAAAGCAAAAGTTTGGCAAAACAGTGCTTACTTTTGCTAAATGAGAAACACCCAGGCATTTTTATTCTAGTTCAATTGCTTATGATTTTTCATGACCCACTGATGGGTCACAAGCAGAAGTTAGAAAAAGTAGTCGTCACCTGAAGTCACTCCCCTTCTCAGCATGATTGTCATCTTCCTGCTCTAAGACTTCTCCATCAGCCCCTGAACGTCACACTCACGGCCCTCAGCTCCTGGCTCCAGCCTGACAGCCTCACCCCTTTATGTACGTGCTTCTTACAACAGTGATTCCAGCTTCTCCTAATCCTGGGACTTTGGGTTTCAGGAAAAAAAAAAAAAAAAAGTGTGCAGATTTTCATTTATATCATGAAGCTAACTGTGGCCACAGAACAGGTCAAAATTAGGAAAACATCAAGGTCTGCAACTGGTGATAATTGTAATTAAGGTTTTGATGTTCACTCTTCCCATCTTTTCTCGATGCCTTCATTGCTCTGGGTTTTCTTGGTTTTTCTTCTTCTTTTTGATATAAAATTAGTTTTTGAATTGGTAGGCATTTTCTGGTAACCCTTCCAGCAAAGCAATATTATTATGGGAAAATTTAGTTTTGAACATGGTGCTTAAAATATGCCACCATAATGGGCTCTGGTCAAGATATACTATAACTTGTTATATCCTATTATTTAGATATAGTATTGCCACTTTTATGACTGGCTATGAAGAACTGCTTTGCACACATTTTTGTATGTAAGTCTAAATACCTGCAAACGCTGTCATTGTATTTTGAATGCACACTGTCAAGTTCTTCTGAAAGAACGAATCCATTCATATTCCTAAGAGCATG
Source organism: Callospermophilus lateralis (assembly GCF_048772815.1). Classification (NCBI taxonomy): domain Eukaryota; kingdom Metazoa; phylum Chordata; class Mammalia; order Rodentia; family Sciuridae; genus Callospermophilus; species Callospermophilus lateralis. The sequence goes on from NC_135305.1 coordinate 202,296,325, forward strand.
TAAATGCTTTTGGACTATATATTGGCCACTTCTTGGTATTTTATTTTTCAAAATTCCTCTTGTTATTTTATATTCTTATAAGATAATGTAGCTCTTCCACTGCCTTTATGATTCCTGTGTTTAGTACCATGCTTAGAAAGAACTTCCAAAACCCCAAAATACCACTTTTTCTTGAATATAAAATCACTCTAAGTAATATTTGCCAGTTTTTCCAATGAGAAAATGAGCAAAAGTACTTTTTTTTTTTTTTTTTTTTTTTTTTTTTTGGTATTGAGAATTGAACCCAGGGCCTGGTGCATGCTAAGCACATGGTCTACCGCTGAGCTGCAATAAACTTCTAGAGGAAGAAATGAAGTAAATGAATGTCAATTCATTACTTGTAAATCTACTAAGATAGTGATGTACACTTTTAAAATATATATAGCCCTGTATTAATGAGGGACAGTTGTCTTTTTCTTTCCTCACTTTATGAGCCAGTTTCACAAAAGCTCTTGGCTTGTCTTTGATGTCAGTGTTCCCACCCTTGACAGAACTGTTCCGTGTCACGTGATGCCATTTTTCCAGCACCACAGCTATACTTCCAGCTGAGTTATTTTGAATCTACATAGTTTTCTCAAGCCACAAAGAGAGAGTCTCATAATAACTTTTAACTCAGCCAAAGGTGTACATTGTTGTTCTCCAAAGTAAAACAGCTTCCTCTATGATTCATTTTTACATTTCATATATATATATATATATATATATATATAGAGAGAGAGAGAGAGAGAGAGAGAGAGAGAGAGAGACTCTTTTAGAAAAAGTCTTTTAACTGTTCTTCATAACGCCTTCTTTCCTCACCCCTACTCCACCCCTGCAATCACTTTCAACTCTTTCACTGATTTTCATGATAAGATCTCCCTCTATGAAATATTCCTATATTGCCCCTCATTAATTGTTCAGTTTTAGGCATATTTGTTACTGGCCACCACAAAGCAGGAGGATTTAGCCTCTTCCACTCCATACACCCTCCTTCCCATCCCCTTGCCCTTGAGTAAACCCAGGTTGTAATTCCCTGTTTACATTTTATCTGAAAAGAAATGCCAGTCCCACCTGAGCCATGTACCATAGTTCATATTTTTCTATTCTTCTTTAAAAGATGTTTTTAAATTGCAAAATGTGTCATACATACCAAATAGTAAATAAGGTATATTTGTGCAGCTTAACGAATAAAAATAATGTGTTAAGGGAAATGACCTTATCCTGTTGTCACATCTCCTCTGCCTTCCCCAGAGAATGGTCACTTGCTTCACCTCTGTATTGATCTTTCTTTCTTCCTAGCTTGGTCACTTCCATGGGTATTCCCGACTGACACTAACCAGGAGGGGTCAAGGTTAAAAGACATACTATGTAGACACAGCATCCTGCCAGGGTCAAGGAGCACATGGATACCCCAGGTGGTACATCGTAGTGCATGCATGAATGACTGAAGTCCATGTCGACTGCATGTCCCTGGGCCAGTCTCACCTGGGTGTGAGAAAAGCCCAAAGCAGCTGGAAATACCACCCCGCAATTCGGTTCCTTATTCCTTCTCAGACAGAGAGTTATTTCAGAGGAATGTTGTTAGTTGTGGGTGGAGACTTAACGGGCAAGTGGTTTGAATTTTTATCTCTCTGTGTTCATTGATAATGCCTCCCTTTGTACAGTCAGAGAATTATGCCCCACGAGTATCTGCTGGGGAGGGACAGTGAGTTTTCCTCAGGCTCAGATGTGATTCATTTTGACAAGTCTTCCTTGCACATTTGAGAAGAACACGTGCCTTAGCTGCTTCCAAGACATGGAATGTCAGGGCTTCTTCCATACATACATCTTCCCACCAGGCCCACAGGGTCCGCCTCCTCTCTGCTCCTAGCTACATTTATCTATTTCATCCACCAAACAACGAGAGAGCTTCTAAACGTCCTCAGCTCTGGTTTTTAAAGTTTTTCTAACAGATTTTGTTTTATGTGTATAAATCTTATTATTTGCCCTGTTATACCTTTATTATGGGTTATTCCTTTATCAATGGAAAAACAACCATCTGTGTTATATAATTTTTTTCCTTGTTTATTTTATCTGATTTACTCTCTTTTGTTTTCTTTGTGCTCCTTTGGTGTTCTCTGTCCTTTTCTTTCATTTTTAACCTTCTCTGTGACTTTTTTGATGTGTTTCCTATCAACAGCATGTAATTGGATTTTGATTTTTTTTAATATTCCTAAGCATCTCTGTTAGATATTGGCTAACCTATTGATGTATATTATGAAAAGCTGGTATGTTTGTCATTTTTATATGATTTATCAACATACTTTGTTACAATTGCAGCACATGATCTTGACCTTTTTTAAGTTGGATGGTGAGGGCAATTGGTCATGAATCCCACATATATTTTGACCTCAGTCAAGAAATTCTGTAAACATGGAGCTGGGGATAGAGCTCAGTTGGTAGAGTGCTTGTCTCGCATGCCCAAGGCACTGGGTTCAATCCCCCAAACCACACATACACACACACACACACACAAAATCTGTAAACGTTATTGGATGCCTGTGGGGTGCCAACCATCAGGAGGACACTGGGGATACAAGAGAGAACATGACAGTCCCTGTCCTGTAAGCAAGGTCAGTTTCGTGGGACTGTAGCCACTTGTTGGCCCCAAAGTTGGTTTAGTGTTCTGCTGCTTCAGCTTGAAATTCGTAATGAATTTTTAAGAGCACACTCCACAGATTATGGGTTTAGTCTTTCTATAAAGTTGTGAAAAAGATAGAAAACAAGAAATTTCTGTATGGCATAATAATAGTAATAGTGCCTTAATAGTAATAGGAATCATCAGAGGGCATCAGGAGAGCATGGTGCATGCTTCTTTTCAATTTGAAGGATCTTCTGGAAATAGTTCATCACTGGATTGAATCAGAGGAGCCAAAGTCAGTCTAGCCAAATGAGGAGGCAGAAGAAAACAGAGGTGCAAGACCCAGGGCCTTTAGACCACACGATGCCTGTGAACAGGGCAAAATGTATAGGTGTCCTTGAACAGAGCTAACTGGAAGCCCTGGAATTAGAATTATCATCTAATTCTAAGTAACATATTTTCAAGGATAAGGATCTGAAGGAAAAAAAAAAAGAAGAAGAAACCAATATTCAGGTATCTGTAGAAGATGCTAAACTGGCAGTCTGCATTTTGAATCACACTGACAAGCCCCTTCTGGAACTGACGCACATTTTATATCAGGCCCACCACCAGGGTAATGTAGGTGAGTCTGAGGGAGAGAAGCAAGTGATAGATTGAGAGAGCCTAGGATGCCATCATAAAGTTTCCTCCTTTTCCTGGAGTTAATGGAAAGCTATCTTTCTAAAATGCAAAACTGATTGTGTCCGTGTCCTATATTTGAGGATGACCATTCTGACTTCATCATGGGGCTTGCCTTACAGGAACGAGCGGGAAGGCTGGGCAAGCAGGAGGGCGAGAAGGCTTTTTGTGTTGCCCGGGTGGGAGGTGGAGGCAATGCAAAGAAAGCATTAGCAGAGGAAATAAAGAAATGATATCGTTCAGCCAACACGCAGGATGGAAGCACTGCAGCGCTTAGTTCTTGGTTAGCTGTGGTTTTGAGAGAGTGTTGAGTCAAGGATGACAGGTCACCGAGGTCGAGCCTGGCGTGAGAAAAGACTTGTGGAATTTGAGAACTGCTGGGTGTGAGGTGGGGGGTATAAGTGGAGACATCCAATGTGCAGGATTGACCCAGGTCTGGAGTGGGCCTGGCGTAGAAGAGAGGCCAGGTGCAGCCATAGAGCTCCCTGGGCTTACTCTGCTCTCTTTGCCCTCAGAGTTCAGAGAGGAATCTGCGAGGGCTGACAGTCAACAGATGAGCCGAAAAGGGGAGTCTTCACAGAGGGCTGAGAAGGAAAAGGAATAGTCAGAGACAAAGGGAAATCAGCATGATGGAAATCCGGGTATTCTAGAAGCTAAAGGAAGAAAGGCCCTTTGGAAGCCACGAAGCGGTCAGAAACATGAACTGCGGGGTGAGGAAGCTCATGAGCTAAGATCAGCAAAAGGACCCTTTGACAGAGCAGGAAGGCTTGGGAGAGAGCCTATCCAGTGGAGTGAATGCTAGGTTTCTTTAAGGAGTGAGTGGGAAGTAAGAAAGTTAACTGTGATTGTAAGCAGAAGTCTCTTGGCTGCTAGGGAGAATGGTGCGATGACCATGTTTTCTAGTTTCTGTATTTGATGCTTTGACATCTGGGGCCTTTCTCACTCTGGAGAGACTCCCAGTTCCTAGAGACAGGCAGTGACTCGCATGTGGGTGTGCAAAGCAACCAACCCAGAGCCCACACCCCCACCGTTGCCTTTATGGGGCTCTCAGGCTCAGGGCCACTCCTCCTCTCCTCTGATCACCCAGAGCCAGGTATTGGACAACTGGAGACAACACTTAGCCCCAGAGCCCACTGAAATTGTGCTATCAACCCAATGTTGATAGCCTTACTCAATGCAATTATTCAACCCATTATTCAGTCAACTTGAATCCTGACCAACCCTAGTGTTCCCCATGTGGCCCTCCATGACTTGGCATGTGCCTTTTCTTGGGATCTGTGAGTAGAGTGAACTGCATTTCTCTGGCAGTTGTCTCCTGATAAGGTAGCCTTACCACTCTCGAACAACAACCAGACCTACATTTTATATCCCCAGCCCTTTGTATGTTCATTTTTCACTAGTGAAAGAGAGACTTAGCATTGTTCTTACTGATGAGAAGGTGTCAGTTGAGAGGGTGAGATCAACAATGTAAGAGAAAGAGGAGAGGAATTTGGGGCAAAAGCCTGAAAGATGGGAGAAGATGGAGCCCAAGGTCACCACCTTTCCAGGAGAGGGCCTGGGAAGATTGCTGTCGGTAGGGACGTGCTCACAGTGCACAGAGGAGGCCTCATTTCAAAATGCACCCTGTGTCTTCCTTCTTGTGTTACTGCTAACCAGGATGGTGATCCCGGGCCTCCCTTCTCCCCATTCTCCTGTCTTGTCTGTATCAGCCCATAATGACCCTGCAGCCTCATGTTTCTCTCAGACTGGACTCCAGTCACGCCTCTCACACTGAGAAGTCTGACTGCAGGTTGTCTTTGTGGGTGATGAAATATCCCGCCCACCCTGCTACAGGGAAGCAGATGTGTCCCAGAGGTCTTAGCTATGTCCCCAATACCCAGGGTCTCTGGAATACTAAATAAGTGTGTGCTGAAAGTGGTCATCATGGCAGTGCCAGCCGTGAGCATTATGGATACCTACTGCATGCAGCATTGTGACGTGCACAGTTGAATAGGAGGATGTCCCTGCTCCTTCAGCAGGAGAGAGCAGCTATGCGTTGGGATAGAGGGCAGCTAGAGTAAGCACAACTGAGAAACAATGACCTAATCCTAATCATGGGTGGCCCTAGAGCCCGTTATCTCATTCCTAACCCACTTCTACCACTAGACCAAGGCCTTTGGGGACAAAGCCCTGCCAGACTCAGAGAACTACAGCCAGATACACAGGCAGGGAGGGCCCAGAGAAGCCAGGCGATTCTGACCTTAAAAAGCCTTCTTATCCACAGCTCCCTCCTTTAAAAGGACACATTTGCATCCATTTGCAGGCTACTTTGCTCAAAAGCCAGCCTGTTTTTATGAACAAAATAGAGACTTTGGCTTTTGTGGAAAAGTATAGAAATACAGCCCTTCCAGCACATGAAGAAATGTCCAGTTTAAAGCAAATCTAGTTTAAAGGCACAAGGCCAAGGCTAAAAGAAGTTACCTCCCAGGACTGGTGACGTGAATAGGAGAAATCAAGAACAAAAGGAATGTTGATTCTTGTCTCAAAGATGCTCAATTGCTGGAGATCCAAGAGGCATTGGCTGGCTCTTTAACCTGCTCAGCCTGACACCACTGAGGTCAGAGGCCCTGTGCACACTCAGGGTACTGCCAAATCCTCCCCAGACACCTGGTAACCCTTCAGGAGGCCTGGATGCTCTGCATCCTCTTACCCCTCTTGACAACTCCTCTCTGCACATCCATTCACATAAGTCCGAGGCCTGGGGTTTGGTACCCAGTTCCCTTCATTGCTGCACAACTTTGCTGTGGCAGCATTGGCCTGTGCTCTCCTTTCCCCCTTCTCTGATCTCAACTTCTTTTCCCTCTCTGGAACTATTCTCAAATAACCACAAATGTCTTTATGTTACTCTGGCATTTATGAAGATGCGTGCGTGTGTGTGTGTGTGTGTGTGTGTGTGTGTGTGTGTGTGTAAATGTACTCATCTATTTTGAATGCAAGCATATCAATTGGACATCCTAATTTTCAGAGTCCTACAAATGCTTCCAACAAAGAGAAAATCCAGTGTTGAGTCAAAAAACAGGAAATCGTCAGTCTGATACCTGAGAATGGCAAAATTAGGATTCAGGCTATCCCCAGAAAGTAGATCTTGCACTTAGGTTTCAAAGATCTTAGGACATTGATGGTGGTCAGGGCCACAGTCCAGTCCCATTTTAGCATCACCTGCTCCATCTGGATCATGAGAAGGAAGCAGCAGCTTATTTATTCTACAGACTGCTGCCCACCTGGGATGTCTTTGGTAGCTTTGAGCCCAGATCGTTGGCGGGCAAGTTAATTTCCCTAGAGTAGAAAACCAAATTCCATCTCTTGATCTGCGGCTTCAGCAAATGTTACTTGAAAAATGTTTTAAAATGCATTAAACTCCAAGGACTAGGTCAGCTTGCCTCAGAGTTGAGATCTTTTTGTTCGGTTAGAAACTGTGCAGATGGAACCTTTACAATGGCAAAGGACAAAAAGATCAAAGGCCATTTTCAAGTTCATCCCCACACAAGTTTTATGATATAGGAGAAACTGTAAAATTGTGGTGGCAGGGTGTTGATATGACTTCTGTCATCAGTGATGTTAGAGGTGGCCATGGATGGTGACAGGAGAGGAACCCTGGGAGTCCTGTAGGGTGTTTCCAGGTCCAACTTTCAGCTCTGGATCCCCAGCCCACACCTTGATAAGAGGCTCAGCTTTTATTTGATATATTGAGATTCTCAGTAGATTTCATGTTTAAAAAAAAATTGGAGAACAAGATTGAAAGTTACCTGATTACCCAGCAAATGAAATAACTGAGTCATTACTGTATTAAGAAAGCAAGAAGATGGTCCTTATTGTGGGGAATTCACAAGGAAGTATACTCTAAGAGTTCTGGGTTAGGGATCAATGGATCTGAGCCTAGACTTGCTAACTAGCTCTGTGACCAGGAGCAAACTGCTTTACATCCCCAATGGAACTAGAGCATCTCAAAGGTTCATTCTGGATCCACAAGTCTGTGATTCTGTGTGTTTGCTGCTTACTGTTCTTAAATATACAAGTATTGATGGCCTCATCCATCCCTGGCAGGAAGGTGAGGATTTCACAGATTTAAGGTCAGCAGAACAGCTGGGGAATTTGATGGCCAGATTACTCCCTGGTTCTTAATACAGGATTGACCAGAGATGAGAAAGTCTGGAATCTTCCTATTGGCCCCACCACTCTCCTACCAACCTCAGTTCCATGTGTTTAGAATCAGACAGAAGTGAAAAAAGGGACTTTAGCAGATGCATACTCACACCCACATACTATGGAATTCTACAGAAGTAGAGCAATAAATGATGCACCAGGGGATAAGAAGGAGGGAGAAAGAGCAGATATGGAGTGGGAAAGAGAGACAGAGGTTAGGAGTAGAGAGGAACAAATGGTCACACACCCTGGTCCAACAGTGCTTGGGCTTTCTGTGGTCCTCGGTAATGAAAGGAAAGATTATTGAACTGTCTTAATCCTGTCTGTGTGTGTGTGTGTGTGTGTGTGTGTGTGTGTGTGTGTGTTGGGACTGGAGGTACCCAGGGTCGTGCACATGCTAGGTAGTCCTATCATACTTTATCAGCCAATTCCTATTCTAATAATAACAAGCTAGACATGAGTTTAGCCCATCACTTCCCCAAACTGGCAGAATAATTTAAGCAATTCAAATGATTCTTCTGATTGTGGCCATCTATGGGTCCAAGCTCTGTGGTCTCAGGGTCATTGTGACAGTAAAGAAACTTAGAGCCTCTTTGGAATGTCAAAGGAGAGGGTAGACCTACTGGCTCATTCAACCCTCCTATATCCAAGTCTTTGAACCTCAGGATTTTCACCCAGTGCAGTACATTTTAGGAAGATGAACCAGGCATCTGGGGGCTCTGAGTAGAGAAGTGGCGGCCCTTTCAGTTTCTGAACACCTGGTCTCATGATCCACGTGGCCATTTTTCTAACTGGGGTGCAAGTTGAAAGTGGATTTTTTTTTTCCTCTGAAATCAAGGACTAGCAGCCTTACAAGACAAAGGAATCTATTATCAAGCTACAGTCATTAAAACAGTTTGTCTCTGGTACGTACGTAAATGGACCTTCAGAGCAATGGAAAAGAAGGGTCTGGAAACAGACCTCAATCTGTGGGGATATTTACTCGATGAAGTAAATGACATTTCAGAGCCATATGGGATGGTGTTTTCGTAAATAATGCTAGGACAACGGGTTACCCATTTGGAAAACATAAAGTTAAATCACAGTTTACATCAAAACACTCCAGATGGTTAAGAAATGAAAATGTTAAAAAGTGAAAACACAGTCTTAGAAGAATACATGAGGGAATTAACTTTTGTCATCCTAATGTGGGGGCAGCCTTTCTAGGAAACATGGAAAGCCCTTCCAACTTAAAGGGAAAAAAAAATTAGTAATCATCTTGACAACTTCTGGCATTTAAAAATTTTTAAAAATTTTCTACAAGGAAAATATGCCATAAAAAACATTAAAAGACAAATGATAAAGGCAGAGATCATTTGCAATCTAACAAATATAGACTAGAACAAAAGAGCTAATTTATTCAGTGAATTAAGAATTCTCATCAATCAAAGGAAACCAAGCCAAGAAAGGAAAAAAGAAGAAAGGTACAGAGAAAAAGAGTATAAATAAAATATCTGAAAAGAAGCTTAACCTCTCTTATAAGTAAATGCAAATTTAAAAAACTAAAGTATCAATTTTTTAGATTAGCCAATATCAAGCGCTTTGCTAGTTCATTGTTGGCAGGATGGGAGAAGTAGAACTTGAATGTGCTATTGGTGGGAATGTAAATCAATCCAAGTTTTCTTGTTTCTTTCTTTCTTTTTTTTTTTTTTTTTTTTTTTGAGAACAGTTTGGCCATAGCGATAAAAATGATAAATTTACATGAACTTTGAACTAACCATTGCATTTCTAGTAATATGCAGCATAGAAATACACATACACCTAAAAGCATTCATTGGAAAGTTGTTTTCAATAGCAAAACACTAGACAGCTATATAAATAGCTCTCATTCAGTACTATAAATAAAGTAGGATGTATACCCATAGTAGAATATTCCACATTGAGGAGGGGGATTAGGTATTTCTATATGTACTGATATGGATCTTTATCCTGGGAGGGGCCACTGTAAACCTGGAGGTTTCAAATATGGCATCTTGGTTGTCAGAATGCAAATCGGAATGTGCACAGTGGTGGAGAACCACAGGGCACAAGTTAAATAAGTTATGGATTGGCCATGAAGCGAAACACTTAGGTACCAATGAAACCATTTGTTTATTGATATGAAACAAACTCTAGGTTATGTTCCTGTGAAAGCACAAAATACAGTGCATAAGTGCACAAGAAACTAAATATATATTCATATTTTAAATTTAAAAGTAAAATTAGCATTTTAAGCTATCTATTTAGAGTTTGAATGTAATAAGTTGAGCTGGAATAGACCTTAAGGATGTTGTATTCCCAGTCTCTTAGTTGACAGAAGAACCTGAGATTTATGAAGACCAAGGTCACTCAACAAGTTAGTCTCAAGAAAAAAAGCTCCAGTGAGATTTCCTGATCCACCATTCATGATCCATTCTTTTACATGATACTCTGCGGTGAAATTTATTTAGCAATCTTATTACCAAGAATATCAGTTTCCCCAAGTGGGTCTCCATAAAGGATGATACCAGAACACCAAGAGTGGATTCTGGATTCTGAAGTCCAAGCCTCCTCCCCGACTCTGCCCTGGAGAAAGCCCCACCACCACTGGTAATGACCACTGCATACGTGACTCAGGTTGGACAAAATAGTAATAAAAATCGGCATGAACTAGTGAATAGTCAGAATTCTCGGATATCACTCATGAACCTGGCTGTGGTTGTCACCAACCCCCAGTTGGCTCCCAGGGCTGAGCATCCTTCTGCATCTCCAGCTACATCTTCCATCTGATCCCTGAATGGGAGCACAGTCTCATCCCTCTGATGTGATCTCCTCCCAGAATTGGTATTCCCTTTTACCTTACAGTCAACTGTAGCCAATCAGAAGCATGAACATTTCTCTCTGCCATCCTGTAGGCCTTGGGAAAGTAGGCAGTGACCTTAAACTTCCAAAAGAGCAACTGCCCTACTCCAGCAACATAGGACACATGGCTAGTACTTCCATCTTCAGAGACTTCTAGATGGAAACTACCTCCCTGCTTGAAGGAACTCTTCTAATGCCACCAAAAAGCAAAAAAGAAGGAGGAGGAGGAGGAGGAGAACTTGTATAGCATTCTTTCATTTTTCCTTGGCCCTGTGTGTAGAATAAGGAGAGGGCTATCTCTCTCCTTACTTTTTTTATTTTCTCTTTTTCAGTATTTTTTGCCTCAGCACTGTTTGTCTGGTTCAGAGTAGGAAGTCCAGACCTATCTGCCTGCATCTTTGCCCTGGGAGGTGCCATTATGGACCTAGAGGTTTTGAATATGGCATTTTGGTTGTCAGAATGCAAACTGGAATATGCACAGTATTGGAGAACAGAATAGAATGTCTTGTGAAGACATTGCTGGTTCTTAGCCACAAATCGATATACAAGTGTATCAGAAAAAAAAAAAAACATTGAAATGCTTTATTGATTTGGAAAAAAATCAAAGCATTTCTCTGAAGTCTCAGTTAAACTGTAATTTTTGCCATGAAGCCCTTTTCTCATGAGTCATGCCAACATGATTTCAACCCACTCCCCTTTCAAGGTACAGTTTGTTAGTATAGAGGCAGAATAGGGGATCAGTGGGCCCCAGGATACCAGGAATGTAAAGGCAACTTGGTAGCCAGACCTGAGTTCAAATCCTAGCTTCTTCTGGGAAAAAAAATAAAATTGGATCCTTGCCCTCTACTTGATCTTGACACTAATTTTCTTTGCACCAAAGACTTTCATTTAAAAATAAAACCAAATACAAGGAAGAAATCATGGAAAGTTCTCCAAAATGTAACCCCAAACCAGAAGTTGCAAAAAAAAAAGTTGAGAAAAGAAATCATTAAATGTCAAAAAACCACCATAAACTAAGTCAAAAGCAAATGATAAATTAGTGTTGTTATTTGTAACTTATTTTTTTTATTTATTTATTTTTTTTATTCAAAACATTACAAAGATTTCAGAATCACATCGGTTACACATCCACATTTTTACATAATACCATAATAGTAACTGTTGTATTCTGCTACCTTTCCTATCCTCTACTATCCCCCCTCCCCTCCCCTCCCATCTTCTCTCTCTACCCCATCTACTGTAATTCATTTCTCTTCTTATTTTTTTCCCATTCCCCTCACAAACTCTTATATGTAATTTTGCATAACAATGAGGGTCTCCTTTCATTTCCAAGCAATTTCCCTTTTCTCTCCCTTTCCCTCCCACTTCATGACTCTGCTTAATGTTAATCTTTTCCTCCTGCTCTTCCTCCCTGCTCTGTTCTTGGTTGCTCTCATTATATCAAAGAAGACATTTGGCATTTGTTTTTTAGGGATTGGCTAGCTTCACTTAGCATAATCTGCTCTAGTGCCATCCATTTCCCTGCAAATTCCATGATTTTGTCATTTCTTAGTGCTGCGTAGTACTCCATTGTGTATAAATGCCACATTTTTTTTTTATCCATTCATCTATTGAGGGGCATCGGGATTGGTTCCACAGTCTAGCTATTGTGAATTGTGTGCTATGAACATCGATGTGGCAGTATCCCTGTAGTACACTCTTTTGAGGTCTTCAGGGAATAGTCCGAGAAGGGCAATAGCTGGGTCAAATGGTGGTTCCATTCCCAGCTTTCCCAGGAATCTCCATACTGCTTTCCATATTGGCCTCACCATTTTGCAGTCCCACCAGCAATGTATATTGCAAAACTGATTTTTCTAACATGTAAATATTCCTTTAAATCCAAAAGAAAAGACCCAACAACTTAATAGATAAATGGGCACGAAAAGCAAACGGAGTTTTTGGACAATGAAACACAGTTGGCTCTCAAAGGAAGCAACACTTAACCTCCCTTATCATATGATAGATGCAAATTAAAACTAGAGTGATGTACCAGTGTTCACCAGTTGGATTGGTGAAGATCAAAAGCCTTTACAACATGCTGCGCTGGCAAAGATGATTCTCTGTTGCTGTGACACTATAAATTGGGATAACACTTACGGAACACAATTTCAATTGTCTGTGAAATTCCTGTTGCATAGACCTTTCAACCCTGCATTTCCACTCCTCGGAATTTTCCTTGCAACTATGTTCACCCATATGCAGCAGGACAGGTGAAAAGGCTTTTCCTGCAGCATTTATATGGAAACAACCCCTCTGTGACCCTGGAAATGTGATTGCTAAAATGCCAATCAGTAGGCACAAGTTAAATAAGTTATGGAATGACCTTGAAGCAAACCACTTATGTACCAATGAAACCCTTTATTGATTGATATGAAACGTTCTCTAGGATGTGTTCCTATGAAAACACAAAATACGGAGAGTATATAATGGCATAGTGCCATTTCTACAGAACAAGTATAAAGGGGAACATTTTCTAGAATTTCCTTGTTTGTGCTGAAGTGCACAAGAAACTAATTATATTGCTTGCTTCTGAAGAGGGAATTGGAGGAATGGTGAGCAAAATATTTAAATTTCAAATCCTATACACCTACATATTAAATTGCTTGTATTTTTTAAAAATAGCATACAAAAAAAAAGACAGGTTATTGACTTCACCATTAACTGGTGGTATAGTATTGGTTTGCACAAAATAATACCTGTTTCTTAGTTTAGTTTTGAGAACTGAAAGGACCTTGCTCATTGGAAGGCAGGTAATGGGCATTCAGTAAGTGGCAGATATGATAATTAGTAACACTGCAACCCAGGCAACTCCAACCTATGTTTCACTATGAACAGTGAAGTTTTCATGCTATCTTTAACTGCTTACTTAATGTAGCAAAGACCCTGTCTCTCAATTTTCGCAGAAATACATTGTGTTTCTATTACAGCTGAAGTCCAGAACTTGCTAACTAACAGTAATCAAATCATTTTCTTGTTCCAGTAGCCAGCTAGGAACTTAATTTAAAGAGGAGACGACCAAGCTTGATAGTTGGATGTGATTTTAGATGAATAAAGGAAAAAGGGAATTGCACACATTTTTAATACAAATATGAAGATGCTTTAAGAGCAAATCAAACACACACCAATGACTCAGGACATCAATGAGGCAGTATCCAATGCATCTTCCCACCCATGTCCCCAGAAATTTGGTTAGAAGAAGTTGTAAGCATTTGTATCCTGACAATGAAAGATGTAAGATGCAGGAAGATAAATTGATGTCTTCAAGGCCACACATAGAGCGATGCAGCCAAGGAAAGAATCCATATGTGCTGGCTATTTGCTATCTCTGTCTGCCGATCATACAAATTAGCAGGAGGAGGGCTGCAAGATCTGCAGCTTGGCTCAGAGTACAAATCACTGCCTCTGGACCAAGAACAGCAGTTCTTCAAATAAACACAGTTAAATCCTCTCACTTCAAGTTGATTCTGAAAAATGAAAGAAGCAAGTCCCCATCAGCTTATAAGTAAGAAAACAAAAAACAAGCCATAGTCACATGATCTTTACTCTTGCCTCCAAACAACTGAAGCTAAAAGAAATCATTTCATTCCCCATCCCCCAGGCTTGACAGCTGCCTGAATGAATAAGAGTCAAACTCTCTGAACCCCACAAAGGAAAGAATCAAGGGTGAGGATGGAGCCAAGAGCCATGTAGACCACCAGAAAGAGGTCATGATGTGCCCTTGCTTTTGTATCCCTATTAATACAGGACCCTGGCCTCCTGAAAACTTCTCCTACCTACCCCCAACCCCATGGATCTGGGGAAGTCTATAAAGGCAAGAGCCTAGACAATGAACCATGGCATGTGAATCTTTTTTTAAAATTAGATTATTGAGACTTTGTTTCTTCACTTTTAAATTTAAAAAAAAAATAGTTGACATTTGTATTCATTTATAGGGTTACATTGTGATAATTTGATACATGTCTGTGGTGTGTGATGATCCTATCGGGGTAATTAGTATTTCCATTTCCTTAAACGTTTATCATTTCTTTGTGTTGGGAATCTTTGAACTCTTCTCTTTTAGTTCTTTATAAAGAGTATAATAAATTGTTGTGAACTCTTGGAACTCTACTGTGCTGAAGAATATGAGAACCTACCTGTGATTCCTGGGTAAATGTTATGTCACCTCTCTTCCTTCTACCCCCACCCTTCCTAATCTCCAGTCATGACTATTTTATTTTCCACTACTATGAAATCAACTTTTTAAATTTCTGCATATGAGTGGAACGTGCCCTCTTGGCCTTTATGTACCTGGCTTATTTCACTTAAAATAAGGTCCTCCGGTTTCATTCAGGTTGCTGCAAATGATAGTCTTCATTTTTATGGTAAAATAATATTCTATTGTGAAAACATTTTCTTTACCCATGTATCCATCAATGGATTCCAAATCTTGGCTATTGCAAATAGTGCTACAATAAACATCTGTGTGCCGATTGCTGTTTGATACACTGATTTCATTTCCTTTGGATATCTGCCCACTAGTGGGATTGCTGGATCACATAGTAGTTCTTAACTTTTTTTTTTTTTTTTGAAGTACTGCCTTACTGTTTTCCATAATGTCTGTATTAATTTACATTCCCAATGACAGTGTATAAAAATTCCCTTTTCTCTCCATTTCCCCAGCATTTGTTCTGTTCTCAGTGAGGTGAGATGGTATCTCATTGTGGTTATAATTTGCATTTCCCTGATAATTAGTGATGTTGAGCATTTTGTCTATGCCTGTTGACCAGCTGTTTATCTTCTTTTAAATATCTGTTCAAACCATTTGCCCATTCTTAAATCAGATGATGATGGTGATAATGATGATGATGATGATTTTTGGCTGTTGAGGTTTTAGTTCTTTATATATCCTAGATAGTAATAATTTTCAGATGTATAGTTTGCAAATATTCTGTCCCATTCTACAGATCATCTCTTCAATTTTTTGATTGTTTCCTTCCAAAAGCATCTTAGTTTGATATTATCCTAACTTATCTAATTCTTGCCTTTGTTGCCTGTGCTTTTGGGGTCTTATCCAAAAAAGAATCTTCTATATCAATGTCTTAAAGTGTTTCCTCTGTTTTCTTCTAGTAGTTTTATTATGTCAGGTATTATCTTTAGATCATTTTTAGGATTTTTTTTTTTTTTTTTTTTTTTTTGCTTTTTGCTTTTTTGTTTTTACATGATGAGAGATAGGGGTCCAGTTTCAGTCTTCTACATATGGGTATCCAATTTTCCCAGTACTATTTATTGAAGTGACTGTTTTTTTTCCTCCAGTGTATGTTTTTGGTGCCTTTGTCAAAAGCCAGTTGATTGTAGGGGATGTTTGGATTTATTTCCAGGTTCTCTGTTCTTTTTCCATTGATCTGGGTGGTAGTTTTTATGCCAGTACCATGCCACTTTGGCTATACCGTGGCTTTGTAGTGTCTGTGCATACTTCACTTACTGACACCAGAAGGACCCTGAAAAGCATCCCACTGAAGTGTCATGATTTGCTGGGCTTCATTGTTGAAGAACACCCTGTTTCTGGTGGGGAACCTGAGCCCAGGCCATTCTGGCCAGTCCCTCCCTAATGCAGGATGTTGTATTCCCAAAACATCCTCCAGTTATTCCTGACAGCAACTGAGGAAGGAGGGAGAACTGGGTTGGTTTGGGCCACTGGGAGAACTCCCCTGTACCCAGAGCTTCCAGATAGAGTGCTCCAGGCATTCTGGAATGGAAGCAGGAGACTTCTTATGGCTTAGCTCAATCAGAGTGTCATGTCACTCCTGCTATAATCTAGTGGACAAGCAAGACACCAAGGCCAGTGCAGCTGAAAGCTGATAAAGAATTTAGATCCCATCTCTTAAAGGGAGAGGTAGGAAGAGATTTGCAGCATCTAGAGTCTGCCCGTCTCAACGGAAGGATACTTATTTCCTTTACAGCTTGACTGTGAAGCATACAGAATTCTGTTCCAGTTTCCAACCACGGATGCACTCAAATCCCAGATGCATTTGGGCTAGGATCCTACATTAAAAGCCCTTTTTGAGTAATTTCTGTGATTTAGCATCTTTTAACTTTTTATAGCTATGAATGGCTGGGGAGCAGGGCAGCTAGAATCTGTACACAAGACCCCCCAGCTCGACTGGCCCTCTGGGGCATGGCTGCTGTGCCTGCTAGCAACCTTCAGCAGCTGCATTGTCATCTCCTTTATAAATCTGGACAAGCCACACTCCTCTGCCTGACTAACTGTCTTTCTTTGTCCAACACCTTACACAGAAGGGGCAGTGCAGGGGGTGATGGGCCCAGCTTCAGGAGCCCAACAGCAGCACATAGATCCTGGCTCTGCCTCTGACCAGTCATATATTTTCAGCAGGTTAGGGAACTTCTGCTTCCTCCTCTGTGAAATGGGGATTAATAACAAGGCCCAGGGGGTTGTTGTGAGGATTAGTAGGTTAATTGAATAAGGTTTAGAAGCTGGCCTGGCATTTGGGGAGTGCAGGTATGTGATGACATTATACCAACAGCTGATATGATCCAGTGAAGACGTGGGCATATCGAGGCCAGACTTGGAGCACACAGCCTGGCCCTGCCACTTACTAGCTGTGGGACCTGGGTAATGTGTACCACCCTCAGCCTCAGTTTCCCCACCTCTCTCCCTCTAATTGCCCTAAGGATCAGAGAAGTAGTGCATGGGGAACCTGGGAGCAACTGTGGCTAAACGGCAGAGACATCCCCTCAGTTCTCTTCCTGCCTGTCCCTCCTCCTTGCCATTTGTCAAATCCAGCTTTGTAGCCTTAGCAAGATCTTTCAAGCTAATGGAAATTGTCACGTATCAACTGAACATGACACTTGCAGCCTCCTAGCCAGGTCTGTCTGCAGATTCCTGTCGACACACGGAGGGGTCCCAGCATGAGGGGCTGTTCTTTTCCATCTAGACTTTTCAGTGTCTCTTGACTTTTCAAAACTGATTGCTCTGACTCAGTGCTCAAGGGCCTTTCCTGCTGTCAGGGCTGCGGGATTCTTATTTTCCAAACACCTGAATGACAGTCTGTTGTTTTCCCCACAGCCCTGAATCAGTACTGTCTTCTCGCGGGCTCATCAGGACAGGGCAAGTCTGTCCTTGAATCCCATGGTTTCCAGGACCAGCAGCATCAACTCACCTGGGAGGTGTTCAAAATGCAAATCCCCCAGGCCCCTGATCACACTCGCTAAATCAGAAAACATGGGCAAACGGGTCTTAACCCGCCCTCCAAGAGACCCAGATACACACTAGAAATTAATAACTAATCAAGGTTAAGAAACACCTTGACCCAGCTGGGCGTGGTGGTGCACACCTGTAATCCCAGCAGCTCGAGAGGCAGGATAATCACAAGTTCAAAGCCGGCCTCAGCAACTTATCGAGGCCCTAAGCAACTTAGTGACACCTTGTCTTTAAATAAAAAAGTAAAAGGGCTGGATATGACTCAGTGTTTAAGCATCCCTGGGTTCAATCCCTGGTACTGAAAAGAAAACAATAACAAACAACAAAAAAGCCTTGACCCAGAAGTCTAACGCTTTAATCTTTTTAGTTTAGATGAAGTATAATATCACTACCCAATGCACACTACCGGCATGACTGCACCATGTTCAGCCAGAGGAAGGAGAAGCTGTGCTCCCTTTGTGTACAATATGTCAAAATGCATTCTACTGTTATGTATGACTAATTAGAACAAATTCGATTTAAAAAAAAAAAAACTGAAGTGTAATAATGAAATGTTCGTTTCCTACCAAGGCTATTTTTACCATTCATTTGCTGGTTACATCCATGTCCTTCTAAAAAAAAGAGTGACAGAGGGCTTTGGACACACTAATGTTAATGAAATAAAAAACATGATCTGAAAAGTCACCCTGGGTAGGCACTGTGCTGAGTGATTCTCATATAGTATAGGGTTAAATGGAAATGTCCTTCTCTTTAGTCTTTACAAAGGCCGATGAAATATTTATATCATATCTATTTGTATCTCAGGAACCAAAATATCTGCAAAGTTAAATGAATTGCCTAGGTTCAGATTTGAGGAGAGAGAAGAGATTGTGGTGTTGTTGGGGTTTTTGTTTCATTTGGGGGGAAATTGGGTCACCGTGACCTGAGTTTCCTTCAAGGACGCTGTGTCTAAGGAGCTACTTAGATATAATAATTCCTGAGAGCTAAGCCTCACTAAGTAGAGTGGGCTTGAATGATTCTGGTAGCAAGGCCATCCCTGGGGCCTTTCCTCAGTGCTCAGCCGTCAGCTGGGGGACTGCCATCAGCAGGTGACAGACCCTGCTGGAGAGTTCTGGGCTCCTCCAGGCCTTTGCTGGCAGGAGCGAGAGCACACAATGACATTGAGGGAAACCTGTTCCTACGAAGCCCTGCTCTCAGAGGACAAGTAACAAACACCTGAGTCCCAAATTGATTCCAAATCTCGGTCCTAATGAATAAACCAAAGGCCTCACAACTGACCCTAGAGGTATCTGTACAGGAGAAGAGCAACTCTTTCCTTGACTTCTTTAAAAGAAAAAGCCTTTCCTATAACGAGACTTGAATTTTAGTGAGTATTTTTTTTTCTCCTGAGATTGAATAACTACTATTTTCTTAGTGCTAGCTATATTCAAGCACATTAGGTCAATGAGGCCTCAAAACTTGGCCAGAATAAAAGTTAAGTGGATTAGACAAAGGGAAATGAAAGGAAAGGAGGGAAAATGGGAACAGAAAAGACAATAGAATGAGCCATACATAATTTTCCTATGTTCAAAAATGAATACACAACCAGCGAAACTCCGAATCATATACAATCACAAGAATGGAATCCTAATTAGGAGAAGTTATACTCCATGTATATATAATATGTCAAAATACACTCTACAGTCATATATAATTCTAAAAAGAGCAAATTAAAAAAAAAATCTTGGCCAAATAAACATTAGTATCTCCATTTTGTATGTAAAGAAATTGTTAGTAACTCACCTGTAGTTTACATAGGTACTAAGTACAGTCTAATATCTAGCCTCTGTTCTGGGGTTTTAGGCTGCAAACTGATTCCCCCAAAATTGTTCCTTTCTTGCCTTGTAGGCAAATGTGTCACAAGTCTGCAGACTTCAATCTCTACTTATTTCTGCTTCATTACCCATGTGCCATCAAGGCCTTCTTGAGTCGCTCATGGATTTTAATTGCTGCTATTCTTAATTTTTACCTACAGAATAACATTAGTTTAGCTACATCGCTGTCAATTTAGTTAGTTGCAGAATACTTGGTGAACCTTGCTGTATATAACAGTTTGAATCCACATCATCAGTAGTTCTGTATTTTATTTTCTTGTAACCGTTGCACCTGAATTTGAGAGTAAGCACCATCTTAACAATTGTGTTCCTCTTCAATCTATTTATTAGCCAGTCTAGTTCTTTTACCTTAGAAAAAAAGGAGGGTGAGGCAAATTAGCTATTCATTCTTTCTTTCTCTCTCTCTCTCTTTCTGTCTCTAAATTTAAAAGAAAAAAAAATATGCCACCTCAGATAACATTGCTGAGCCAGTGCTTATCAAGCTCTGATGGCCATAAGAATCTTAATAAAATGTAGATTCTGAGAGGTCCGAGAAAGTGTGTGGAGGGCTGCTTGTGCTTTTTTTTTTTTTTTTTTTTTTTCAAGCTTCTGGGTAGCGCCCCCTGCTGGCCAAAGACCACGCTGTTCATAGTGGGATCTCTGCGTCCTAAGCTCTGTCTGCACAGTTCCCTACCACTCTGGAGTGGGGGATTTAACACACACCCCTTCATCACTGGCAGCCAGGGTCTGAGAGGATTTTTTTGTGGGGGGGGGGCAGTTCCTTCCTTCTCACTACTGTATTGTTTTAGTTTAATGACCCAAAATCAGTCTGATGGTCCTAGATGAAGCTTTAATGTGATTCCAATTTCAGTGCTGTCCTTAAACTGAGTTATGTGGTTCCAGTCTGTTTTCTAATGAGACTACGTCATGTTTACAGATTAAGTTGTGTCATAGAAAAAGAAATTAGAAAGCTTCTTACACAATAAGCATATTCAGGTGATGATTTTTTTGTAGTATGATGTTAAGTAGGGTTTTTGCTTTTTAAGAAGCAATACAGTGATTTTTAGATGTCCTTCTGATGGTTTGGTTCATGAAGATTCCTGTTTGCTTAAATTTTGAAGCAAGATTTGAGATAAGAACGTGGAGAAGGAAAACAACCTGACCAGACATCAAGGCCCTGACCCAAGAATGAGGTCTACAGTCTGTTCCCAGATTTGCTTCTGGTTGAGTCAGTGAATTACGTGTTCCCACTGTCCTGAGTAAAATAGGAATAACGTTGATTCATACTTCCTGTACAACCGTATTTGGGTTTAATATTGTCTGCACACCAAGGACTCCCATCTCTGTATTTTTATTCCAGATTTCTTTCATTCTAAGAATATATATATCCATATTGTTATGTCCAAATGCCCACCAAGGGATGTGCTGGCATCCCAAATTTAGGTGTCCTGATTAAACTTTACACCTTCGCTCCAAGGCTGACCCTGTCCCTGTATTCCCTATTCCAGTGAGTCTCACAACTATCACCCATCACTCACCCAGCCTGGAGGCATTATTCCCGTTATGCTGGGAGATACTTGAAACAGCAATTGGTCTTGCTCCCAGCACCTTACCCTGGATTCAGTATAGTGAAATGGTCCAAAAATATGGGCCTGAATTGAACCAAATTCTACAAAGATGGATGGTCCTTATAACCCTGGAAACTATTTCTGAAAACTGTGAAGAATTGCCATTTTGAAGAATTCCAAACCCTTCTCACCCACCCACACCTAAAAAATTCAGATGCATGGAATTTTGGTCAGTGTTTTCTACTGCCAGGATATAGTGAACTCTCCTACAATCCATACAGGCAATGCTTGGTAGTGTTAGAATTCTCACTTTTATATTCTTTGCCAACTCTCATCGAGATTTGTCTGTATATTTTGTCAATTTATTTTCTTACTATATTTCTGTTGACCTGTCCCCCTACCAGCATCATAATAGGTGCTTTGTGACATTGTCTTTAATTTCACAGCCTGAAATTTTATAAACACTGTGCTTTTTGTTTTGCATTGTTTTTAACTTTTTTTTTTTAATTGGAACATCTTTATGAGGTACATCATGGTAACTCAATACAAGTGTACAATATGTAGTAAGCCAATCAGGGTAATAGCCCTTTCCATCTCTTCAATCATTAATCATTTTTACATGTTGGACATTTCTTACTCTTCTTTTCTAGTCATTTTGAAATATGCCACAGGTTGTTTTGCCCGATCGTTACCTACTATGCTAAAGAGGAACCAGGAGTGATCCTTCCACTCTGTGCCTTCTGGGATTGGTTTCCCTTCCTTGTCTCCAGTGACTGCTGTTTCATTCTTTTACAGGCTAATTTACTGAGTGAGAACATGTAATATTTGTCTTTCTGTAAACACTGTTTTTAAAAACTGAGTTTAGGGCTGGGGTTGTAGCTCAGTGGTAGAGCACTTGCCTTGCATGCATGAGGCCCTGGATTCGATCCTCAGCACCACATAAAGATAAACAAATAAAAATAAAGATATTGTGTCCATCTACAACTAAAAAATTAAAAAAAAAAAAACCTGAGTTTAAAAACATCTTCCAAGAGAATGAGTGACCCTCCATACATCATACCTAACCTACAAGGAGGGCGGGCTCCAGCCTGCTTCTCCCTGAGGCTATAGGTCTTCCTGACACCCTGTGGGTTTGCATTGTACACAAATGGAGCACATAGAGTTGCACCATATGTGCGGCCACACATGTACCTAGGGTCATGATATCCATCTCATTCCACCAGCTTTCCTGCCTCCATGCCCCATCTCCTCCCCTCCCCCACCTTTGCCCAATCAAAGTTCCTTCATTCTTCCCTTGCCCCCTCCCCCCATTATAGATCAGCATCCACTTATCAGAGAGAACATTCAGACTTTAGATTTTGGGGATTGGCTTACTCACCCTAGCATAATATTCTTCCACTCCATCCATTTACCTGCAAATGTCATAGTTCTATTTAATGCTGAGTAATATTCCATTGTATGTATATACCACAGTTTCTTTATCCATTCATCTATTGAAGGGCATCTAGGTGGGTTCCACAGCTTAGCTTTTGTGAATTGAGTTGCTATAAGCATTGATGTGGCTATGTCACTATAGTTTGCTGATTTTAAGTCCTTTGAGTAAGGACCAAGGACTGTGATAGCAGGGTCAAATGGTGGTTCCATTCCAAGGTTTTTAAGGAATCTCCATATTGGTTTCCTGAGTGGTTGTACCAATTTGCAGTCCCATCAGCAAGGTATGTGTGTCCCTTTTTCCCCACATCCTCGCCAACACTTAATATTGCTTGTATTCTTGATAATTGCTATTCTTACTGGAATGAGATGAAATCATAGAGTAGTTTTGATTTGCATTTCTCTAACTGCTAGAGAAGTTGAACATTTAATATTTCTAACTTTTAAAAAAATATCTGAACTTCTCTTGGTCTCCTAATGACTCCCAGGAGGCCCTCCTGAGTTCCAGACACAGAAATAGGCTCTGTTCTGGCAGAGAAGACCCTGTTAAGAGCTCAGTCAAGTGATCACGAAATGATTCCAAAATGGGATTATATTATGCTTTAAGAAATCAATTTACTTAATGTTTACACAATCATCAATTTTCCTCTAAATGCTGTACCTGAGCTGGGAACTCAGGAAGACTTGGTGACACCAGATGCCGAGATAAAGCAGAGCGGGCGGGGGAAGTCCTTAGAGGATTTACAGCTGCCAAAAAGGAGACTGATTTTTTTTAAAACCTTGGTTAGAATTTAGCTTCAGAAGAGAACTGTACGCCAGGCCTGTCCCAGTTGCCATCCAAGTTCTCAAGCAGATGTTCTCCCCTCCCCACGATGCTGCGCAGCCAGCTGATGAGCCTCGAAGCTGTGCAGCCGGGCACAGGGCTCTGACTGATGCTTCCTTTCTCAGCCCTTCTCCCTACCCACCTAAAATGTCATACTGTCACATTTCAGTACCTCAGGGGTTGGACTGTTATGGTTAATGAGCCCAAGAGCTGTGGCAATGGCAAGAGAATAGCCACATTTATATATTCCCCTGGGCCAGGCCCCTGAGCTTTACCAGGAAGGAACCTTGGGTCCCCTCAGGGATTTTGACTGCTCAGTGAATCTTCCCTTCAGGAAGCCCATGGATGCTGCCCAGTCCTTTACTTTTGCATGGACACTGCTGCCCAGAGGGTTGCCCCACCAACAGGCTCTCTCCAGGACTGGTACAGAATCTTTGCCTAACCCCGCAGTGCACCAGGGCAATGCAGAAAGTGTCCCCAATCCCAGCACAGCCCTCCTTCCCCAGGAGTCTTCTAGCATTTGCCTTTGACAAAGCTCTCGCACAGCCCTGGATATCCTCACGGTAACACATGGACCATTGGTTCCTGCTGAGAATTAACCAAAAATGTGACGGACGGATGTGTGGTCAGAGATCACTGGGGAGCCCCACACCAAATCCATTGCTGGGAAGAAGGCAGAAGGCTTCACTGTGTGGTGCCTAGAGTAATGGAATTGAGGGAAGAAGACAGTCTGTAAGAAAAACAGCAGTGCAGGAGGGCAGGAGGCAGTTTTAAGGAAATTCGTGTCTGTTGAATCAACCATGAGAATAAGAGTTCATCTACTTGCAGATTAAGAGCCCTCCTGGGAAGACAAAGAAGATAAGAGCTGAAAAGGTGGTTATGTTTTATGTTTGCAAAAAATATACATATAATCTTGTTGCCTTTACAGAGATCATCTTAGGAGGCATAGTGTGATGGGTACAAACCTTGAAGTGTGTCTGAAGAATGCTCTGAGCCAACTATGGGCCCTTCTCTTGATAGAGGCTGAACTTGGCAGCACAGACAGATCCCTAAATAATTAATTAAAATATCACTGTGAAATGTTCCAATAAAGATTTGTGCTTGGAGAAGAGGTGACAAGTTGGAGGCTTTAGGATAAGAAAGAGAAAAATAGAGAGGATATGAGTTTGGGGTTTTGTTGGGTTTTGTTTGTGTTCTAGAATGTTTCAGACGTTCTCAGAGTTCCAGATGGACTATAAAGATACCCAAGAACCAATCATCCAGATTTGATGACTCTCCTGAACCCACCTGCATTAGTCAGCTTTGTATCACTGAGACGCAATACCTGAGATAATCAGCTTAAAAAGAGGAAAGATTTATTTTGACTCACAGTTTCAGAGGGTCAGTCCATGGTCGCTCGGCTCTTTTGTCCAGGTCTGTAGTGAGGACCAAGTGGCACAGAAAAACTGTTCACATCATGGTGTGAGGAAACAGAGAACTTGCTTTTATAATAAAGCCCTTGTCCCCAAACCCATTAAGCCATGAGTCCATAAATGCATGAATCCACCCATGAGGTCAGAGCCCCCATTATCTAACCACACCTCCCAAAGCCACACCTCTGAACTCTGCTGCACTGGAGACCAAGCCTTCCACACCTGAGCCTTGGGGAGACATTTAAATTCCAACCCCTAGCATCACCAGAACTCATGTCCAGGAGATGAAAAGTTATTGGTATCATTAAAGCTCCATTGTGAGCTCTTTTCGGACTCCATTTCCTTTCCTTCCTGAAACAGGATGTATTGTTCCTAGGCATGTTATTTGGTTTTACAACTTACGTCTGACAAAAACATGTCTAAAATTGCCCTGTATGATATTTTTCATTTTCACTAATGGCATAGTGCTGTACCTAGTGTTCTGACGGGTTCCTTTTAAGGTTAGACATATTAAAAAAGATAGATTGGGCTTCTTCACTTAATACTGCTGTGTGATCCCTTAACAAAGTGAATAATCCCGGTTTATTTCCCCATTGTCTGATGGAGGGATTCTGTGCCTCTCACTTCAATCCAGCCACAGTGTCCTCCTTGTCCCTCAGACGTGCAGAGCACACGCAGGCCCCCAGAGCCTTTGCACTTCCCACTCCTGCACCTAGAGGGCGCTTGCCCCCAATTCCACTCACCCCATCTTATCTCTTTTCAAAAAAAAAAACCACCTTACCAGAGAGCACTTCCCTGACCACCTTGCATGGAACAGCACTCCTTCCCCACCCAGTCACCGTCACTTCTCCGATCCCACTGCATTCTTCTCATGGCAATTACTCCCCCTGATGTAGAATGTATCTTGTTTTTTTTCACTTAACTTCCTGCCCCTTGCACTAGTGAATAAACACCCTGAGACTGGGAGCCTCATCCACTGTGCCGTGTTCACATCAGCACCTGGCTTATGGTGGGTGCCCAGTATATATTTGATGAATGAGCAAGTAAGTGGATGAAAAGAGAATGAATGAGCCATGGTTGTTTGCATCTTTTTCTACACAGGCGATGCCTTAGTGAACATTCTTAGGGACACATACAAGTGCTTCCTGGGAGAGTCCCAGGATGGCATTTCTGGACTATTAGGACAGATAGGCCTGTGCAAACTTCACAGAGTACAAATCCCCATAATGAAAGTAATGGACTACTTGGGAACCAGAAGGCAGCCAGCTGCTGGATCTGTGAAAGGGAGATAAGTAGGCATGCGGGCCTACCTCCTACTGTTTGTCCACAGCAGGAAAAGGGAGCCTCACCTGCCCACCCAAACTGCAGCTTTCTGGTCACCCACTTCCTTAGCCACACTCACTGTAGGACACCTGACCCTTCCCCCTCCCCATCTGCATGAACTTCCTCCTCGAAAGCACTCTTGAGGTTGGTGGACTTAGTAGTTGCTTTCACTGTGTCAAGAATGAGCACTTTCCATGGACTCTACCATCCATGGCTCACAAAACCCCATTGAACCCTTATCATCCCTTGTTTTCCAGGTAAGGAAACAGAACACAGAGGTTAAGTGCCTTTCCCCAAATCACAGCTAACAGGTGGCAGAGCTGGGATCGGAACCTGTGCCTTTAATGAATGATGCTACTAATAACCCATATTTCACATTGAACAGTGATTTTATGCAGAAAGTCTGCTACATGCTTCACATTCTGTCGCTAACCCTCCACAACTGGTAGAGGAGTCACAGTTGTTATTTCTATTTTGCTGGGGACCAAGGCACCAAGGGCTGGACTAACTTGTCTGACGTGACACTTTGGGAAAGCAAGAGAGCCAGAATTTGAACTCCATTCTCTCTGGGCCAGAAGCTCACCTTTATCCACAATTCTGTGCTTTCCCCGCATAATTCCCAGGGCTCGCCAGCCTGTCCTGGAACTGTCACTCCTGCTCCATCCTTCAGGGATACTTTCAATAGTAAGATGAGTGTCCCCAGCCTCTGACTTCCAGGGCACTTTCTTATTGCCTTGACAATTATTTGAGTTCTCAGACGACAGGTCTGGTCACACATCTGTGTCAGATGTGTATTCTCATCATTTGGTGGTCTGTTATTTTCTGTCTTGTTTTCTGCCTCACCAGAAATATCCTTCATTACACTTAATCTCCATAGGAATGGAGTAAGGTAGAGGCAGAGGGAGGCCATTAGGAGGTCTTATCAGAATTTCCAAAAACATGTAAGTTCAAGAAAAAATTCTCCAGCCAAAAGATTATGCTATGTCTCCTGTGGGGACATGTACCCCATACTAAGAACCAACCACCCATTTGAGGTATTTGGCACAGGACAGGTGTCCAAATTCCATGCTAAAAAGATGTGCTCACTCACACTCAGATTCAATGGCTCTAGTACCAAGTAGGCACTAGAGCTCTGGCCTTCCTCTGGACACTCTTGACTTAGTCATTTATTTCTCGACCCCTATAAGTTAATACCCCAGTTTGCAGATGAGGACACTTCAGGTCCAAAGACTAAAAGTAATCCATTCCACCTATGTAGTGATTGATAAATTTTCGCTGTTGATTTTTCCTTTTTTAACCGAGGGGCACTCTGCCACTGAGCTACAACCTCGGCCTGTTTATTTATTTGTTTGTTTGTTTGTTTGTTTGTTTGTTTATAGTCAAGTTTTTACTAAATTTCCAAGGCCAGCCTCAAATTTGTAATCTTCCTGTCTCAGACTCTGGAGTCATTGGGATTACAGGTGTTTACCACTACATACATTTTTTTTAATGTTTAAAATATTTTCAGAAATTTTTAAATGTTTAGTCCGTAAGAAATGATCATGCTTCAGTTTGTGAGACTACACAGAGTTTGCAGAATCATCCTCAGGGATGATTCTTGGAATCTTTGAAACAATAAGCAGTTGTCAATGAAAATTCTTTTACCTCCCACCCTTCCTAAGCCACCTCACCTGTTGCTTATTAAGGCTGAGAAGCAGCAGTTTGGCTGTTCAAGAACAGGTCTAAGACAGAGGGCTTCTGAATGGCCCGAAGTGTTTGTAAACAGTGAATGGAGAACTTGTCTGATGATCCAACCATAGTCTTTTAGGGCTATCTGGAACTTAGAACTCAGCATTAGGACTCTTGGTTGCAAATAATAGAAACTCAACTCAAAATGTTCACATGAAAAAAAAAAAAGTGGGGGTGGGGGGGGGCGGTTCAGAATTTGTTGGCTCATATCTGCATCCTGTCCCTTTCCAGTGTCAGATCTGCTCTTGTTCAGAAATACTCACCAGGGCATGTGTTGGGCATCTCAAACTCAGGTCCTAAATTTTATTCAGAAAACCATGACTATTTCAAAGTGATGGGAAAGATGACCCCAGCAACTCTAATCTTCCCTTCTGCATAGAGCCAGGGCAGCAAAAGGACAAACCCTGATTCTGAGCGGGTGAGAAGACCCTTCCACCACAAAGACCAAGTTGGGGAGAGGGGACGGAGGATCCTATAGGAAAAAGAAATGTCCTTCGTGTCAGAAGAATTGGTTTGGGGGAAAGCAACAACTGTCCCCCAATACCAGTGTAAACCCCTCCAGCAACAGAGAGTACCCTCCAGCATGTCCTTGCTGTGGCCAGCCGCTCAGGGGACAGTTATGAGGAGACAGCCAGGCTGAAACTTTCTTTCCTGCATTTTCTTGGTGCTTGTAAAGCTCAAATAAACCTCATCCCCAGAGGTTACGATTTTTAAGGGACTAGCTTTCCTGCATTTTCTTTCTTTTCTGTTAAATCATTCTAAATTCTGAAAATAACTTTTGGAGTTTTTAATCAAAATGACAGATGCTTTTTGTAACAAATTGAAATGCTACAGAAAATTAACTGGAGCCTGTCCCTGTTTACACTGGGTGCCTGTGGGTACCACGTGTGCATGGTTGAGAGTTCCCATTTTGTATGTGTATGTGCTAATGATGGGGACCGCATCCAGGGCCTTGCACATGCTAAACAAGTACTCTACCACTGAGCTACACTGCCTGCCCTTTTTTATCTTTATTTTGAGATAGGGTCTTACTAAGTTGCTGGGTCTGGCCTTGAATTTGTGATCTTCTTGCCTCAGCCTCCTAAGTACCTGGAATTATAGGTGTGCACCACTAAGAGAGCTAAGAGCTTCCATATTTTAAATCCCTACACAAGTGCTGGCTCCCTGGGGCAAGACACTAATCTCAGTTTACACATGTATAAGGAAGGGACTCGTCTTTGTAAAGTCATTATAAGAAATTTTCAAGCCCTTTTTAATGCCAGGTACCTTAATGCTTCTGTTATGTCTTTTAGTTGTCAAAATAACCTTATGAGGCCATCATCTCCATGTTATTGATGGGGAACCTATGTGATGTTAACCTCCATATTGGAGTCCTAACTCTTCTCCAGTAGATTGTGCAATTTCCACAGAAAACTGCTTTCTATTTATGGCCTAAGACAAATCATCCTTGGACCAAATGCCCCCCCCCCACTTTTTTTGAGAAAAATGGTGGGGCCAAGTGACCGCACTTTTTTCTACATAACCATTCAGCATCCTTTTCTGAATGCTATATTTTTGTCCTGCTCTCTAAATCACCCCACTCAAAACTGGACAATCCAAAGAATTGAGTTCTTCTTTCTATGTTGAAGGATGGCCTTCTCTGTTACCTGTACACTCTCATTCACTCCGAATTTCCAGGAATTTGTCAAAATCTCTGATTCTGCCCTCACTCCCCATACTTTTTATACATTGCTTTCCCCTTCAACATCTTCTGTCATTTCTCTGGAGTTTGGGAAAGAAAAGAGAGCTGATAAATGTGTGCTTGTACCTCTATTGAACTGAAATCCTTTATATTTCGTTTCATTTTTCTGAATTTTCTAAAATGAGGATTTGTCATTACATTCATAATAAGAAAAAATAACAACAAAAGCTTTCCTTAAAATGGAGGAATTTAGAAGTATGTTCTTATCTGCATAAAAGAGAAGAATCTTGTCAAAATGTTTCATACGCGCCATTGCAGTGCTAACCAAGAAATGGTTTTCCCTCAGTGCTTCATTGATTGGGGTTGAGGCTGGGGAACTTTGCTATTTCACTTATGTTTTTTATTTTCCCAGGCTGGATTCAAACTTTTAATGCAATGAAAGTGTCAAGTATAAAGCTGCCATCAAGTAGATGGACCCGTTAGCTTTTCTGTGTAATGAACCAACCCAAAACAGTAAAATAGCAAGCATTTATTGGCTTGTTCTTGGGATGGACTTGGATGGACGGTCTCACCTAGGGTCACTCATCTCAGGCCTCTCTAGTCAACTGGCAGTCAATGGCTTCACTCACCTTTCTGAGGATTGTCTGGCTATGGCCGGGACAAGAGGGATAATTGAGCTGCCTAGTGTCTCTCATGGCATCTCACAGCAGGCCAGCTTGGGCTTCTTCACATAAGTTTACAGGATTCCCAAGAGCAGCAAGAGAAGGATCCGACATCACTTTGCGGCTCTATATGATCAGACCAAGTGATAAAGCCAGCCCAGATTCAAGGGGCTGAGAAACTAAAGCAAAAAATAAACACTACTTCCTAAGGCAAGGGGCCTAATGCGATTTTACAGTTCACCACTTAATAATCCTAATTCTCTGTTTCCCCAGACTTCTGAGGACTCAGTCTCTGGAATGGTTCTACAATAATGTGAAGAGCCGCTTCAAGCGCTTCGGCAGTGCCAAGGTCCTAAAAAACCTGTACCGGAAACACCGGCTGGAGAGCGGTGCCAGCTTGGACATTCTAGGTACCCTGGCTGTCTGCGGCTTGGGAGTGTTTGGTGGGTGGACAGTTTGGAAGAAGGCCCGGCCTGGAGCTCCTGCACACTGGAGCACACTTATGTGAAACAGAGAGATTTGCTTGAAGATCAGGTGTTAGTGAGCAGCAGAAAGAGAAGGAAAGGTACCAGACAGGGTTAAAACTTGACTTTGGGTCCCAACATCCCAAATGGGCTAGAGCTGCCATGGTAGGAGCCAGGAAGACCAAAATATTTCTGCAAACTATGGACATTGTAATTCTGGATCCCTGGAGATGAAAGTTTCTTGCTCATCATTCCCCGATGACTAAAACAGTTGAAAGTCGTTTTCATTTGGTTGAGAGAGACGAGGTCCACACTCTGAGGCTGTGTCCCTGTCTTTCTCTTCTTCCTATACCCCAAAAGTCTATTCTTACCAGACCCAGAGTCTGATGTCATGGGGAACTTACCAGAGCATCAACATCCTCCTAGGAGAGCTGAAGGGTGACTTTCTACCTATGCTGTTTTCATACCATCATGACACCAAAGTTAATTAGAATGAGAGATTATGTTCTTTATACCTTAGTAGACCAACCTGTAGGAAAAAAAATATTATGAACAGCATGTCCTCTTAAAAAGGATGTTTTTTTATATCTAGATGCATATTTTTTCCATCACTCTGCTGACACAGGTAAATGCTTTTTGTCCATGAGAAACAAGGAAAGAAAAAAAAAAATCTCATCCATCTCATTTGGAGCTTTCTTGCCATCATTATTTTACATTGTTGTATTCTCAGTAAAGCCTTTGGTTGTGTCTTATCTAAAAATATGCCAGCCACTTAGATAACGAGGGAAATAGGATGGAGGTATTAAACTCAGAGAATCATTAGGGCCTTTTGTGGTCGTTGTTAGACTCGCTGTCTTTCAAACTCCTCAGGAAGCCTAGAGCTGAGAGCAGCCAAGGGTTTTCCACGTGTTATTTTTATCTTCTTTTTACTTATTTTTCTAAAAGTTTTTCACCAAGCAAAAAAGAAATAAAATTTTAAAGTAATGCTGTTAACAGGGTTTTTTTTAATATTTATTTTTTAGTTTTAGGTGAACACAGTATCTTTACATTTATGTGGTGCTGAGGATCCAACCCAGTGCCTCCTGCCCGCCAGGCGAGCACTCTACCGCTGAGCCACACCCCAGCCCTATTAACAGTTTTTTGACTCAAACAGATATCTGAAGAAGTTTCCAGAACAGAATTCATTCACTCATTTATATCCCTTCCTCTCTTTCCTCCCTTGTGCACCCTGGTCTGCCTTAGGTACTGGCTTTATGACACCACATTTAAATCTCCTAAGCGTTTTCTACCACTTCATGCAAATTAAGAAGAAGAGCAAACATGTGTGGGGAGTTCTATAAGAACAGAACACAATTCCAATTTCTTTCCCTTTCTCTCTAAGGCCCCACACGTAGAGAAGGCAGACATGAATCCCACGTGGGCTAATGCAGGGTTTTCAAAATACAAGTGGCATTTTGAAAGGAGAATCATTTTCTGGGAATAAGTATCTCCACAACTGAAGGAGATTAGGTGCTGGACCCACTAGGATTCATCTCCTGTCATCTGCAGCTCAGTCAGTGTCCACCATGTACATTCAGGTGTCCCCATGGTACACAGGTGAAAGCTTCTTTATGTCTGCGTTCCCAAAGCCTGGCCCAATTCTTTATGTTCTCTATATTGCACTAGTCCAATCTTAGCATTTTATGCATAAAGAGACACTTCATGGAAATACTGGAATCAGTTGATTTAAAATGAAGGGTATGACTGGGGATGTAGCTCAGTGGCAGAGCATATTCTCAGCATGCACAAGGCTCTGGATTCAATCCCCTGTACTAGGAAAAAAATAAAAAATAAAGATGGGTATCTTCCTTCAAACTAAGACTTCCTTTTGATAAAAATGGAGACAAGCAGATAGTAGACAGTTAGTGAAGAAGCACTCAAATCTGTGAAGCCATGATCAGAAAATAATGCAATGTGTTCTACAAGCCATGAGGAAAGTTAGGTACTCAAGTTTGGAAAAAATCCTCCAGTGCCTTAGAGGCTTCTTGGTTATGTGCAATCACTGGGGAGTCATTAGCATTAGCTTTACCTGTCACCTAACACCCATTTAGGGTTGCCATCCTCAATCCTGATGAGGCATTAGAATTACCTAGGCAGCTTTGGAAAAAAATTCAAGTGCCCAGGATCGTCTTCCACCCGCTGTCAATTAATTCTGAAATTCCAGAGGTGAGCCAATATACATATTTTTTTAAAGTTCCCTGGGTTATTTTAAGGTACATCCAAGACTAAGAACCTCAGTTAGAACTTCACCATAATTAGTTCAGCAGAGTTCTGAATAAGATGTTTCAATCTTCAGCTCCATCCAAGGGCACTTATTTTCATTGCCAAAATATAATCGGCAAAACCATCAGTGCACAATGCATCCAGGACACTCATTGTAAAACTCCTCTTGTTTATGACACATCTCCATTACATGGGCCAGTGTACTTTCCCAGAAAACACTTAGTCCATGGAAAATTCATGAAGTCCACAGTATCTTCCAGGCTCCCCATCACATGCTCACTTTGTCCTGCCATCAACCCCTCCCCAACCTTCCCCAGCTACCCGTACTCCTATTTTTGCAGCCCATATCAAATGACCAGGTTAGACCCAAAAGGGGACCCATTCATTTAGGGTTGGGAATGCAGCTCGTATTCATTACTTTAGTAACATTTACTGAACACCTACTATGTGCCCTCCCGGTTGAAGTGTTGGGATAATAAATTTCTAATAGAGAAATCAGATAAATAAATGAACACATTTATAAATAATATAATGCCCAGTGGTAGTGAGCGCTTATTGATAGTCCCAGCACGACATTTTTAGTAGTTATTCTAAAAAAGAAGCACTACCTGGAAAGGTAAAAGCAGCCATTATTAATATACTTAATTATCAGACAATCCAAAGACATTTTTATTTAGTATTAGATAAATGAAGTGGAAAAATAAACTCTGCTTTTATTTATTACCACTCTTGATCTGTTTTTGACATGATTCCAGAAAGGGTCTATTGCACCTTTCATCTGGAATTTGATTGACACATGTGATCTTTTGAAAATACTAAGCCACATGACATCAGAGGTTCCTTCCACTCACGAGGAGCAGTGGTTTGATGTCGTGTGGCTGCTGTGTCAGTGTTTTGAGGAACAATTTGATGGTTTTCTGCCGTTGGGGAAAATCACATCATCCTAAATGACACCAATGCTCCTACCTATGAAATTAAAGGGAAACAGAGAGAAAGTCATACAGAACTTCAGCTTATCCTCTGAGAAGCTCAGGCCCCCCAAAGACGTCTTCAGATCTCTGTCCTCATCCTCTCAACAAGTGACCTCACCTTCTACCACCCCTGGCAAATGGGGCACACCAGGGACTGTCTTGTCTCCCCCTTCTGTGCTCCTGTAGTGAGAGCCACTGTCCCTCTGCTCTGTGATCTGCCCCCTGCCTTGTTCTCTACATCTGATCCCACCAGGAAGGCCTGAATGTTACTGCTTGCCTTTCTTTCTCTTTTTTTGGTACTGGGGATTGAACACTGGAGCACTACAATCACTGAGCCTAATCCCCAGCCCTTGTTTATATTGTATTTAGAGATAGGGTCTTGCTAAGTTGCTTAGAGCCTTGCTAACTTGCTGAGGCTAGCTTTGAACTCATGATCCTCCTGCCTCGACCTCCTGAGCTGCTGGGATTACAGGAGTGCGCCACTGTGCGGGGCTTCAAACTCTTAACTGGGCCCTTCCTATTAATTTATGAACACACCCCAGTCTCTCCCATTTCCTAAACTCTCCCTTCACTGCATTTTCCTCCACTTACCACCCTGCTACTCCTGCTCATCACAGGTGAACCCCAGAAAGTGGGCTTCCTCAACTCTATACCCAACCTCTGGCCCTCCCACGCTGTTCTCCACACAGCAGCCACAGCACATTTCAGAGACACAAATCAGAACACAGAGGTCACCTGTGTCAATAGCTTTATGAAGCCTTCAGTTGCCACTGAAGGCTTCATAAAGCTATTGGGATTAAGATCCAAGCACTAATGTGGCCATCGGGACCTGTAAGGCCTGTGTCCCAGTTCACGTTACCTGTATGCCCTCTCCTCTCTCAGCCCAGCCATGCTGCCTCTCTGTTGGGTCCCCAGATGCACCATGCTCTCCTACTGTCAGTCTCTGCACCAGCTGTTTGCTCTGCCCATGCTGATCTCCCACCTTCCCATACCTATTGGCTGGTTCTCACAGACTAGAACTGTCTTTCCTGCTGAACATTTTCACTATACTGTTAACTGCCCCTTCAGAGCACTTAACATATCTACCACTTGCTACTTATTTATGCAAGTCTTTGACTACACAATATTCTCAAGATTGTTCGGGGCAGGGAGGGTTTCCACCTTTGCTCACCAATGTACCCCTAATGCTAGTTCAAGCTCAGACACCTAGTAGATACCTGTGGACTATTTATTTGCAAGATGAGTGAATGAATGCTGAATGAGGTTTTGCCAAAGAGAACCATTCTCACACAGACAGACTGGGAACTGCAGACATGGCTTATCCAAAAACTTTATTTTCAAAGTAAGGAAACTGAGACACAGGGAGAGAGAGTTTCTTTCTCAGGTCACAGAGCTAGAGTAGATGGACTTCAGGAAAAAAACCCAAACACAGAGTGTGACATATGGTCAGACTGAATTACGATGATAGGCTGCCCACTAATGATTTATTTCCTAAAGACAGCAGTAGCCTACCAAACCCACTACAAATATCCACAGCCAATACCTTCAGTGTTTCCCTGAGGATGCTTCCATGACAGCCTATTTGGCCTGGGATCAATGGCATTTGCCCCCTTTGGAGCTAAGGAATGTAGGTCCATGTTTATTTTCTTGGGTTTTGTCTGTGTCTTCCACCAGCATCTAATTCAAAATATATTTATTTTTAATTTTTAGAGTCACCTGATGTCTAGTTGCTATCTTGGGCTCTGAGGTACAGTGATTAAAGAAAGAAAAGCCATTATCCTCACCTCCAGAGATCTCAGCTGATGAGTTATTATGGGAGCACAGGTTAACAATCCTTATCCAGAAAGAGGGCTTAAAAAAGGTCTTAGCCAGTTGCTCTTCCCAGACTGGAATGAAGACCAGGGTTATGTGTTCACTTGAGAGAAGTGGCAGTAGGTCTTAGGAGACTGAATACCAGGCTTACCTGGCTCATTCTGGGTTTGCTTCATGTGGATTCTTTTCTGCAGAAGAAAATTACCACCATTAAATCATTAGCTAAAGGCCTCTGTTTGGATGGATGCCATGGCCTCTAGCTAATGATGTGTGGACTGTCTCTTCACACATCAGAGAGTAGAATTGATACTCCTGTTTTTCTGGTAAGGAAGTCACATGTTAGAGAAGAGAAGTAACTTGCTCAAGGTCACACAACTAGTAATTTTCATGTCCAGGAGCTGACTTCACATTTCTCAGACTTTGATATGTGGTTCTGCCTTTGACTCCATATTGCCTTAAAGGAATCTCAGTCTGTTTTGTGTTGCTCTATCAAAATACCTGAGACAGGGCGATGCATAAACAATAGGAGTCTATTTGGCTCACAGTTCTGGAGGCTGAGAAGTCTAAGAACATGTCATCCATGGTAGAAGGTGGAACACAGCAGGAGATCACAGGTGAGAGGCCAAGAGAGCAAGAGGAGCCCTCCATGATAACAAGCCTGCTTGCAAAGGCCAACCCACTCCTATTGTAACAGCATCAATCCACCTATGAGGGTGGAGCCCTCAGGACCTAATCACCTCTCACTAGGCCCCACCTCCCTACACTGTTGCATTTGGGGATTAAAGTTCAACATGAGTTCAGGAGGGAACAAACATTCAAACCATAGGAAAATGTATTGGAAGAAAGTTGCAGGGGATGTCCAGAAATCAGTGTGAGAAGAAAAAAAACATAGGTCCAAGATTGGATCATCACTGTAGGACCCAGTGACTCTCTCAATCTATTTGCAAGACAGACAATCAAAAGTGTGTCATGGTCTGCTGCCAATTCCAGGACTCAGCACATCAGTACTCATTGATTGCTGAAGGCTAATCATTTTCTCTCTCTCTCTCTCTCTCTCTCTCTCTCTCTCTCTCTCTCTCTCTCTCTCCTTTAGGAGGAGGCTTTTTTGAGTCTAACCTGGAGAATGAAGGAAGCATTTCAGGCAGTGACTCAACATTTTATAGGCAGTCAGAAGGTAAGGTTGCTTAAGAGATCACAGCTCCTGGGAAGTTGGAGGAATATAAACACCATCAGACTGTCAGGGTCTCCCAGTCGTATCCACACCCCAATGCCACCATTTATTGCTATGTGTTAGTCTGTATGAGTCTTCTTATTGCTATTTGGAAGAATCCATCATCAAAATAGGTGAGTATATCCCAAGCATGGCCTAGAGAGCTGTGTTCACCACCCGATCATTGGATATTTTACAATCCACTAGTTAATGTTCTGGAGTTGGAACATAATAATCCATTCACCTGTGCATCTCATTAAAATATGGTGCCCTATAAAGAAAGTATAAACTACTGATTACCTTCTACTTGTTGGTATCAATATAATTGCTCTCTAGAGCAATAGTTAAAGTGAAACAAACTTCTAATAGGATAAAATCAATTTGCCTCCTCTCTAAAGTACTAGACATTGATAACCAGTGCCTCCTGAATCATCCGCCTCCTGTGGGAGGCCCACAGCTCCTCTGCGCCGTCTCTGTTCTTTCTCTGGGTTCTGTAGGATTAATTCCTCATGTCTACTCAACTAAGGAGGTCTCAGGCCGCCTGTAAGACAGTATTCCTGAGTGCATCTGTGAGGGTGTTTTTAGAAGAGTTTAGCATTTGAATCAGTTGATGGAGTAAAGATCCACTTAGCAATGTGGGTGGGCATCCTCCAATCCCTTGAGGACCTGTGTGTAGTCCACTTTGCATTGCCAAGACCAAAACACCTGACAAGAAGGATTTAGAGGAGGAAAAGTTTATTTTGGTTTGAGAGGTTTAGTCCATCTCTGCTAGTTCCATTGCTTTGGGCCCAAGGTGAGGTAGAGCATCATGGCCAAAGGGCTGGATGGATGAAAGCTGCTTAGCTCAAGGTGGGGTCAGGAAGTAGAGAGAAGGAAGGAGGAAGGGGTATCAGGGAAGATGAACCTTTCCAGGACACACCCCCAGTGACCCACCTCCTCCAACCAGGCCCCTCTTGTCTACAGTTACCACCCAGTTATCACTCTCACAATCCAGTCATTTCACCTCCCAAGTATTACTGCATTAACACGGGAAGTTTGGGGGGACACCTCATATCCAGAACATAACAGTGCTCGACAGAACAAGATGGTAGAAGGGTAAATTCACTCACTCTTCTGGAGCTGAGGCATTCATGCCCTCCTGCCCTCAGACTTAAGAACTTCTAAAGCTTTCAGACTTCAGGGCTTAGGCAAATGACTTCCACAATTCTTAGGCCTTCAGACTTAGACTGGATATACCACCTGCCTTCCTGGGACTTCCGCTTGCATCATGGAACTTGACAGTCTCCATAATCGTATGACCCAGTTTCCATAAGAGATAGATGGATGGATGGATGGATAGATAGACAGACAGACGAATCTTTCCTGAAAATTCTCATGAAGACTCTATCTTCAGTCACCCTTACTGCCAGTAACATCCCCAAGGGCTACCACATGCTATCATATGGCCTCAGTGCACGGCTGTTTGTCGCTGACCCTGAAATGCCCAGCCTTGGTTTCAACCCAGAGTTCTAGACTCAGAAATCTAATGCTTAGTCATTAGGACACAATGATCCTATAGGATTCTTAACCTCGGCATATCCAAATCAAGCCCCTTAGCCCCTTAGGTCCACCAACGAGAGTCATCTTTTCCTCAGTTTCTTTCCCCACTTCTACCCGTCCACCCATTGCCTACCGCCTCTGTTTCTAATCTCAGCCTTTTCTTTCCACTCTGAGGCTCATGGTATGAGCATGAAATTCTTCTGTATTAATATTAATCTCAGTGACCATTATATCAGACAGAGTTCGCCAGAGAAACAGAACCAATGGGAGCCATATGGGTATGTAGACACATACACAGAGAGATGCATTTCAAGGAACTATCTCTTGCAGTCATTGGGGCCTGGCGAACCTGAAATCCTTAGGGTAGGCCAGCAGTCTGAAAATTCAGGCAGGAGTGTATGATGCAGTCCTTACATACAATTTCTTCCCTGGGAAATATAGGTGTTTGCTCTGAGACCTTTCAACAGATTGAATTAGGCTCACCCACATTGCTGAGGGTAATCTACTTTACATAAAGTCAGTTGATTGTAGACATTAACCACATCTACAAAATAACTTCAAAGAAATACATAGATTAATGCTTGATTAAATAACTAGATACAATGACCTAGCCAAGTAACACATAAAACCAAACATCATGTCACTTAACAAACCCTCTTCTACTTCCCCACCAGTTTTTCTCTCTGAAACACCAGCCTAAACCTTCACTTTTCAGCCAGTTTTCCACATCATTCTGATCTCAGAATCATAAATATGGCATCCAATGTATGTTTTTGGCACCTTTGTCTAGTATGAGATAACTATATTTGTGTGGGTTTGTCTCTGGGTCTTCTATTCTGTACCATTGGTCTACATGTCTATTTTGGTACCAATACCATGCAATTTTTGTTACTATAGCTTTGTAGTCTAGTTTAAGGTCTGGTATTGTGATGCCTCCTGCTTTACTCTTCTTGCTAAGGATTTATTTGGCTATTCTGGGTCTCTTATTTTTCCAGATGAATTTCATGATGACTTTTTCTATATCTGTAAGAAATGACATTGGGATTTTAATTGAATCTGTATAGCGCTTTGGGTAGTACACCCATTTTGACAATATTAATTTTGCCTATCCAAGAGCATGGAAGATATTTTCATCTTCTAAAGTCTTCTTCAATTTCTTTATTTAGTGTTCCGTAGTTTTCATTGTAGAGGTCTTTCACCTCTTTTGTTGATTCCCATTTTTTTTTTTTGAGGCTATTGTAAATGGAGTAGTTTTCCTAATTTCTCTTTCAGAGGATTTATCACTGATGTATGGAAATGCATTTGATTTATGGGTATTGATTTTATATCCTGCTACTTTGCTGAATTCATTTATTAATTCTGGATGTTTCTAATGGAGTTTTTTGGATCCTCTAAATATAGAATCATGTCGTCAGCAAATAATGATAGTTTGAGTCCTTCTTTTCCTATTCATACTCCTTCAATTTCTTTCGTCTGTCTAATTGCTCTGGCTAGAATTTCAAGGACTATATTGAATGGAAGTAGTAAAAGAGGGCATCTTTGTCTTGTTCCAGTTTTTAGAGGGAATGCTTCCAATTTTTCACCATTTAGAATGATGTTGGCCTTGGGTTTAGCATAGATAACTTCCACAATGATGAGATATGTTCCTACTATCCCTAGTTTTTCTAGTGTTTTGAACATGAAAGGGTGCTTTGATGGGGCAAAGGGGAGAGGTGGGGAGGGAGCATGGGAGCAGGAAAGATGATGGAATGAGATGGACATCATTACCCTAGGTACAATGTATGACTGCACATATGGTGCGACGCTGCATCACGTACAATCAGAGAAGTGAAAAGTTGTGCTGCTATTGTGGACAACGAATCAAAATGCATCCTGCTGTCATGTATACCTAATTAAAATAAATTAATTAATAATAAATAAATAAATAAATATGGCATCCAAAGTCTTTCTAATTATGGCTTCAGCTGCTTGTTTTCCAGGGATCTATGGGACTTGGTAATTCCCTATCAATTGGGTACCTGGTCACCCTGTAGCTTAGAAAGCACACGAGAATGTGGACTCACCTTGTCCGTTAGAGCATCACTGCGGACACCCCAGAGCTTAGCTCAGGGGAGGTACTCAGCAAAAGTTTGTTCAATGAGAACGTGGACCTCTTCATGGCATCACAATAAAGAAAGACAAGGGGATATAGGGTCTTTCCCCAGGAAGCACTTGGTGTGATGACAACTTAGATTTTGTTGGTTCTGATTATTGAAACATTGGGAAAACTCTTTGTGCACTCAGTCAGGAACACTACGGAATGCAGAGCCCCAGGCTCGGCTGCCCTGTGCTGCTCCATCATGTTTGCATTAGCTGGCTAAATCACTTTGACCTGCACTAACTATGTTGGTTTTAGAAACTTATTATGTTTGCCAAATGCTGGTTTCTGTTCACATTTGTGTCTTTAGGAGTCTAAGAAGCTTGAATGCTTTTTTTTTTTTAAATGGAGCAAGTGATTAATTAATGAATTAATGTGTTTGCCTCCTGTCTTGTTCCATAAGGAGTTTTCAGCAGCTTTCAGGGGATTTGCATGTGTTAAATAATACATGGCTTGGAGATTATAAATGGAAATAGGAGGCTGAAATCAGGGGGAAAGAAACCTAAGCACCCAACCCTCTCAGACTCACATTCCTGTGCCTGATATAACTTGGGTTTCTGAAGCAAACTCACGGAAAGATGATAGAAATTCCCACAGAATTTGGAGTTTTTTATGAAGCAAAACTCCAGTACCTCAAGGGAAGCAGAACTCTTCCCAGCACTTACCTCCAAAAAAGAATTTTGTCACCTGGGGAAGTCCTTTGATTTAGACATACTTCTTCCCATTCAATGCCATATACAAAGAGTGTGTTCGCTAAAACATACAATTGCACTATTTTTAAAAGGAATGTTAGCTTGTATTCATTTCA
Source organism: Callospermophilus lateralis (assembly GCF_048772815.1). Classification (NCBI taxonomy): domain Eukaryota; kingdom Metazoa; phylum Chordata; class Mammalia; order Rodentia; family Sciuridae; genus Callospermophilus; species Callospermophilus lateralis. The sequence goes on from NC_135305.1 coordinate 202,337,603, forward strand.
CTTTTATGGTTTAAATCACAGGCTTTAGACACAGAGTACTTAATTCAAATCTTAGCTCTTTTATTGTCTTATGGTCTCATCTCGGATGAGTTGTTTAACCTCTCTGTGCTTCAAATTTACTATCTGTAAAATGGTCTCTGCCTAGTACCTACTCATTGGTTTTGGGAAGGATTTAGTGTGGTTGCCCATGTGAAACTCTCAGCCTGGGCCCTGGCATCTGGTTGAACTCTGTGAGCTTGGCCAGTGTCTTGGTTAGTGATGTTGATTTATGGTCTAAAAAAAAAAAAAAAAAAAATTCTCCCATGAGTTTTGTTTGCATTAAACCTCCGGCACAGCCCTGTGTCCTTAGGACATATGATAACTCCTGTCCCTGTCATCACAATGATACAGTATGTGCAGGGCTGAGGAGCAAAATAAGAGAATTAAGAAGAGAGGTGGTAGTATTCAAAGAATCCCAACACACCTGTTGTGTCTGGGGTGTGAGATCTGAATGAAGAGTGGGAGTCAGAGGGAGGCAGGCGGGAAGGTCAAGGAACTTGAACTTGCCACTGAAAGCAGTTGGACCTTGTCCTGGCACCCCAAAGGCTTTAAGCAGAAGCTGAAGGTAAAGCAGTCATGTGGCTTTCCACTCCACTTTATAAAGTGCTCCCTGTTCTGCTTCATGTCTAGGACACAGCATGATGGACACCTTGGCCGTCGCCCTACGAGTAGCAGAAGAGGCCATTGAAGAAGCCATTTCCAAAGCCGAGGCCCATGGGGACAGTCTGGTAGGGCTTCCCTGTTCCCTGGTGGGAGGTTGGGGTGAGGGTCCTTGTTGCCGGGATGTGGTTCAGGTAAGTTGGGAGGTCAGTGACCCAACAGCTTTAACTAGACCAGTGTCCAACCCCATCTGCACGTGTGGTCAGGACTCCTCCAAGACAGTGATACTTCATTCCTCCAATTCCCTTCCCTTGCAGGACAAGCAGAACGAGGCCAGTTACCTGCGGGATCACAAGGAGGAGCTAACTGAGGAGCTGGCCACCACAATACTGCAGAAGGTAGGTGTGCCCTGGCAATCCTGATGGCTGCAGCCTCCCAGGCAGGCAGCCTCAGGGACCTGGGGAGCTGAAGAGCAAACACCGGGCCATGATAAGAGCAAAGGGAGAGCAAGGAGCACATGGTGGCTCTTAACCAGCCCTGACCACTGGTACTGATACCATTGACAGAAGCAAGTCCCAAGGTCAAGATCAAGGCCAAGGACTGAGAAGTATATTCTCCCTATACTGGGAGGGCCTGCAAAAACACATGACAAAGGGCTGGTCCCCACCCTGTAGGTAAGGGATATACCCCAGTTAGACCCAGGTCTGTCCCTGAGCAGACTCCTCAGTTCCTTGTTCCCTGGCTCACAGAGTCTTCCTTTCATTATCCTCTCTAGTCTAAAAGGGCATTGAAGAATATGCCCATCTTGGTTCCCCGGGCAGTTTTCTTGACTGCTTCCTGCCTATAGAATTTGAGAGCCCAGAGACCTTTGTACAGATGGCCCCACTAAGACCTACATTACTGCTGGTGCTCATTGGCTGGAGCTGAAGCCAGCCCCCATCTGATGTTGGTGTCTGCCCTGTCCTTAGGACTTTCAGATGCTTCCTAATGTCAGGACTTGCATCCAGAGACACTGGTTACCTCTGAAGCCATTAGCCAAAGTAAACTTTTTCCTCCTCTAAGCTGTTCTTGTCAGGTCTTTTGGTCCCTGTGACAGTGCAACCACTTATAAGCCATGTGGTCTTAACTGATAATTTAATCTCTCTGAGCCTGTTTCCTCATCTGTGAAATGGGGAGAATTGTTGTGCATAACTTTTATAGATATCTTGAGGACTAAATGAGGTAAAGCCTATATGGTACCTAACACAGTCCAACATGGTGGACACTTAGATAGAAAAAGCTGCTAACATCATAACAGGGTTCTAGTTGGTGTATGGTCTATATCTGTGGATGTATATCATGGTTGTATTTCATAACCAACATGGATAGAAAATATTTAATCAGGGAGGAAAAAGTTCCAGAAAGTTCAAAGGGCAAAACTTGAACTGGCCATGCACTAAGTACTAGTCCGAGTCCACATGAATGAAGGCATGCTCCAGCATACCTGCTGCAGCCTTCTATCATCTCACAGGCCCTTCATTCCTCTCCAGGACTCATTGGAGCATCATTCCCCTGGTATCTACCAAGTACCCAGATCTGTGATGGTTGCCTCTGTACTGAACACCCAGGCCTTCTTTTTCTTGTTATTTATCCCTAAACAATGTAGCCTAGCAACTATTCACCTAGCATTTATAATGGATTAGGTATTAAAGTAATCTACAATGATATAAAGTACACAGGAAGATGTATATAGGATACATGCAAATACCATGCCATTTTTTAAAAGGAATTAGAGCGTGCATGTTTTTTGGTATCTGCAGGGGAGAGAGGTTCCTGGAACAAATTCTCAGAGGGACAATTATATTTATAAAGTGTAAAGAGCAGCAGAACATTCAAGGATTGTATTAGTGAGCTTCTTGTTGCTGTGACCAATTACATGACATAAGTAACTTAAAGGAGGAAGGCTTTATTTTGACTCATGGTGTCAGAAGTTTCAGTCCATGGTCCACTGACTCCAAGGAAACATCATGGCGGAGGAAGTTACTCAGCTCATAGGACCTGGGAAGAGAAAGAGGAAGAGGAAACGGGCAGGGACAAAAAAAATATCCAGGATATGCCCCAATGACTGACTTCCTCCAACTAGCTTCCCTACCATTTCTACCACCTTCCAATAATTCCTATTAATCCATCAGAGAATTCATTCACTGATGAGGTCAGAGCCCCCATGATTCTGTCACTTCCCCAAAACCCCACCTCTGAACATGGCTGCACTGGAGACCACAATCCTTTAACACATGAGCCTTTAGGGAACATTCCAGACACAGACCACAGCAAGGCTGTACATGCTATTTTATCAAAAGACAGATCTGAGCCAAGCTAATGTTCTATAGAAAATAAACTCCTAAGTAGCTGAAAAAGAAAATCCCAGAGGTGGTCCCAGGTCTCTGGCATCCTTCCCAATAACTTGTCCTCATTGGCCTCCCTTCACTCCCACCAGATCATAAGGAAGCAGAAAAGCAAAAGTGAGCAGCAAGTGGAAGAGGAGCCCGAGTGGCCACAGCCCCAGAGCTGCAGCTCCAAGAAGGCAGACAAGGGGAACGCCGCCTCCCCACCAGGCCACCAAGCACTCCCCACCCTCTGGGTGAGTCCCCAGCAGCACCACCAACCCTGCACATGTGCGCGTCAGGCCCTTAGCCACCTGTGGTTGTCTCGTGGGCACACTAGATCCTAAAGGTCAGCCAGGAGAGAAACCAAGAGAGCGAGTGAGTGGGGGCCCAGTGGGGTGTGGGAGCAGAGAGAGAGAGAATGAGGAAAAAAAAAGCACAGGAGGACTGTGGGTGAACATGCAGTGGGTTTTTACGCAGAGACCAATTTAAGAAAAATGAAGATGTTGGTAGGCTATGATTTTTATTCATTCTGGAAAGATGTGTGAGGGGGAAAATAGCTTTATGATGGCCATGTGAATTCTTAAACCTAGATCGCTTGCTTAACTGAAACGCAGAAGTGACCGTGAGAAAATTGCCAGGGCCATTTCAGCCACCCAAGTGGTCACCTCTAGACAGGGTTGGGAAGTCACAATGTGGAGCCACCCTCTTTGTCTGTTACCCTGAAATTAAGCCAAGAGCCAAGTCACAGAGCACAGTGGCCTTCCTGTGAGCCCGTGGGTCTAGGTTGTTCATATCTGCAGTAGTCACTGAGCCTAGAAAATTCCTTGGGGACTGTTTAAGTAACCCAGCAGAGGAGGTGCAGCATGTTGGGAAAGGAGTCAGAGGAGCAGGGTCAGCCAGAAACCGAGGTTTCTGATAGCTGCTGGTGCTGGTGGTCAGAGTCTGGGGCATGGACAGGAACACATGGGTGCCCTTTAATAGAGGAAAGTCAGACAAGGTGGACAGGCATTGCCAGGTTTTCAGTTTGCTCCCCTAAAGGTCCAGTGACATCCATCCCTATGTGGCTGATTGATAAAAGAGTGTGCAAAGCAGCACACAGTGGCGTGCAGTTACAGGCTCACCTACATCCTAGACAGACTCACCTACATAAACTCCCCACACCCTCACAAGCCACTGGGCACATGGCAGTAACAAGGACCTTCATGGCTTTATCAGAAATTTCATTTCTTTGATTCATCGGCAGAACCTTCCCTATCAGCACACTGTCAGCTTGCTTTACAGCTACTGTCACACACTCAGCACCAAAGAGAACAAAATAAGTAGAAGACTCAGTCCCTGCACCCCGCCCCCAACTTTATTAGTTAGTTAAGACTCGTAAAAGAAGATAAGAGAAGTCAGCGCATAATTGGACCCTCAGTGGCAAGGTGGAGATGGCAAAGGCATTTGAGATTCACAGGAGAGAGAGGCCCTTCTGACGATGAGAGGGGAAAGCCTTCTACAGGATGGAGCAAGGATGCCAATATCCTTCAAATAGCCTGTCATTCAGACCTGTCACTGAATCACACCTGCCATTCTAGGCTCAGGCTGCATGCATAATATTGTTTTGCATTTGGGGAGCCTTTCTGAAGTATTTTCTGCAAACGAGTCAACTTTGGGGGTTCTAAGAATTAGAAATTTCCACCACCCCCAGATTCAGCCATGAGCAGAGGAGGTCAGGGCTAAGTTTAGGGAACTCAGACTCTGCCTCTGCTACTCCCGAGAGGGATTCTGAATTTGCCCTAGGTTAGCTCTGTGAACTTGAATAACTGTATTATATATATCCTGTCTATAAAATGGTATAAAAAAGACCTGCCCCAAAGGACAACTCTGATGATGCTTTATGCAGTCAACAGTTTCTATGAGCTTCTGCTGGGTGCGAGGTGCTGTGCTAGGTGCCACAGAGACAAGGTTTCCTTCCAGTTCAGCACACTGCACATTAATCTGGGGGGAACAGCAATACACGTTCCAGTCATTGCTGTCCAGAGGGAGGCAAGGAAGGAGGGAAAGCTTGATTAGGAAGCATCCGAGAGATTCTTTCCTAGGTGACCTGAAACCAAGACTTGAAAGATGAGAGCTTTGGGAGCAATGAAAGGAAGAGCATTTGCACTGGGGACAGTGTGCACGGAGGCTCTGAGCAGGCCTGTTCAAGAGACAGAACAGCAGTCACCTGGCTGGAGCTCCGTGACTAGGGGCTAAATGAGAAGCAGGTGTGGGCCGCATAGCACATAAGTATCATCTCTGAATGAAAGTTCATGTTCTTTCTGGTATTACTTGATTTCTGCATTTCAAAATCAAGGTCACTGTATCATCAAAGTAACCCCTATGAGTCATGAGCTGAACTTCTCCATGTTTTGGCCATCCAGGCCCCAAGCCCAGAAAACAGCAGCTGTTGGTGTCTCCCTGACATGCTGGGATCCGCAAGCCCCACTGAAAGGAGATCAGTGAACTCTGTGATCTCCAAGGTTCCTTTCAGCTCAGAGATTCTCCAGTACGGTGGCCCAAGTCACAAAGTTAAATAAAATTAAAACTCCCATTCTTGGGTCACCCTGGCCACAACTACTTAATTCCACCAGTGTCTAGTGGCCACTCATTGGATGGTACAGATACAGAATACTTCCATCATCCCAAAAAGTTGTTTAGTGGCTTAAATAAAGAGATAAACAAAGGGCACAGAGTCAGAAATACATGTGAACACTAGCCAGAGCCTGGAAGATGAACCAGCAGGCTAAGAATCAGCTCTTAGGACTTCACCTGTCTGAGTCCCACTCCAGGGGGTCTGACTCAGGGGATCGAGGCCAGAGACTGGGCCTCCACATTCTTACCAGATATTCCAAGGCCATGCCAACAGCTGCTGGGCTTAAGGATGGTGTCTTGAGTAGGGCTTCCTGACCTTCAAATTGTAAAGGACCCTAAACTTTTGGGCTCTTGGCAGGACTTTGTCCTTTCTCTGCAGTTCTCCAACAACCTTGACACCTGGGGTCTAGGGAATAACGGTGCAGAACCCCAAAACCCTGCCAGCCCCACTGCTTGGACTTAACTGTAATACTCAAAACTTATTTCAGCTCCATTCAGATGGGATTTCTCATCTCTTCTCTTGCAAGACAGTTCCGTGTGATTGTTCCCTTTTTTAATTTCCTCTCTCATTATGTGGCTCTCTGCTAGTAGGGGGTCGGTGCAACCTGGCTTTCAAAGCCTTAAGATGCAATATCCTAGAAGACACTAATGCAAGGGCTGTGATCATTTAATGGCCCCGTGGGCGAGTGCATATGAAAGGGTGTCTGTAATACTCTGGTGATCCTGTTGATAATGACTGCAGGGACCAGATGCTGACTATGTGCCCAGTGACTAAGATGAGCCTCTGTGTGACTCTTCCTCTGTTTTCTCTCTGGCCCCTTTCTGTTTTCCTTAGCCTTTTCTCTTTGTGTCTCCCTCATTTCCTCCCTCACAGTTGCTCTTTCCTCTGAATAGCCATAATAGAGAATTAAAATACTTTTTTATTATGGTCATAATTATTGGACTAAATTTAATGCCTCTGTCTGACCCTAAAAATACAAAGCAAAGCTTTCTCAGTTCTTTCTTCATATGAGCACTCTTATCGATCTCCTTGTATCCAACGCCTGGATAATAAAAATATTCTGTCCCTCTTTTAATAACTGTGAGCTCTTTGAGAGTAAAGACTATTTGGAAGCCACGTTCAGTGTCTCAGAAGCCTGTCCTTTTGCAATGATGATAATCACAGCAATCATCACAACAATTTGTCATTTCAAGAGAGCTCTCGGCAGAACACATTGCTGCTGCCCACATAGGAGACGCTGGGACTGCAAAGGAAGGACGGCACAGGCTGCTGGTGATCACAGGGGTGTTTCACCGAGAGCTTGACAGCCAGCAGGTTCAGATGGCAGACCCTGCTGGGTTGGAGCACGTTGTTCCCAGGCTTTCATCAGGGGCTGCAGGTGCACACCGGGACAGCACGGAAGGGGACCAACTTGAAGCCACGCAGATCCGAGCTCAAACCCTGCCTCTGTCCCTCAACTGCTTTGGGGAAGTTACTCAACCGACTCAGTTACCCATGTGCTCCCAGTCATTTTGAATGGGTTAATGGATTAGAACCAGTGGTGGGGCTTAATAAATGCTCTTATTAGGGCTAATATTTATTAAGTGCCTTCTCTGTGCTGGGCATGATACTGATCCATTAACGTGAGGACTGAGGCTCAGAACAGTTGAAGTTCCTCCAAGATCCCAGGAGGACCCACTGACTCACTCTACCTGAAACTTCACCCATGAATTAGTGCCCAAAAAGTAAACAGCCACTCCAGGCCAGTCACAGTGGCACATTCCTATAATCCCAGCAACTCAGGAGTCTGAGGGTCTCAAGTTCAAGGCCAGCCTGGGCAACTTAGTAAGACCCTGTCCAAAAAAAAGGCTGGGTGGGGAGACTTGGTGGGTAGTTACAGTACCTCTAGGTTCAATCTCCAGAGCCACAAAAAAAAAAAAAAAAAAAAAAAAAAAATTGAAAAGTAAAAATGAATAAGCAAAATCAAAGAGTAAAGAGCCAGTGCCTATTTGGAAGTTCAAATTTTCATGTCCATCTTTCCAAGGTGTTGATGTGCTGAATACAGGAAACCCCACCACCCCCACTCCAGACGTCCCCAGTCCTGCTTCTTTGGCAGATCTTGGGTGGGTAAGATGAAGGAAAAAGCCGAGGATGTGAGTGGTAAAGAAAGGGTGGACACAAAGGCTTGGCTAGGGTAATGAATAAATAAATTATTAAAAATTCCTATTGCTTCCCAGGAGCCAGCCGAGTAGTAAAAGTGCTTCTGTTGCACCATCTGCTGGTGTTTTTGCTTATTGCAGTGAATGCGTGGCAAAACCAGGTCTAGATATTAACAGACTCTTCCACCCTGGCCGGAGGCAGTGGGCCCAGTATCCTGGGCTGGAAGGAGACAGTCCTATTACATTTTGTGGTTGTCAGGTTATAATTTTTTAAATATGTACCAGTGGCTTGCTTTAAATAGATTATAAAAACCTGACATCCCCAGCTCTCATGAAAAACACAGAATCCATTTTTCCCTGTTGGGATTAGGGAGAGTTTTCATTTGTTGGTCTTGACTTTTGTAGGGGGGTAGGGAGCATTTTCCTCATAAAAATGGACCCCCACCAACCTCCCACATACATATACTATTCACATAAGATATAGTTTGAGCTAGCACAAATAAAATATGATATATTATTTGGTTCCCTTTTTGAAACATGTATTTAGTGATTTACAGTGAAAATCTTGTAGACATTTGTTTTAAAGTTGGAATACACAGAATGGATCCTGTAGCTGCAGTCATAACCGGACTTGGCGATGAGACTGGCAGCCCCTTAAGAGCCAGAACTGTCATATATCCTGCAAATTCAGGTGCAGACGTGAGTCTGAGGATCACACACAGAAGACCATTCCTGCCTTCAAGGAGCTCCCAGTCTGTGAAGGAGCTCACAAATCAATGTGTGGAAAGACCTGTGTGGTCTCAAAGAAAAACCTTTGCCCAGTCCTGGGTGAAATCAGTACCAGGGCCATAAGCCCTCACAACATGGGGTTTGCCTTAGGAAGATGTTTCCTTCTTTCTAATAACATCCCTGCACTTGACTCTCAGCCTTGATCTCTGTGCTTTCTGAAAGCCTCTCATTATCTTTCAAGGATTTCACAAAATCACAAACAGTTCCTTGAATCCCCAGCTCCATGAAAACCTTTGGGCTTGTCAAGTGGCATCATCAGAACCGTTCCCAACACTGGGGACAGGGAGTCCTTGCTGTGTCCTCAGAATGAAGGAAACATTTGGCCGCAAGCCACTTGTGTGTGTGTTTGTCTCTTCTCCAAGTAAAACCTTGCTCTCCAGGATACAATTATTTCCTCTTACTCCCCACTTGTACCTAAGAAATTAGTGAAAAATAATTCAGGCATTTCTGAAAACCTTTCCTCTAGCCAGCCTTAAGTCCACAGCAAGTGTTCATTGTAGTTCTGTACCACTTACTGTGCCAGGGCCTGGGAATGTCACCACTCACAGGACATGAACTGCCCTTGGGTGCTCCTCTGTCTAGTGAGCACACCAGTCAGAAGACAGATGTTTGCAGTAGAGTGCAGTAAAGCATGAATAAGCAGAGGAAACCAGGTCCCTGACCAGCTTGAGGAAGGGGCAGTCCGTGGAGTTCCATGGGCCAGGACCTGCTGGAAATGAGACCTGTGCACAGAGTTTTGTGGAATCCATAAGGATGCAGCTCATTCGCCATACAACCACGCTAACTATGGTCACTGCACTGAAAGGCGTCTCTGGAGGCCCATTATGCCCTTGCTTCTGCATTCATAGAGATGGGAGCAGGTGGTAACCCTTGGTGCACAGCTTAGAAGTTTCCTTATTTGTCTTGTAAGCCCATCGTCCTCCTAGATTGCTCAAAAGTCCTATGGAGGGAGCTAGAGTTTTCCCGTAGCTTAGGACCCAAGCTAGTCTGCCGCATACTCTGCAGCACAGAGAATTGGTGCCTTGTGCCTGTGCCAGAGGGTACCTGGCCTGCAGTAATGGCATGCTGGACTGTGATGAGCCACATCTGTCTGTGTTTTTTTTTTTTTCAGATTGGTTGTGTCCTTAGGAAGAAAGGCCACTGAGTGTGTCACCTTCTCTCCAGACTCCAACCATAAAGCTCAGAGTTGTCACCCAGATATCCCATGATGGCTTTTGCTGGCTTTCTTTGTTATGATCAAATATCTTTTTTAAGCTTTCACCTATTATGCAATCTACTGGGAGCGCAGGGCAAGCTCGTTTCCAGAATTAAGTCACTTTGCCAAGGTATCATAGTGGAGGTGGTGTTTGAGCCCAGGGACAGGTGGCTCCCAAGTCCAACTCCAAACTATGCCACAGCCCTGCTCAGAACTCTCCCTGAGCATGTCCCTGGGTCTTCTATCCTAAGCACCTAGGGTGGGCGAGGACTAGCATAAGAACATGGAGGACAGCACATTTGTCACTGGGATAGAAGAGAGAGGTGCTGTTGGCAATAACATCAGCCAGCAGGGGGAGGCACCCTGCTCAGGACCTGAATTACAGATCAGTACTTTGTTTAATGTTGTCATCAATATAAAAAAGACCAAAATAAATAACCATGAAAGGCCAAAATAAATAACCATGAAATTCCTTCATTAAATGGCAAAGGAAAAAAAATTGGTCTCTTCATATTTGATAAAGTTCTCTGTATACAGTATTTGAGCTTTAGATATATGAAGCAATTCAAATATGTTTCCTGTCAGTCATTGGAATTCCCATTTCCACAGTTCTCCTTAGGTTTGGGTTCATTGTGTTTTGTTTCATGGGCTAAATGGGAACATGCTGTGATCATTCTTGGGCTTGTGGATTAACCCTGTATTGATTGCTCAGCTATTATAACCCATATATTGTGCCATAACTTTGTATTCCTGTGGGTTTGAAAGTCTTGGAGGGGAAAATGTTTTTGTTTTTCTATGACCTAGAGCAGGTCTTTACGCAGTTAGTCCTAAGAAATATGGACGAGGAGAATGGCTGGACAAGAAGGAGCCATGTGAGAACTGGCCCTATAGGATTCTTCTACACCTCTACGCTATCTAGTAAGCCTGGCCACTTGCAGTGGAATAAACAGGGAACCATTTGTACAGTGACAGTGACGTGGCATTGTGTACTCATTTGCAGCTTTGAAGGCTCACCAGAAAAAAAAAAGTCCATAGTATTAAACATGATCCTCTGCAAAGCTGAACGCATTCAACCCAGGGACTGTGCCCCGTGAGCTCATCCCTTCCCCTCTTTTCTTCCCACAGCGGTCCCAGTCTGCATTCTCATTCTCTGGTGAAGATATCCTGAAGCCCTCTTCCCAGGAGACTGTGTCAAGGCACCCGAGGCACTGGAGCCAGCATCGAAAGAAGGAGTCTGCTCTGACCAGCTGGAAGAGCATGGATGGGCTGGATGGAAAAAGTAACGGTTTTAAGCAGCCTCTGCTTGATCTGTGGGCTTCATAAGTGCTGCCCAGAGGCTTCTCAGCAGTTGCATGCCACTCAGCTCATAAGTTTGTGTACGCCCATTCAGGGCGGCTGGGCCAAGTCAGAAGTTCTCTGGCACAGCACACCATATATAACCTGGCCAGTTTTTCTAGTTGTGGTGGAATGAAGGCTTTTAATGTGCCATTGATATCCCATGTTCTTTGCTGAGACCTGTGAGACAGATACTCCTGGGCAAGTGTTTTAAAATGTCTCGGCTGCATGGCCCCACTGTAGCCCCCTGTTCTTGGTAGACTAGGAGGATGCATCTTATGTAGGACAGGCTCACTAAACCAACTTCTTAGGGCATTTCAACTTTCAAAGGGATTTGGGTCCCAGCATCAATTTGGTTTTAAGGAATTCCTTTCTGAAACCAGATACATGAGTAGGGTAACACTTGCTGCTATAACAAGTAGACAAAACAATCAAGGGGCTTAATGCAGTCATTTCCTTTTTCATCTCACACCCATGCAGTGCAATTGTCCCTGGTTTGCAGAGGCCTGCAGAGGCCAAGGTTCCTACACTGTGGCTCCACTGCCCTCTAGGACCTGAATCTTCTACTGGATCATCCACATTCAGCCAGCAGGTGGAGAAAGAGAGAATGAAGGAGGCAGAGGACCTCTACTCCCTAACCCCTCCATGGGGAAACACACTCACCCTGTCACTCCCATCTCATGGGCAGAAACCTGTCGTGTGGCCACAATTCCATACAGAGGAACCTGGGGAATGTAGCCCTGTGTGGCTCAGGTATCCCAGCAATGTCACCCAGCCATGAAAGAGGCTTAGATGGAATAATGTTTATCTTGCCACACCTGGAGGTAGCACTTTGATTCATTAGTGTCTGTGTTCTTTCTATTTATTTTCCTAGAATGTTCTAGCACTGCAAGGAGCAATTGAGCTCAACGTCTGTAACAATAGTCCTTGACAAAATTGTTAAGTCGTGAACCTCAAAATAAAGAGGTTCAAATTAGCTAGTCACTCTCCTAAAGTCAAATCAAAAGCTGCAAGATGCTTGTAACCATGTGGCCAGCCGCTGAGGGCCAGGAAGCCCCCATACTCAGGGGTCTCCTAGACCCCGTGACTGTTGGAGTAAAGGTGCCTACCCAGCCTCAGAACACATCTGTTCCTTTCCCACCTTTCTGTGTGGTATGTACATCCACAGAATGGAAACCAGGCACATTTGTCTTCACATGAAGAACTACCAGTGGTATTCTCACCCATGGTGTATGTCAGACCCTAACCTGAACAACAAAAGCAACAAAAAAGATTGATAGCAAAATAATCATCCTACATATAAGCTTTTAAAGTTGGAGCTGTCATTTCTACTGTATAAGGAAATAATTTAACCAACAGCTACATAAGCAAAATCCACACAGTGCAAAGAATCATACACATGGAATATTTTTAACTATCACTCCAAAAATTTTTCCAAAAAAGATGGGTTTCCATGTTAATCCTTTAGCACCTATTAGTAGAAACTGCAGAGCCAGGAAATTGCAGAAGCACACAATATTTTCTTTATTTATGTATTGGTTTTTGTTTTTATTTTTAAGTGCATTTGTTTATTTCTAGATCTGTTTCTCTTTCCTCCTGTTTCCCAGCAAATTAATATTCATTCGTTCATTCTCTTCCTCTTTCTTTCTTCCTCTGTCACTCACTCTCCCCCCACCACCCCCGCCGACCCTCCATGTCCCTCTCCTTATGAACTGCATATTTCCACAGAGAAAGGACTGTAATTCCACAGGGCTTATGAGAATATTATGTAATAGATCTTCACTAAACAATAATAGCTAACCTTTAAAATCACTTCATAAAGTGCAGGGTCCATTTTATTTATTCCTCCAAGGCTGTTGCTAACTGCTCTTTTTATTTTGTTTGGAAGATAAGAGCATCAATAGGCAGTGAGGTTACATAACTCGTCCAAGACCCCACAGCTAACATAAGCAGAGCTGGTCCTCACACCCCAACATGGTGACTCCAACATGTGGGGGTTTTCAGCTGCTGCTCCATAATATGTATCTTTCTATCATCAAAATAAGCATATAAAAAATCATGTCAAAATTCAGATTTACAAAGTGGTAGGTTTGTAGGATATTTTTAAAACTTCTTCAAGATTCTCCATATCACAAAGTGGTTCCCCACTGAATTAAGAACATTCCTAATAAATTTACAAAGGGATTTTGTTTTCACAACATGATTGGGTACATAATTTTCAATAAAGTTAGGCAGTCATGTTAGTTGTATATAAACATAAAGTATAATTCAATAATATCACACACACACACACACACACACACACACACAAATCCATGCATCTCACAGGATAAATATTTAAAACAAAAAAAAAATTAAAGCAGTTGATTTTTTGAGGAATGTTCAGTCCTTAACATGTTAAAATGTCCATGCCAACCCCAGAGGTCTTGAGGGACATGTGGCATGTTTAGCAGAAAGAAAATTACTCCCAGAGGCATTGCTCAGTCTCCACAAAGCAGAAATGTAGAACAGAAGAGGCCCAGAGGTGGAGGTCATGGTAGAAGGTTAATGTCTACTGGACTATTTTCAGCAACTGTGTTTATACTCAGAAGGGTTGGTCAGAGCCGTTAGTGCCCTGGGAACACTGTGGTTTAGGGAAACCACAGCAACTTTACCTTCAGCCTTGACAGCACTTAGAGCAGTTATTAGATTTCCCCAAAATGCATTATCCCTTTATAGAGTTTGAGCACCTACTGTATACACAGCACATGCTCAGTGTTGGGGAAATAAAAACCAGGGAATGGTCACTGCTCTGAGGTGGCTCAGGGAGCATTGTCTCTGCCAAATTAAAGAGCAGGAATTTTGATAAAGGGGGAACTAGGGCTAGCAGGGTCCCCAAGAAATTTTCCTGTCAGACTAAGAGAATGGGATATTGGAGCCCAGGTGCAGCTTTGAGCAGCTCTGGGGGTGCTCAGCAAAGTTCCTCATAGGGATGGAGAGCATCAGTAGGCAGACAGGGAGACATCTATTTTTACTAAGGATGGGTTTTTCATTGGAGATGAAAGTTGTCAATTCTTAACTTCTCCGGAAGCACCTGGGAAACTAGGATTATAAAATCAGGAGAAAGGGAAGAGCTGGCAATGAGCTGAATCTCGTCCCACTAAGTACTGGACGTTGGAGTCCAAGGACCACATTTACAACATGGCCAACCCTGGAACCAGGCACAGAGTGGCACTATCAGGGGATTTCCTCTCCAGCTTCCTCACATGGCCCCAGGAGAATCTGTAGAGAGCAGGGCTCACTGAGAGCTGAAAAATCAAAAGCCTGTTGGTGCCTGTGTTCATTAATAAATGGTCTTTAGGTACCCAGGATGGGGCCCAAAGCTGGGCAGCAGATGAAAGCACAGCAGGAGAGAAGTCGGGAGGACCCTGTCCTCCAAGAGTTCACAGTCAGGGTTGGGGCTAGAGTGAACAACCAAGAAAATAAACCACGGCACAGTGTGAAGTGTGAAAGAACTAAAGCTTTTTGTCAGAACTCAGAAGCCAAGACCCAGCTCCTCAAGGAAGACAGGCCAAGCATATGCCACTGAAGAGTGACGTTTGAATCCAGTTTCAGCCAATGTCCAGAGAACAGACATGGTGACTAATTCAAAGGCCCAGAGGGCCTTTCCTTTCTCCAGAGAGTAGGCCCAGTCTACTTTGCATCTTCTGGGTGTCTTCGACTCCCCCCTAGAAGCAGTCTAACATGAGGATCTGAGGTCATGTGGCTTGTATGAGACATGAGCCCAGAAAACTCACAGAGAAAGGAGTGGGGACATGAAACAAGTAAGGAAAGGGAAGCAGCAAATGACTCTTACCAAGCAGGTCACCACTGTGGGTGACTGGAGCTTGTCCCCACGGGGGAATCTGGGAGTCCATGTAGAAGACCCACCTGCCTGGCAGGCGAGAGAGCTGGGAACTTAGCCATGAGCCTCCCCAACCACTAACTGAGGGCTGCTCTTGGGACAAGGTGATTTCCAGGCACTTCACCCTGCCTTTGAGAGCAATATACGCTCTGGCACCCAGATCAAACACTCAAGCAAAGAATTGCAAGTGGTGGAAGTTGGAGGCCCACTAGGTGTGGGATGAAGGGATGAGGGCTAAGGCTTGAGGCAGGGCCCCCACAGGGAAAAGCTATGTGGCTCCTTACTGGCTCACACCAGCTCCCCTGAGAGCCTGAGTGTCCTGAGAAACTCAGCTGCCTCCAGACACAACACTGGAAGAATGCCTGCAAGACAGAAACACTTTGCCCAGAAAACCATCCACTCCCACCCACAAACTCTAGGTGGTAATAATAACCCTCATTAACCACTCTGTCAACTACTTACATAGTCAATGGATACATATTAATACATAATACACATTAATACTTAATACTGAATTGTGGCCACTCTTACTTGCTTTATATAGATACAGACGGGAGATATGAGTGGTGAGTCAGGTTTTGAATACTAATACTGTGATGCAATTAAACAGATTAAAGATAAAAATATCTGAGAGCCCTCGGTGTGGCAGATGCTATAATGGATGAATTACATCTCATAATAATCCAGCAACAGCCAGGGAGGGTCACACTGGCAGGCCAGGAAACAGGCTCCGAGGCTCTCTGTCCCAGGTCTCTTGAATAAATTCAGTCACATGGGATCAGCCCTGCATCTGCCTGAATCCATAGTTCTTATTCTTTGCCCTGCACAAAAGCAGCTTCATTCATTTATGAAGACAGGAAAAGGAGCTACCAGGAATTAATCTGCCCTGAGCAGGTGTGGGTAGCATCCTCGCATGTCATCTTCATAACAATTCAGTGGGGTGTTAGCTATTCCTTTTCATCAGTGAAGAGGCCCAAGCTCAGAGATTCGCAAGGCTGCTAAGTGGCTGAGAGGGGCTCCTGCCCAAGCCCTCTGACTTGGAGACTTCTGTCCTTTCTGCTGCCTAAACCGGCTCTTGGGCAGAGAAGGCTAATTTGCTTCTTGGATAAGGAGGTGGCTGAGAGGCAGACCTTACCTCAGAGGACTTGTCGCCTGCAGGGTGGCTTTCCATGTTCCAAGATCATGACTAGCCAGGAGGGCTCAGAGAGGAGCAGGCCACACCTGGGCAGGGAGGTCAGACGTGCTACTGGAATAGGGGCTGTGCCCCTGGGGTTTCGCCATGTGTTGTTGTAGAGACAGATAATGAAGGCGGAGGAGGCAGGAGAAAGGGTGCCACTTGGCTTCAGTCTTCCAGGAGCCCCTGCTTACATCAGCCAACTACTGGGGCTCACTGCCCTCCTGGACCAGAGAAAGCCCCACTTTCTGACTTTCAAAGGAAGAGGAACTTGATGTCCTTCCAGCCTGAGCTGCAGGCAGGCAGTTGAAGTGGAACTGGGTCGCTCAGTTGGAAACACATGTCCCACCGACATCCCAATTCTCCTAAGGCTTGGTTCTAAAGTGGGCCTAGCTAGGACAATGCTCTTTGGACAACACCACAAACACTAGTTCGTTTCCATTATATGGAGCAGTGATGGTTTAATTGGCAGAAAATCCACATTCTTTAAGTAGCACAAGGTATGTCCTTGACTCAAGGTCCTACAGCAGAGAGCTATGGCCCCAAAGGCCTCTAGCCCAGAAGATGGAGTCCACACACAACTTGGGGAATGGCCCCTTTTCAAACCCCTGAGGCCCTTTTCACCCATCCCCAGCACCCTGAGAAGTCCCTCATTTTAAAACAGCTTCTATTGGCAGTTGCTGTGCCGAAGCCACCTCCCACTAAAAAAAGCACATGTCATCTTACTCCTGCTTCCAGGGACGTGGGCAGATAACGCTTTCCTATAGGCCTTCAACAAAAACAAGACAAAGCAACTTTTACTCCCTCAAAGAGACCAGCCCTTGGGCCAGGTACCAGCCATCCCAGATGACCTGTATTCAGTTCAGACCAACCCAGACCACGGCCAGCTGCAGTCTGCCCTTGCCCCCAGCTTTTCAGCCAGTCAAGAGCTTCCCTTGCACAGCTGACAACCTAGAGCCACCCGGAGCCAGATGAAGAATGCATGATGAACCAGCTCTACCAGTTGCTCTCTGGGACCTTTAACCAGTTACTTTGCTTATCGTCCTTTCCTCCTCTGTAAGATGAATTGGAAATGCCAACCTCCTTGGCCTCAAGTCCTTTTTAGAAGGAGGCCTGCGCCTTGACTTCACAGTAGACTTCCATCTCCATCTCACGGGCTGCTGAGCGACATCTGTGTCCCAAGGGTAGACATGTTTAGCTGGGAGGTCAATCAGGAGAGGTGGGGGAATAATTTTCCATCGGTGGGGGGAAGCCAAGGATCTCAGAGACAAAACCATGACCCAAGGTCAAAGAGCCAACTGCAGCCCTTCCTGCCAGCCCAGGGCAGGAGCAGGGTGATTCTTAGGAGACTGAGGAGGCCATCGACTCAGGTAGAGCTACATCTCCAAGCCTCTCTCCAGCTGTGAGGCCTCAAGAGAATTCCTAAGGATCCTTCAACTTCTTCCCCAGGGAAGTGTGACCTATGGGTCTTCCTAAAGACTGTTGCTCCCTAACACCCCCAGGAGCCCGTCATGGGGAGGTGACAAGTGACAGCCTCACCTTGCTCTCTAATGATAACCACTCTCTGGTTTCTGTCTCCTGTCCTCTCTCAGGTCCGGTTCCAGTGTTGCAGAGCCCGGATGGGAACTGGGTGGCTCTGAAGGACGGTGCCCCGCCCCCAACCCGCCTGCTGGCCAAACCTAAGAGTGGGACGTTCCAGGCCCTGGAGGTGGCCTCCAGTGTGGCATCTGCCTATGATGAGATGGGCTCCGAAAGCGAGGAGGACTATGACTGGAGTGAGGTTTTAAGCAAGCTATGTCCGCAGGCCCAGGGTCTGCCCAGGCACCCCCAGCCACAGCCTGCACAGGCCCCGGGCTCTGACCAAGGCCCCTCAGCCATCTCCTCATCTGGGATCTCCCCCAACCCTGAGGCTATGTGCTCTGACTCAGAGACCTCCTCAGCAGGCTCTTCCCGGGATGCTGGGCACAGGACCAGACAGTCCTGGATGCAGAGGAAGGTCCCCAAGAACCCCGCAGCAGAGAAGATGCGTCTACAGGGAGAGCTGGACGTGAACTTCAACCCCCAGGTGGCCAGTGGAGAGACCTCAGACAGCAGCGAGCCAGAGGAGGCCCCACACACTGTAGACCGGCGGGCCAGGCGGTGGAGAAGGGCCCGAGGGGGCTCAGAGGAGCCAAACAAGGAACCATCTTCCACCAGTGCCCATCCCCAGGTAACAGACTGCACCCCTGTGGTTTCGGTGTGAAAATTCAGGTGCACACACTTCTTAAGTAGAATATGCGCTCCTCCCAGCTAAGTGGCCTCAAGAGTCCTGGCTCTGGAATCCACAGAAGCAGATTCTCATCTTGGTTTTACTGCTAAGTAGCTGAGTGACTCCTGCCAGGTCACCTCAATGCCCCATGTCCTCTTCTTCGGAGACAGTAGCTTAGAGTTCAAAGTGTGGTTTTCAAAGTGTGCTCCCCACACCAGCAGCATTAGCGCACTTGGGAACTTCTTAACCATGCAGCTTCCCAGGCCCCACCTAGAACATGCTAGATCATCTGTCCTGGCAAACCCTCCTGGAGATTCTACTGCGTGCTCAAGTTGGAAGGCCAGTGATGTAGAGTTGAGGGTGAGGTTTCTAGAGTCAGGCTGCCTGGGTTCAAATCCAACTGTCTGACCTTGGGCAAGACATCTCTCAAGTCCTCAGTTGCCACATCTGTAAAATGGAGATGGCTCAGAGGAAGGTTGGGACAAGCGAATGTTTATAAAGAGCTCAGATCTGTCCCAGACATTGCACAGGGACGCAGTAAATGCTGTTTCAGTATGATAACTCAAGGTGCCGTTATCATACTGAACATTCTGCAATTGCTAACCTTCTGTGATGTGCTAACATTCTGGGATTCTTAGTCTACCTCACAGCCCTCTCAGGATCCTTGGTGGCTCTGATCATGTGGTGTAGTTTCTGAGCCCACTTAGAACATGCAATTAAAGCTTTGAACACTATCCCTAGAAAAATGTACCCATACACACACACACACACACACACACACACACACACACAGTCACATGCGCACACATGCGCGCACATAGTTTTTCTTGCAATCTCAGGCCATGGATTCCCCTATCTGGGTCGATCTCATATTCCTAAAAGCGCTGCTCATTCTTAGTTCCACATCCTTTTTTTTTTTTTTTTTTTTTCTGTTCCTGTGCCTTTGACTCTTCAGGGGAAGTCCTGCTGAACATCAGTGCAGACCCACCACCAAACCTCATGGAGCCCACTATGGCCTCCTCATTAGCAGTAGTTTCCAAACTCAAAAGGGACACACGTGGCCCAGAAAGTTTAAATAATCTCATAGAAGCCATGAATTGTCATATTTGAAACTGGAAGTCTTATGAGAAATCTGATTATATTGCCATGCCCCTGTAGGCACAGAGCCATTGATCAAATCACCATCAGCTTGACTTCATGCCCCGGAGAATCCACATCCCCTTCCTGAATGTCACCATGACTCCCACAGTACCCAGCAACTGTGCACTCTTGGTTTTGGTACCACCAGAATCAAACTTGAGTCTAGGAACTGGATCCCAGAAGCCCAAGTATGACACAGGGAAGTGAGAAATGTCGATTAAGGTGGGCTAAAGGCAGCTGGGCAGTCCTACCAGAGACTCTCCAGGAAACCACATAGGACACAGCTCAGAATTTTCCAAATGGAGGACAGGAGGCATTGATCCACGTCTCCCAACCTCCATTGGTAGAGGGTTGTCCTCACCCAGGGTGGGCATTAGCTCTGAACATAGCCATATTTGTGCAGTTGGGACCTGAGAAGTTCCTCAGGTGAAGAAGAGAGATGTGAAAACTTGACTTTGGAAGATGTCAGTGGGCCAGAAACTGTCCTTCAAGGCTGCAGGCAATTCATGAAGGTCCATGGGATTCAGGCTGGAACTTTACCAGTGTTTGCTGTAAGACTTTCTCTGACTCCATCAGCCAGATCTGATCCTGAGACCCTCCATGAAAGGCCTCAGAACACAGAATCTGGCATCACTTCCACCTGACCTGCTAATATAGTGCCTATAAAACAGTACCTTATTTGGTCCAAGCTCTTATTTTCTCCTCCATATAACGTAAGATTATTAAAAATCCCTCTCATGGGACTGTTGTGATCATAGAATGAAGCAACAAAAAATTCAGTCCAACTGCTGCCAATCATTGTTATCTAGTTCAAGTAGAGACTCTGTGCAGAGACTTTGAGTGACTTGCCTCAAGGGATGTTCCTGAGGGTCAACCACATGATTCATGTAAGGATATAAAATGCCTCATCCTTACCACAATCAGGTGCCTGAAGCCTTCTATTTATGTTCTGTTGTTAATCTTTTGCAAGGTATAAATAGGGAGAAGGCTCAGGCCAGCCAAAAGGCACCTGGGCCACTCCTTCCCTGGGAGTGGCCCTGAGCGAGTAGCAATGTCCTTTATCCCCACTAGGTGGAGCCAGTGTGACGCTGCCAGAGGCATCAAAACCCTGGCCCTCTGCGTCCTCCCTTCAATTTAGTTTACTAAAGGGGTGGGGGAGAGGGTCAGGTACCTTCTCCAAATAAATAAAATATGTAAATTGTTACTTTTTAAGCATATAAATTAATTAGCATAATATAAAATGAATATCCTACCATGTAAAAAAATCTTAAAGTGTATAGACGAAGTTCCCTTTGATCACAACTCTAAATCCCTGTTATCTTCCCCAAAGTAATTACAGGTGTATTTGGTGTCAACCCATCTCCATGTGTCCGTATCCGTATAGTACATATAGAAATACAATTGAGAAAATGTATCTGTGCCGTAGCAAAATTGGCATCAGGCTGTCCATATTCTTCCACTCCTGTCTCTTGACAGCCAAGCAGTAGAGGTGTCAGTCAGCACACAGGGATCCACACATTCTATGTGCAAAAGATTACATGAAGGTGGTATGTCAGGGGTAGGGGTGTGAGTGTGGGAGCTGCTCATCTCCAGAGCAGGCCCTAAGGGGTGTATTATCTGTAAAACATTTTACAACAATAGGAAGTCCTGACAGTCCCTCTGCTTTTCATCCCACATCATGTCCTGTCAGGACAATGCTAAGCCTTGCTAGTGATAATCACCTGCTGGCTCAGGCACTTCCAGAGCCCCACTCAGGACCCCTTGGCTCACCATAAAAACGACTCTATTTTAATTACAACAACTTTCCACAATGATGGGTATTTAAAGGCTTTCCAAGGTGTCCTTGTTAGGAACATACTACAGAGATTGTCATTGCACACATCTTTTTATGCGAAAAGTAAAATTGCTGACTGATGGCGTGTGTGTGGATCTTTAATTTTAAAATAGACTTGCCAACTGAGCTCCCGAGACCTCAGCAATTTACATAGCCATAGCCGCACCAGTGTGTTCTCGCATGTTGTCAACGATATCATTGTCGGTCTGTTCGGTTTTTGCCAATTTTATGTTAGAAAAAGTTCTTTTTAGTTAGTAGGTTCATAATTACTACCAAGACCAATCAGTTTTTTCCTATGTTTGGCTATTTGCATTTTTCTTCTCTGAAGGCACATTTATATTTTTTCACATTATTTTATTGTACTCTTTATCTTTTTCTTATTGACTTTAGGAATTGAATTTATTTCCTAATCATATTACAAGTTCTAGTTCTGTGATGGTTACATATGAAAATATTCTCTCCTTTGTCACTTTTGCCTTAACGTTATTTTACCTACAAAATTTTTTCTTAATAATAATCCGTCACATGTTTCCTTTATTATTTTTGTATGTCATGCCTTAAGAAGACCTTAGTTCCTTGTTCTTATGTCTTTCCATTCTTTTCCAAATGCTTTGTAGTTTTTTATTATTTCCGTTTAACTCTTTGGTCAATCTGTATTTTACTTTTCTTATTATGAGGTAAGAGCTAGACTTTTTGATTAAATTGATCACTTGTCACCAGATTAGTAATAGGAGTAGTAGTAGCGGTAGGAATTGAACCCAGGGGTGCTCAACCCCTGGTCCATATCCTCAACCCTTTTTATTTTTTGAGACCAGCTCTCACTAAGTTACTAAGACTGAACTTGAACTTGCAGATCCTTCTCCCTCAGCCTCCTGAGCTTCTGAGATTACAGGCATGCACCAGAGTATGTGGCATCATTAAGTTATTATTAAATAATCCATCATTTATCTGATGGTATAATATTGTACCTAATATTCTCATCAAGTTCTTTTTTAACTTCCTCTGCATTGATGTTATTTACCTTTTCTGTTTCTAATGCTAACATTTGTTTTCTTTCTTGCTTTCATTCACATAAAACACTCCCCCCTACCACCCTTTGACCCCTCTCTCATTCTTTTCTTGCTTGGATTTATCCATTTTATAATCTTCCCAGGAGTGTCAAAGAACCAGCTTTTAGTTTTATTCTTTAATTCTAGGAAGGTGGAGGGAAGCAGGGGTGTCTCATAGTCATTAATTTCTGCTCTTGTATTTATTGCTGCCTTCCTTTTGCTTTCTTATTTTCACATATCTTTCTGTATATTCCAATATATATAAACATGTCACATACACACACACATTTCTAAAATATCTAATGAATTTTCCCTTAATGCACTTTTGATTGCATCCCACAGGCTTGGATATGAATGTTCCTATTGCCAAATTTTTTCAAAGTAGCTTATCATTTCAATATAATTCTCTTTTTTCATCAAATTAAGAGCAAATTAGAGAAATGGATAACATTTTGCTTTTTATTTTGGTTTGGTTTGGGTTTTGATTTGTGCTGCTCATTTTTAACATGCATTATGAACAATGAATATGTCTTATGTGAAGTCTGCTGAGAATTTGTTGCAGTTTCCTTTGTGACCTAGCAAAAGGTTGATTTTTTGTGAATGTTTATGTGCATTGGAAAAGACAACACTAGGTTGTGCACCGTTCTGGATCTTAACAAGACAGACAGGGTCCTGCCTTGGGAAGTTCATGTTCATTTTACCTTCATGTCTGCCAGTCTTCATTTCTGCCAGTCTTCATTTCTGACTCCCCACCCTTATTTACTATTGTCCTCACCACTCCTAAGTTTTCTTAATTCCTATCTCTTTGAACTCTGGCGAGGCACTCATTCTGTGCCCTTTCACTTTGTGCTAGATGCTAGCAAACATTAGCAGATAAGGCCAGCTGAGAGCAGAGGTCCTTCCCCACATTCTCTACCTTTATCCGTGGCCTCAAATCTCCACACATCCCTTTGGACATGGAGCCTCTATGTAACCTGTAATTATAAACTGCTAAGTCAGTGCACTCTTCTAGCCTCCTAAGACCAATCCCTAGATGTCTGTAGATGGCATAAAATCTGTGGGTTAGAAGTCTTTTGCTCCAACACTCTGCCGGAGGTTTTTACTTTGCTTTCTAGCATGTCATGACAAAGAGAAGCCTGAACACAGTCTTATTTTTCCTTTGTTTATAAGATTTTTCTCTTCTAGATGTTTGTCAGATTTATCTTTTAAAAGCAAACGTATTGCCAGAATGGTAAGTACTTACTCATCTGGTGCCTTTGTACATAACACAGTGAGCGCTTTTTTGCACGTTCAAATCTTTTTTTTTTTTCCAGTAGGAGCAATTTCTTTTATCTTTCTGATTATTAATTTTTCCAGAGCACCCATCGTTTACAGGTTTGATCTCTGTTCTCCTCTTCCACGCCTAACACTCTCTCTTACTGCTTTCCCACTTTGTTCTTTTCCTCATCCTTGTAGGAAACCTTCCAAATTGTGTCCTCCTATCACTTACTTCGTTTGCCAATGTTAATTCTGCTCTTACTATCTTCCAATGCAGGTCTGTATCTGAAGCTGGATTTTCCATCTGTCTGCGGTCTTTCATCCTAGGGATGCCCCCTTTTCAGCTCATTTTATACTATTTTAGTCTAAGTGATTATCCCTTCTAACTTCACGGAGACAGTATTATTTCTCTCTAATGAGAATGCAAAACCACCATCAGACTTTGAGTCCTGGTTGCTAGAAAAATCTACATGATGCCTTCAGGCTAACATTTGTTTCCATTGCTCTGGGGCATTTTTCCATGGGTTCCACCTTCAATTTTTCTGCTAGTAGTTCTTGAATAAGGAGCTGTTCTTGGCACACCATTGTTTGCCAATACCTAGTATACAAAAAAAAATTATTTCCACTTTGCTAACTTAAGATGGATGTTTTCTGTTCCTACAGCCTGGCTCTGTGTTTTTGAACAGGGGGCTAAGAACCTAGCCACAGTACTGAATATACATAGAATGCATGATCAATGAGTAGCAAACCCTGCTGAACACTTTCTGTGTTTTCTGTGTCCCCTGCCCTCAGGGCTTACCTTTCATGACTACATCTCCCAGGATGCAACACCGTACCATGGCTAGTTCTTCTCCCAACACCACCTACATGTTTTTGAGTGGATATCTTTTCCAAGTAGCCATAAGACTGGGGGAGGCACTGAAGGAACATGGAGTTAGAGCTTATCCTTAGACGCTTGAAAAGAACAAGTACACAAGGCTCCGATTCTATATTCTTGTTTGTTTGGTGTTGGTTTTATTTTATTTTTATGGTTAACATTTATCTTTCATTTCTGGACCAAGCTCTGAGGCTGAGAGAATACTGAGGTGGCGTGGGAGGGACCAGGAATTATATTCTAACTTCTTATAAGAGGGAGAGTGGATGGTCTACAAATGCATTTTTCAGTCATTTCAATGGGCCTTGTATTTAATGAAAAATTCTCCCATCCTTTGCTGGTAATAAGCCGACTTCCATAGCTTTTTAGTCTTGCAGATTTTCTTTTTTTCTTTTCTTTTTTTTTTCTGCATCATCCCACACAAATTTGGTGGAAAATTTGGAGTGGTTGTATGAGAGATGTGTGCCAGATGCCATTTTTAAATGGAAGGCTGCTGATTAATCTTCTGTTGATTGAGGCTTCAGGATTACAGGGGGCTGCTATTTTAGATCCCTCCAGTGTTTCATTTTTGGTTGTACTCATTAGCAAAACTTGTTTTCTTGGGGGTAAATTTGCCCCCATTTAGCATTCTGGATCTTAATTATTCTTTTTAAAATGTTTTAAAGAATCTTGCCAGAGTAAGAAGCTCCTAATTTTTATATAACTAATAATCAGTAAATATTCCTTTATTTAATATGTGTATGCCTTGCTTCAGAAATAATCTAAAGTGGTTTACATAAAGATAAGTAGAAGAAAATAAAATTAAAGTACAATGATGGGAAAAGTAGGTCAAAGGAAAAATCAAGGTAGGGAAGATAAGATGAAGCCAGGAGTACCATGAGTTTCCAAAATGGAAACAATGACATCCTACTTGTAGGCAAAAGATAACCAAAATTCAGCTCTGGGTTTCTAGAAGACAATAGAAGAAGGGAGACATGAGCAGTTTTCTGGGTCATGGAAGTCATAATGGGTCAATAAAACTGTTCCTTCAGAAATGTTGCCTTGAGAGCTAAGATCTAAAAGAAACTTATCCTGTAGATCTGTGTCAGTCAGCTTTATGATGCTGTGACAAAATACCTGAGATAATCAACTTGTAGGGAGAAAAAGGTTGTTTGGGCTCATTGTTTCAGAGATTTCACTCCATGGCTGCTTGGCCCCCTTTGCTATTGGGCCTGTGGCAAAGCAGAGCCTCATGAAAGGGAGCACGTGGTGGAGGAAGATGCTCACCTAGTGGCAACAACAAATCACAGAGAAACAGAAGGGACTAGAATCCCAATATCACCTTCAAGGGCACATCCCCAATGACCTAACTTGCCTTCCACTCGGCCCCCATCTCCTAAAGGTCCATAGTGCCTCCCCAAAACACCACAGGCTGAGCCTTCAACACGTGAGCCTTTGGGGGATATTCAATATCCAAAGTAGGGCAAGATCCTCGTGAAGACAATGCAGAATACAGCACCCTCCACTATGAACTGCTTATAGTAAATACATGCTTTGCAGGCTGCATCTCGTAATGTCACTCAGTGTCAATCAATGCAGCCCAGCAAGCACAGTTCAGTCAAGTCAGGTTTATGAGGGGCCAAGGTGCCCCAGGTGGCTGCCCTGGGTGGCTGCGGGGTTAAATCTGGGTATATGTACAGGAGTGGATAGCTTCCACCCCAAGCCCTGTTTCTTGAGTGCTGTGGATTCTTGAGTTCAAGGGAATGCTCACTAACAAGTGTTGAGAGACCCTGCCTATGAGCAGTTAGCTGAGCCGGGGGTGGTAAATGTGCCAAGAGAACGTCCCTAAGCAGGGCCCTACAGTTTAATCAGTATTATATTTGAATTTCCTCCAGAGCACAGACCAAAGGGTGATAGTCCACTCTACCCCTCAGTTCTCTGCCATTAATTTTCAAATTTTTGTAGGCATAGGACCTTTCCTTCAATGACATCTAAAGAGGAGACAAATTATAATATGGCTGAAGGCAGAACTGCTGTAAGCCAACATTGCCCTCTCCCCAGGCCCTTTACTCCACATCCTCAACCGCCTAATCTAGTTCAAAACCAACCTCAACCGCCTAATCCAGTTCAAAAACCAACCTTGAAACAATTTAAGCAGGTGTGCTCAGACACCCATCAGCACAAGAGAAATCTTAGTCATGTATTTGTCAAGTGGTCCCTCTTGAGTGTGAGACCTGCTGCGTGTGCCTCTGAGATAAACTGGCTGCAGAGGACATGTCTAGACAACCAGAAACTTGCTGAGTAACCGTGCTTCTCACATGTTTTTGTGTCATGGGGCCTCTTAAGAACCTGGTGAATGGTCTTCTTCCTGGCAGCAAAAGATGTAGGTAAACACGATGACATTTTACATCCGGGGTCAGGGAGTTTCAGGGCCCTGTGGAGACTCTCCAAACAGGGTTTTTAACCAGGAGTCTATTGGGTATTAAGGTCATCCTCCAAAAAATGATGACTTTAGTGTTGCAATAGTTAAATTCTTTCAGATTTTATTTTGGACAGATATTAAGTAGCAGAGCTAACTCTTAATTAAATGAGGCTGTAAAAACCATGTTGACCCCATGAAAGAAAATGTGGAGCTCTCCATTCTTTATGGCAAAGACCCAAGAGCCCAGCTCACTCAAAATGGAGAGCAAGTCATCAGGGATCACTGAAGGAGGAGGGGTGTTTGGGACATACCCCAGTCCCTCTGCCCCAGATCCTGACCCCAGACCCATTATGGTGAGTATGCAAATAACTGTATCTTAAATCTGCCCTTTTGTTATGTAAACATTGACCTAAAGAATTCATGCAGGAAATTTCCCTGATATTTTGTGTGAGATTATCATAACTGTGGGAAATAATTGTTGCCCTGTCAACATGGCATGGTCTGATTCTGTCAGAGAGAAGACTAGAAAGGGAAAACAGAGTCGTCAGGCAGAGCCCAACAGTTCAGAGCGGGGAGATGTGCCCGGATTAGAGTAAGGATTTTTGTTTTGTTTTTTTGTTTTTAAATAAATTTTAAATACAAAGAACTTGACAGCATGAATCCATACCAAGGTGACTGATCTATAACAATAGAAATTAAAAACAAGTCTTTCAGATAACACGGTGGTGCTGAGAGTCCCCAGACCTACCCTCAGAGCAGTCCCACTGACCGAAGTCAAGTCTTTCCATGTGACAGCCTCTTCCTTGTGGCAGTGAGAAATATAATGTTAAATCCTATAAGACGCCAGATGATGTCTTCCCATTTCCTCTGTGCTAATGTGATCAGCGTTTGACATTTATTTTCTGGTGTGTCTGACTGTTGTTATCACACACATTATAATGAAAACAAATGCTTTATTCACCAGGGTATGGTATGTGAATAACAGTAGTTTTAGGTTAATGGCAACACCTTGAGAGAAGACTGACTTCTGCCTTCGGGTACCAGAGACAGATATTTTCTGGGCCCTCAGAGAGAGACAGGTCAGTGGTAGAGCCAGCCAGCCCGTTGCTGATCCTACTTCAGCACAGTTGTGCCAAGGGATTCACAAGTACAACTAGGAGCATTTGCCACATAGACTTCCCCTAGTTCTATTTAACCTGTAAGTTAGACCTTTTCTCCCGAGTCCACTAACATAATGTGTAGAAGCAAGGTGCCGAAACTTTGATATTTAGATCAGGTGTAGTGTCTTTCATCACCAGGACACTAGGATCTATTCAACGAAGGTTGAAAGTAATCCTTTAGCCAGGCTCTCTTGCAAAAGTACAAGTGTTAGTTTTTTTTGTAACTGTGACCAAAAGACCTGACAATAAGCTTAGAGGAGGAGAAGTTTATTTTGTTCACAGTTTCAGAGGTTCGGTCCTTGGTCGGCCAACTTCATAACTCTGAGCCTGAGTGAGGCAGAACATCATGGCGGAAGAGTATAATACAGGAAAGCAGCTCAGGTCGTAGCAATCAGGAATAGAGAGAGCTCTGCTAACCAGGGACAAAATAGATACCCCAAAGGCACACCCCCAGTGACTTACCTCCTCTAGCCACACCCTACCTGCCTATAATTAATTATAACCCAGTTAGTCCATATCAGTTGATTAATCCACTGATTGGGTTATACCTCTCATAATCTAATGATTTCAGTCCTGAAAATGCTTGCATTGTCTCACACATAAGCTTTTGGGGGATACCTCATATCTAAACCGTAACAGTGGAGAAAACCCATAACCTTCCCCTATCTTCCAAAGTAACCTGGCAGGTAAGAAAATAGGCTCTGTGAAAAATGCTTGTTGGACCAGAGTTGCTTACCTACAAGACATAGACGTCACTCCCTTACAAGGAAGATAATGAGGCTGAATAAAAAGTGTGTTAAATTAAAACAGGCAGGATTTCAGGGGATGCATATCGCTAGGGTAACTGAAAGTCAGGATGGTCTTCTGAGGAAATCTGAGTGAATCCATCTCAGAAAGACCCAGAAAGCTGTGCATGTAATCCAAAATTTGCAAACAATATTAGGGGTCCTCAAAGGCCCATCCACAGACCCCATGTTACAGTGAACTAATTCTTCTCATGTCCTCATGTGATAAATAGGTCTGAAACATGGACGGATGGTGTCAGGCAGGCTTTCATCTTTTGGATTAACTATTTTAGCCTTCTAAATTCATATTCCACTGTTGTGTATCCAGAGAATAATTAGGCCAAAGCTAAAGAAAAACAAATCTGCAATGAGTTGACAGTTCCGTGTGCTAAATATGTTGAGGAGAGATCAGGGAAAGTCACTGGGGGGTGCATTTGTAGCCAGTTGCTAACTTCCTGGCCAACTTAGTTGCTACTTAACACCACAGTAGCAGAAAAACTATTTGAGAGATAAAGCCCCATTGTTTAGGCTGATGGTTCAGCCTCTGCAGTCTGACCCAGGCCTGCTTCTCCATACCCCTAAGCTGCCCACCCTCTCTACTTCCAAGCCTCGTTCCTCTAAGTGTGCCAAGCGCTCTTACACCATGGGTCTCATTGGTCTTGCTGCTTTCTCATCGAGAATGCCAGTCCCCAGGATTATATCTTAAAACATTCCTCATCTTTTGAGAACAGCCCAGAGCCTATTCTTCCCATGGACTGTCCCTGCATCCCAAGCTAAGGGACTCCTCCTTCTCAAGCATAATGTAGCACTCTCACAAGGACTTCATCCTTGATTCTCTCTCAGAACCAGAAAGAAAGAGACATTTCCAATGGATCCTTTTTTTAAATTAATTCAGTGGATTTTTAAAATTTATATTTCTTACATGTCCCTCTAATTACATTTACATAGACATCTGCCTTTAGAATTCATTTAATTGCAAACTACCAAGTAAATTCGGCGCACAACATCCTAAAGGATAAAACAATCTGTCACCCACCCAAATTCTTGCTACAAAATGCCGGGTGATACAGCCCTTCCTGTTGAGTGACTAACTAGAGGAAAACACCATAATATTTCTTTTTTTGTAATTAGCAACATTGTCAATAATGTTTACTCATCCATGCTTGAGTTGGAGAATATTCACCTAGGACACTGTCATCAGAAGTCAGATTTCACCTAACGCTACGAATTCCACCCTTGTCAGAATCTGGAGCGCTGCTTTCCTCTTGGAACTCATCTCGAGTCCTCCAATAATTGTTCTCTGTTGGTTTTCTTCTCTTGATCATAATGAAAATTTCTTAATTCTCAGCGGTGTGCAGTGAAAGCCAACACGGTGAGGATGTATTTCACTATTGGATCCTCCTTCTAGGCAATTCCTTTCTCCTCCTGGTTATTATTTTCAGTCACTTTTAGCATAATTTGGAATAACTGGTGAGTAACGATGGAAAATAATTGTGAGGAGGAGGAGTAGCAAAATATTTCAAAAGATAAGAAAAATCAGAGTATCCAGATCCCCTCATGGCCTGGGGTCGTGGCTCAGCGGTAGAGCGCTCGTCTAGCACGTGCGAGGCCCTGGGTTCGATCCTCAGCACCACATAAAAAAATAAATAAATAAAATAAAGGTATTGTGTCCAACTACAACACTAAAAAATAAATATTTAAAAAGAGAAGATCCTCTCATATATCTGAGATTTATAAAATAGTCAATGAACGCATAGGGCAATTGCAAAATATAATGGTTTTATTCCAATTTTTAAAGGAGTAAATTTTCTCTTTGTTCTCTGGAGGCCTTTGAAGAAAATAAAGCTATGAAAGATCAATCCTCACGAATAGAACAACTCCTAGGGGAAACTCAGAAACTAAAACTGTGTCCGGAGGACCCAGATGGTGTGCCATATTATGTACACATGACTATTTCCATGCACATCTCCCCAATTGAAGGCCTGGAATAGAGATGAGCCACCATCTCCATGGCATCCTGGAGTTTCCCTTGGTCTTGGAAAGACCTCATTCATGGAAGGAGTTTAGGAGATACTCACCAGATGGATAGGTGGATCAAGAGGTAGCTCATTATTAGACTGGAACTCTAGTTAATAAGGGGAGGTCACACAATATCCCTTACACAGGTGGAAGGACTTTGCTCCATCTCAACATCTCTGCCCTTTGCCTAGAATAGTGATCCTGCCTCTTTTAACTTGATGACTGCTACACTTTGAATCTCAACTCAAGCATCACTTCTACATGGAAGAGCCTACCTGCTTGTGGGATGTCAGACATACATACCCATGTACACACACACACACACACACACTATTTTCTCTATACCAAGCCACCATGGAAACATGAATAATTGGCAGGAAAGCTTTGGCATGTCTTCCACTAGGGGGCTGGCTGGGGCACTGGGCCGTCAGGTTTGCTCAGTGCTGATGAGAACTCAAGGAGAATGCTGTGAATGAATTTTTTTTTTTTTTTTTTTAAATGGAAGGAGTCCAAACATTTTTTTCTAAGTACAGATGCTCACCTATCTGAGCCCTTTAGCAAAATGTTATAATGTATGCATTTGAGTCAGTGGAAGGCTAACTCCCTCTGAAAAGAAAGCAGATCAGGAAAGAGAGCTGCTTGCTGCTTTCCTGGACTATCTGTTCCTCCCCTCAGGCGTTACTAGGGACAAAAGGCAGCACAACTTAGCAGAGGGGTCCTGATTGCATGATTCTGCTTTCTTTTAGATACCAGGGGATGTATCAGAGACCGA
Organism: Callospermophilus lateralis; assembly: GCF_048772815.1. Classification (NCBI taxonomy): domain Eukaryota; kingdom Metazoa; phylum Chordata; class Mammalia; order Rodentia; family Sciuridae; genus Callospermophilus; species Callospermophilus lateralis. The sequence continues at coordinate 202,369,275 of NC_135305.1, forward strand.
CATTAGCAATGAGGCTCAGAATTCTCGGACCAGCACAGACACCCAGGAGGAAAAGCTGAGAAATAGGTTGTACGAGTTAGCAATGAAAATGAGTGAAAAGGAGACTTCTTCGGGGGAGGATCAGGAGTCTGAGCCCAAGACGGAATCTGAGAACCAAAAGGAAAGTCTGTCTTCTGAAGAGAACAACCATAGTGTCCAGGAAGAGCTGAAAAAGGTAAGGGCCCTGCAACCCCCTGCATGTAACTCAAGTTGCTGCAGCTGGAGTGTTGGGAAAAGACTCCGTATTGGTTAATGATGTCCTGGGCCTCCAAAGAGCTCTCTCTAAAATGCCCATTGCTATGCGCTTGGGAGAGCTCAAGAGAACCCTTCTCAATCAGGAAAATAGTACCACATGTCCATCAGAAGTCTCCCAAGACAGCTTGTCCCCTCCTTCTATCCTTCATCAGAATAGTCCCTTGTCTTTGGGTCCGTAAGTTGGTACCCCTGCTCCCTCTCACTGGTTTGATTTTTTAAATGTTGTCATTGCTCAATGTCTCCCTGAGGAATTTCGCTCATAGATTGGGATTCTATGGCCATTCCCCCATTTAAACAATGACGAAGTTTTGTTCCATGATATAAAGGCTCTGTGTTAAAAGCGGTCATCTGGATTGTTCATCTCAGCAGTTTCCAGATCCTGATTGACTGGTTGGTTGATTTTTTTTCAAACAAACTTTACACGGTATCCCAGGGCTTCAAACAGTTGAAAGTACTCCTGCTGTCAGGTCCCCAAAGCCCCCCAACCACTTGATCTTCAGTTCCTTACTCCTCCTTCCCTTCCCCAGTTGCTCTCAAGTTCAAAGAACATGGTTGGAAAACCACAGAAAATAGAGTCAAACCCTAGAAGAAAGGGATCCCAGACTCCCCCTTGCTTTTCAACAAGCCACTCAGCGCTCTGCCCACTTTACCTAGATTTCATGTTTACACTCCTCTCAGCCATTTTGCAGGCAGGGTAGCCCTGCCTGTCCCCCATGAAGGGGAAGTAACTAACATTTGCTGCATGTCTCCTTTGTGCCTATTGCTTTGTGAACATGAATTCGCTTATTAAATAACCCTTTGAAATAGATGCAGATTTTGCAGATGAGGAAATTGAGACTGAGCTATTAAGGAACACGCCCAAGGCCCACAGCCAGTGAGTCCCAGGGCTTGAGGCTGCATCACCAACTTGGCCTCAAGTCCCACGCTCCTTCCTTTACAACATGCAGGGGCCTCTTCAGTAGCTCAGACAAGGTTTTGTCTGCTAACATGTAGATTGCTTTGCACTTGGGATACAGTCAGTTCAAAAGATTCTACTTCATCTTTGGAGCGGTGGTTCTGCCAGAGAACACCTCCCAGGTCTTCTTCCTATTCTGGGTGTGTGCTTCTAAGCTAACAAATGGTCGGTGACCCGTGTCTATGGCAAATGAGCTCCCTTCATCTGTTTGGCGGCTGAACTGATGCTGTGGAGGAGCCAGGTGCCACCCAGGAATGACCATGAGTAGTCAAGAGCAGGCCCTGGGGAAAGCAGGGACTGTCACCCATAGCCAGCCCCTGAACCCTCCAACACCTGGGACTCTGCTGTCATCCATTCCCATTCCACCCTCCATGACCATCAAATCCCCCATAAATTTTCCCCCCAGCATATCTATGGGTTGCAGAGTGAAGCTTGGTCCCCAGAGACCACTTCCCAATGGAAGTGGACTCCTCCTACCTACTGCTTCCTTAATGATAAAGGGCTCTGATCTTCTCTGTTATTTGAACTGATGCTGCATTATAGTCACATTTGTATCTCAGAGCTGAGAGCCAGATGGTAACTGAAGAATGTCACATTATTTCTTACAATGACTCCATGTTCTGCTGGCTTTGCTGCCTGATGGTCCCAAGGATCTAAAAATTCATGCTGTACCAATGGCTTGCCAGGCCCTGATGAGTCACACACTGCCACCATCGTCTGGCTGCAGGGAGTGACCTCTGAGGCACACCCACCAGCCTATGCTATGCTCTCCTCTGCAAATATGAGCAGGGAAAGGAGGAACCACCGTGGGGAAATCCTAGGGACCGGAATAAGCCCCCCATCACTGGCCTATGCCCTCATTGAGCAGAAAATTAGAAGAGCTGACTTTATTCAGGCTCCCAAATGTGTCAGCTTCTTCAAGTTCAAGTCTTACACCCCCCAGTTTGCCATAAACCAATGAATATTCAACAGATATCTTCTTTTTGTTTTGTTTTTTTTATTTTAGTACCAGAGATGGAGCTCAGGGGTGCTCAACCACTGAGCCACATTCCTAGCCCTATTTTATATTTTATTTAAAGACAGGGTCTCACTGAGTTGCTTAGCACTTCGCTTTTTGCTGAGGTTGGCTTTGAATTCTCAATCCTCCTGTCTCAGCCTCCCAAGCCGCAGGGATTACAGGCATGCGCCACCATACTCAATCAACAGATATCTTTTTTTTTATGTGTAAAAACCCTTAAAGCAAACAAACAACAACAAAAAAAAAGACAATTAATATATTTTCCCCATCTGGTAGGATAACGGGAAGCAGAAATACAGATTTACATAATGAATATTATATAAAATCAAAGTGTACCACATAGATAGGTTTCAGGATTAGACTCTCTTGAAATGCAACTATGCAGTTTGCAATCTCCGTAGACTCTGGTGACTCTCTTAACTCACTGCCACTACGTAGAACAAGCCAGTGTCATTTCTTGCCTGCTTGCTATGCCTCCCATCCTCAATGGTGTCCTTGTCACTCCAGCCTTCTTGGACCCTCCAGTCTTTTCTCCACCCAGCAGCCCGGGCTGACATGCTGTCCCTGTACTTGCTCTCAGCATGTCAACAGGTCCGTGTCTGCCCTGTTTTTTAGGCAGAGCCCACGTTTTTATTGTTCAGTGAATAAACACATCTTGGCCTCATTTGTAAAACAGGGATAATCATACCATCTTTTAGAGTTGTGAAGGTTGCATTATGCAGTGTAGGCTTTAGCACATAGCAGGAGCCCAGCAAATATTAATTATCATATCCCCTTTAACAATCTCAAGGAAAATAAACTTCCCTGTCATGAAAAACATCCATCTGCCGGTACTAAAAGAAGAGCGAGCTTTGTGCCGACTTCCAATCAACGCTTGCAGCGTCAAGACAGTAGGTCTGTGGCCACATTTGGTGCTCCTCCATGCTGTGCAGAAAGGGAAACTGCATCAGAATGAACCCCCAGGTTCCTGTCTTCAGGATCACAGTAGCTGTGGCTTCCCCTGTGACCCATCCATATTAGTCTGCACAGTGCACAGACGCACGCACACACACCCTGGTTGGGCAGTGGATCCGCACTAATGTGACTTTTCCAGAAGCAGCCAGTGCTCCACCCATTCTCTTTACCTTGGACGTGCCCACTGGCCTAAAGTCCAACTGCCCAAGAGCTTTCTCAGGCAGCTTTCTCAGGCTCCTCTTCCTGGACAGAAGGTGGGCTGGGAATGCACAGAAATGCCACTCTCAGAAGTCACCCCAGCAGGTGACTGATTAGAACGTAAATATCCCACCTCCTCTGCCCCAGAGGAGTGGTAATGCTGAGCAAGGTGTGAGCTATATGCAGATCCCCAGTTCCTCAGCAGATTTAGCTCTAGGTACCCACACTGTAAATGGCTTAAGAAGGCAGCCTTTCCCTTCCCTCTCTCACATCCCCCTTCCTCTACCTCTGTCTCCTGGGATCGACTCACAAGTAAACCACCTGCACTCAGGTCCATGTCTCAGGCTCAGTCTCTGGGGGAGCCCAGTCCCCATATTACACATCTCACTTCGGTGTAGTAAATAAGCCGTGTGGAAATCCAAGTCCTAGACCATAAGATCATCCTGATCTTACCCAGGGGACCATTCTGCAGCTACCCCCATCCCTGCTCTCTGGGAGCCAGAGCAGAGAAATGTGCATATGTATTAGCATAGACACAGGGACATTGGTGGTAGTTCATGGCTTAGTATGGCTTCCTATCTAGGAATTGTGTCTTCAGAATCCTGATCAGCAGCAGCAGAACCATTTCAGAAACAGTCTTTTTTTGTGATTGGAATCAGACCTTTGCTATAGATAGACTTATCCCTCCAGTTACATGAAATGTCTTGCTTTGGCTGGTTCTCCGTGGACCAGTGATGATTTAAGGATGGCCCCTCCTGTCTGAATTTTAACTAGCTGAAGAATGAATGTAAGGACAAACCTCCGATCAGCAGGCTTTTCTTTATTCAGTATTTAGCGACAGAATCAGGCAGGGCAGAAAATGGCACCGGGCTCAGCAAGGGCTTGGGTTATATAGGCTTTATTTAGGATGGGGCAGATGGGCAATTCCTGGAGTCCATTGTATTGAGGTCCTGCTGACCCATTAGGGTGGGACAGGAATGTGAAAAGGGAATTTCCTGGGGCTTATTGTATTTGCATCAGGTGACCCATTAGAGTAGGGGGTCTGGTTCCAGTCAGATTGAGTTCCTTTTGAGTTCCTTCCCTCTGGCTGAGTTCTGGGATTTTTAAAAATTTATTTATTTCTTTTAATTAGGTATATATAACAGCAGAATGAATTTTGATTCATTGTCCATAATTGCAGCACAACTTTACATTTTTATGGTTGTACACGATGTAGCGCCACACCACATGTGCAGTCATACATGTACCTAGGGTAATGATGTCCATCTCATTCCACCATCTTTCCTGCCCCCATGCCCCCTCCCTACCATCCTTCCCCTTTTCCCAATCAAATTTGTTCCATTTTTCCCATGCCTGCCCCTTCCCCGTTATGGATCAGCATCTACCTATCAGAAAGAATATTTGGCCTTTGGTTTTAGGGGATTGGCTTACTTTGCTTAGCATGATATTCTCCAACTCCATCTATTTACAAGCAAATGTCATAATTTTATTCTTTTATTGCTGAGTAATATTCCATTGTGTGTGTGTGTGTGTGTGTGTGTGTGTGTGTGTGTATATATATATATATATATATATATATATATATATATCATAGTTTCTTTATCCATTCATCTACTGAAGGGCATCTAGATTACTTCCACAGTTTAGTCATTGTGAATTGAGCCGCTATAAACATTGATGTGGCTGTGTCACTGTATGCTGATTTTAAGACCTTTGGGTATAGACTAAGGAGTGAGATAGCTGGGTCAAATGGTTCCATTCCAAGTTTTCTAAGGACTCTCCATACTGCTTTCCAGATTGGTTGCACCAATTTGCAGTCCCACCAGCAATGTATGAGTGTGCCTTTTCCCCCACATCCTCTCCAACACTGATTGTTGTCTGTATTCTTGATAGCTGCCATTCTGACTGGAGTGAGGTGAAATCTTAGAGTAGTTTTGATTTGCATTTCTCTAATTGCTAGAGATGTTGAACATTTGTTTTATATATTTGTTGATTGAATGTAAATCTTCTGAGAAGTGGTCTCTTCAGCTTCTTAGCCCACTTATGGATTGGGTTGTTGAGGCTTGGGATTTTAAATGACAAAAGCTTAGGGAAAATGTTCTAGGACTTATTTTCCATATCCTTCAATGAGCATGTAGAACTTGGGGTCCATCCAAAACCCTCTCAGGATCTGGTTGCCCAAAGGGTCATGTTTCTTCTTTGAGTAACTACGTGATCCCATCACTCATCAGTGGTCAGCCTTCCAAGCTTTGTGGTCCTCAGAGCCTGGGAATAAGCATTTGCTTCCCCACCACTGGGCAGGTGGCCTTGCCAATGGTTCTGGGAAAAAAATCCTGGCTGAAGTGGTTCCTGGAACTCTTTGCGTCTAGGAGTGCAGGTGCTGCGCTCCAAAAAGAAGGATGTAAAGAAGGTTCTAGAACTCCTGGCCTGGGCTTGAAAATTACATTTCAGGAACCAAAGGTCTCACAAATCCCCTAATCTTTTGTGATCTGGATGAGCCGCTCCCAAGGACCCTTCCAGCTTCAAAATCCTGTAATGCTAGATATCTAATAGGTTTCATAGGTTTTTTGTTTTCCAAACTAAGTGTCACTTAAAATACTATTTATGTGACAAAAGATGTGCTGTACTTTAGGAACATGAATGTTTATTAAAGGCCCAAATTAGTAAATTCATGCACAACAGTCAAATTTGTATCTCCAATATCCTGAAATATTTTTAACACTGAAAGTGTCTTTGTTTATTAATTATCACCACAAGTAGCTGAGTCACTGTGTCTTATTTTCATAAGGGAGTCACAGACCAGCAGACATCTACCATATTTATAGCGTCACAGAATTATGCTCCTCAAAGTCCTGAGACTTTGCTGAACCAATAAATGTCTTTCTCCCCAAATAAGAGACCAATTTTCAAATGGCTGCTCCCAGTTACTGAAGCCACCTGGAAACACAATACTAGGACAGGTGAAAGGCAGAATTAATGACTATTATCTATTGGTTTCTCAAGTACATTGTGCTTGTGACAAAATTTGTGTTGATGTCATGGTGTTAACGTTAAGTCAAATGTGGTTTCCATGGGTATCTCACCCTTGTAAAAATACCTTCCCATTCCTGTGAGGCCACCTGGTATCGTTTTATTCCCACTTGATGCTATAGTGAATATGGTGTGAGGACCCTTGTAACTTCCCAGCCACACTGGTCTCTGTAGGTCTTATCCCTACTGAGAAATTAACATCTCTAACTTTCTATTTAACTGCTTCCCAGAGGGAAAGAGAGAGAAGCTTTCGCTGTCCACTTAGAGTTAGAGCTCTTACCCACAGCACTTGAGCAGGCGAGAAGTTTTCATTCACTCATGTTGTCACTGGTATGATTCATTTCCAGGGTGTCCAGTGTGTGCGGGGTGGGGGTCAGCCTGGCCAGGTAGGCAGAGTTCCAGCCCTCTCCTGGATCACTTTGGCTTGAGCAGAATATCCTCCTCTCTAGACAAAAGGTGGACAGGGCTCTAGGGAAAGATTGCCCAGAACTCCAATACAGATATTCCCTGAGTCTGCAACAGGCAGAACAGACAAGAAAAATAGATCACTCCAGCCACAGAAGTGGGATGAGACATAGGACAGATATGATTTGAAAGAGAGAAAGGCATAATTTCTCTAGAAGGTTGTAAGTAGAATGGTCTAAAAACCAAGACACTGAGCTCTTCCCAACAGAAGCCCCAAAGTCAGATGCCCTGGGAATGCAGGATCGTGGGATGTGAGAGGGGAACAGAAGCAAAGATGGCAAAGATAATCCTGTGCATCTGAAGCTCAGTAGAATAAACAGGATTTGCTCCTGGGAAGTGTTTCTGGGTAGAGAGATTGTAAAAACAAAAGGAAGGGCAGCTGGGGTTGTGGCTCAGGGGTAGAGCACTTGACTAGCACATGTAAGGCACTGGGTTCAATCTCAGCACCACATTAAAAAAATAAATAAATAAATATAATAAAGAATAAACAAATAAAATAAAGTTATTTTTAAAAAAAAGAAAGATCAGGTGTGACCTGTAATCCCAGCAGCTCGGGAGGCTGAAGCAGGAGGATTGCAAGTTCAAAACCAGCCTCAGCAAAAGCAAGTCACTAAGCAACTCAGTGAGACCCCGTCTCTAAATAAAATATAAAATAGGGCTGGGGATGTGACTCAGTGGTTGATTGCCCCTGAGTTCAATCTCCTGGTACCAAAAGAAGAAGAGAGAGAGAAAGAGAGAGAAATGCATATATACCAGCGTTTCTTACAAACACAAAGTCCTTAATCCAAAGTAAAATTAAAGCAAGCTGAATTTTGCAATATTAAGAGAAACATATCAAATATATTTTATTCTGAGATTCTAAAATAAAGTTAATAGCAGGAAACCTCAGAGTTATAATAAATCACTTAGTAAATACTGTCTTTTAAAAGCACAGAGTAATCTCAACTGATGCCAAAATAGCACTTGGAAACATTCAACACATTCAAAGATAATTCTGTAATGTGATGAAGGATATCCATCTCAGCGCAACATGGTGAGATCCTATATTTTATTCTTTTCTGGATGAAAACTCGTTTTAAATATCAAAGACATCATGAACGTTATAATATTTACTATTGGTCAAAAAAATACATGATAAAGAGATGAATTTGTAAATATTTTTACATAAATGTGTATTTTGCTAATCTAAACAGCATGTACATGTGTTTGAAGATAATAAATATGTATGGTTTTTAGATTCATTTTAAATTATAGGTGAATAATCTGTCATTTAAAATTATTCAGAAAATAGTGCACATTCCTTAAGAAGTAAATGAGCAAAACTGATTCTGAAAGGATTAAAAAACCTGAACAGACCATGGAAGAAATTGGCAAAGTAGTCAAAGAATTATTCCTCAGAAAGAAGCTAGTCCCAGGTTATCTTTGACAATAAAGACTATCAAACATTTCCAGTACTAATTATTCCCATACTCTTTAAACTGTCCTCGTACATTAAGAACCTGGAAAGCATCCAAATTCATTTTATTTAATTAAATCTTAGTCTGAACCTGATACACACATACACACACACACACAAAAAAAATCATTTCACCCCCACCAATTTACATACTAACTCACATATTAATTCTTCACATGTAGAGAATTTTTAAAATGTTAGCAAATTATAATGTACAATGGTCAAATAGAATTTATTCTAGGAATATATGTAATAATATCAATTTTAGGAAATACATTTATCATTTTTCATCACATTTATAAGTGAAAAGGAGAAAAACATGATTATTTTATTAAACTCTTAAATTGATAAATTCCAAAATAGCAACCGATAAAGTAGAGGCATCATTAAAAATTCAATAACAAAGGCTGCTTGCTTTCTGTGGGTTTTGGATCTCTTTATGAATTTGATAATGTGTGGACCCTCTTTCCATTAAGTGTGAAAGATGAAAATGATTTGGACAGAATTGGAGAGTTCACCAACTCCGGGAAGCTCATCCATACAACCCAAATTTTAAAAGTTCTCATTAATAACAGGAAGATAATGAAGATGTCTTTGTTATGTTTCCTATTCAGTCATGATCTGACATTTTCACCAGTGTATTAAATAAGAAAGAAAAGTTACCAGCCCTGGACAGCAGAAAACAAAATGATGATGTACACATCTGAATTGAGATCATAAAAATCAACTGAAAAGCTTATTGGAAATAAGGAGTGGGGCAGGGTGACTTATCACAAAAGAGTAATATTTAAGCAAAGATTTCCTGTGTGCCAGCAATAACCTCTCAGAAAATATGAGGAAAAACTCTATTTGCAATAGCAACAAAAATATCTATGCTAAACACCTACTTAGCATACAGTTCAGCAATCCCACTCCTAAGTGTTTACTGAAGAAAAATGAAGATCTATGTACATACACACTCAGGATTGGAAATGTTTGAAATCACCAAAATCTAGAAACAATCCAAATGTATATCAGCTGGTGGGTGGACAAGTGTTATACCCCTACCATGGAATACTACTCAGCAAGAAAAGGGAACAGAATCACTAACCAAAACATACAACTTCAATTAATCTTAAGAGAATGACAATGAATAAAAAGAACTCAAAAGGCTACATATTGTCCATTTAAATGACATCCTAGAAAAGGGACAAAAAACATGAGTGGTTGCAAGAGGATAGGGTGGGTGGAAGGTTATTAAGAAGAGACATAAAGAAACACTTTTAGTGTAAAGGAAATATTTTATATTTTGATTGGATGGTGGCTATACAACTGCATGCATTTGTCAAAACTCATAGATCTATATTCCGTTAAAGGGTGAATTTTTCTGTATGTAATACACACACGCACACACACATATACGCCCCCCCACACACACACACATACATTGACAAATGTAAACATGGGGGATTTGAATAATTTGACTAGAAATGTGTAAGATCCACAAATAAAATGAACTAACTTTGCTAAGAGACATAAAGAAAGAATGAATAAATATTGAAATGTATCCTGTGTGTCAGTGGGAACATTTCAGACTTTTATAGATGTCAGTCTTCCATAAATGAATGCATGCATTTAACATAATTCCAGTCATCTTAGTGAAATTCCTTTGAAACCTGATGAAGTTTTTCTGAAGTTCATCTGGAAGAATGAATGTTCCGAAATGTGGTGATAGTCAAGAAATTTTCAACCACAATAATAGCAGAATGGGCAGCACTGGATAAGCAAAAAGATTGATAAGACACAGAAAATACAGAAAGAGATATAATATGACATATGACAGTACATTTAATATCAGTGAGGAGAGATTCTTTTTTCAGATATTGAATTATTCAACAAATTTTGTAGCACATCATACTTTAATAATTGTGGTTAATCTTTTAAGAAAAAACTAAGATTCATACATCATGCCATGTACAATAAATTCTCAATGGGTAGGAGTTTAAAATTTAAGTGAAAGCAGCTATACAATTACTAGCATGCACTAGAGATGGATATTTTGTAACATTCAAACAAGAAAGGTCAGAGACTTTAAAAGATTGAAATATATAGTCACATAAATTTAAGATCTTGTATTCAACTGAAGAGACTCTTCATGGAAGAATAAATATGATCAGTTCAACATCTCTAACTATTGGAGAAATGCAAATCAAAACTACACTGAGAAGATTTCATCTCATTCCAATCAGAATGGCAATTATCAAGAAGACAAGTAACAATAAATATTGGGGAGGAAGTGGGGGGAAAGGTACACTCATACATTGTTGATGGGTCTGCAAATTGGTGCAACCACTCTGGAAAGCAGAATGGAGATTCCTCAGAAAACTTAGAATGGAATGACCATTTGACCCAGTTATCCCACTCCTCTGTTTATACCCAAAAGACTTAAAATCAGAATACTACAGTGATGCAGCTTCATCAATGTTTATAGCAATTCAATTCACATTAGCTAAGCTATAGAACCAACCTAGGTGCCCTTCAACAGACGAATGGATAAAGAAGTTGTGGTATATACACACAAGGGAATATTGCTCAGCCTTAAAGAAAAATGAAATTATAGCATTGCAGATAAATGGATGGAACTGGAGATTATCGTGCTGAGTGAAATAATTCAATCCCCAAAAAAACTGAAAAAAACTAAAAAACTAAAGGCCAAATATTCTCTATGATATACAGATGCTAACACAATAAGGGAGGTGGGAGGAGAAAAGAATACAAGTGCTTTGGATTAGATAAAGAGGAATGAAGGGAAGGGAGGGGAAATGGGAATAGGAAAGATAGAATAAATCAGAAAAAACTTTTTTATGTTCATATATGAGTACACAACCCTTTAACTCCACATTATGTACAACCAGAAGAATGGGAAGTTATACTCCATGTATATATCGTATGTCAAAATATACTCTATTGTCATGTATGTCTAAAAAGAATTTTAAAAAAAGAACTTACAGTCATCAAAAATCCATAATATTAAAAAGAAAACAATAATTAGGATGACACTGCCTAAATGTAGAACAAGTGAAGAATTATTTTCCTAATGATATCAATATTTAAAGAGAATGCACATAACAATGCTAGTCTTTCTCAATCCACACAAAAGAGAATGTAAATGGTTAATAAGCATATAAAAAATGTCCAATTTCAACTGTATTACAATTTGATTTAATATAACACCTAACCCAGAATTTATCATATGGCCTACTTTCATTTTTTCTTTCATTCAGCAAATGTTTACTGAGTGTCTCATAATAGCAGTATGGGCAGCACTGGATAAGCAAAAAGATTGATAAAACACAGAAAATACAGAAATGCTTCAATACATTACTATTGAAGCATTAGGGAAATAACCATAAACAGAGAAAAGTTTATTGTTTCTCAGTCAATAAAAATGCAGATTGAAAGAATGAGATGCCACTTTTGCCTGACAAATTAGATGATTAAAAAGAAAAGTAATTGGGGCTGGGGATGTGGCTCAAGCGGTAGCGTGCTCGCCTGGCATGCGTGCGGCCCGGGTTCGATCCTCAGCACCACATACAAACAAAGATGTTGTGTCCGCCAAGAACTAAAAAAATAAATATTAAAAAATTCTCTTTCTCTCTCTCTCTCTCTCTCTCTCTCTCTTTCTCTCTCTCTCCCCCACTCTCTCTCTCTTTAAAAAAAAAAAGTAATTGATGGTTAAGAGTTCAGGAAAGAGTGACAACCCATAATAGCATCTTGGTAACTTGGTAACCCAAAACCATCTAAGTGGACGTAACCTTTGATCCAGTAAATTACCTATCCTCAGGAGAAATGGGGCAAGCAGCCAAGGGTGTATTAATGCAGCTCATTAAGCATTGGGTTTTTATTGTAGTGGAATGTTGGAAATGGTCTAAATGTCCAACAATAAGGGATTCTTGGAGATGGGGAAGATGAGGTCCAGAAGTCAAATGGGGGATAAGCACTGGAATAGTGGCCTCAGTCAGATCTGAGCGAGCAGGTGAATTTGATGTTGGGACACTGTTTGATGTTATTGTGTGTTCTATGCTGTTTTGTTATTGTTATTCTCTCTCTCTCTCTCTCTCTCTCTCTCTCTCTCTCTCTCTCTCAGAAGACAAATTTCTCTTCTGAAAGTGAGAGAATAATAGACTTGGAGTTTTAAGGTTGTAGAAGGGATTTGAAACAGCTACTGCCATAGAATGTGATAAAAACAATGTGGAGAAATGGGAAGATCCCCAGACAGCACTAAATTCCTCCAGGAGGTCAGATCATGAACATTTACCTGAAATACAAAAAGCCTGTAAAAGAATACAGCAACCCTGAATGCAAATAAGTGCAAAATTAAAAATCCATTCTTGTCAAAGGAAAGGTCTATTCATAGCAAGTCTATTCATAAACCACATCATTCGGCATAATTATACAGTAAGGCTCAAGTGGTTCTGGGATTTACATTAGAACTCCCCACTTCAGAAGTTTCTAGTTCAGCCATTAATTTTCTGGGAACTGAAATTTGCATATGAATCTCAAAAACAGATTGGGGGGACAGAGGGATAAAATGGAAACTAATTCCATCCATAATAAGAGCAAAAAAATGTGAAGTTAAAACTTGACAAGAAAACTGCAGATCTCCAAGAAGTGTAGCTGTTTTCTGGAAGGGAAGACTGTAAAGATGAACTCTTCCAAATTTAGGTAGAAGTTTCAAATTAAAAATTCGAACCAATTTTTTTTTTAATTTTTCAAAAACATTCTAAAAAATTAAAATCACCAGATAAAATAAATAGTCAAAAATGAAGAGGACCCATCTATGAATGAAGATATTATTTATATGTTTTAAAGACACAGTACTTAAATTTGTGATAGACAATAGGATGGAATGGTCTAGAAGCACAACCTAAAATGTAAATTAACTCAAGATTTTATCTCATGATTTTAACCCACCTTCCACCCATATTTAGAAAAAGATGATTTTTAAAGTTACCGATATTGTGGCAATTATTGACTTTTTCTTCTTGTCTGGGGGGCAGAGGGGATGTGGAAAGAGGAGAAAGTCCTTAATTTTTACTCCAATGAAGGAATAAATGGATCCCTCTAGAAAGCAGTCCCAACAGTAGACATAGGCCAGCTTCTCTTGCGAGGGCTGGTGGTATAACTGTGGTTTGAATCCCTGCTCATTCACCATTTGTTCAACAAATAATTATTAAGCTATTGTAGGAATCACAATGCATTATGCACGGAAAAGGAAAGCTCCCAGCTCTCCTGAGCGAATGTTGCAGGAGGCAGCTGAAAATATGGAAACACATAAAGGGGAAGATGTCCAATAGTGGTTAAGTGCTAAAAAGATGCTTAACCAGGGAGTAATGGAGGGAATTCAAAGGATGAAGTCTTAGACAGCAGGGAACTCTCTGGCCAAGTGTCTTTTGAACTGAGACCCTCAAGGACAAGCAGGAAAAATTCAGGCAAAGATCTCAGGAGGGGCTCTCCAGGGAGAGAAAGCCAGTTGAGATCCTCAGAGGAAAATGACCTTGACAAGTTCAAGGATCTCTCTGGCTGGAGCATGGTGGTCAAGGAAAGAGTAGTAGGAGAAGGGAGAGCAGGGGCCAGAGCAAGCAGAACCAGGTGGGACACACAGAATACTGCTGGCGTGTTAGGAGGCATACAGAAAAGTTTGAGCAAAGAAATAACCAGAGAGGCCTTACACTTACCAAGGTCACTTGGGCTACCACATTCCTTTCCGAGTGAACTTGGGAGGTGATGTTGTATCCTATGGCTTCTTCAAAATTTAGCCCCTTGCCGGCCCCCTGGCTACTATCAGCAATGGAGAAATGTTTCCAATTGATATCAGGAATAGCCAGTATATAAAAAAAGCAAAAAAGATCAATGGCCATGAACATCCTGGGCTAAGAAACAGTCCTGCCTGCACTACAGCTGGCTAGGGCAGGTTTGGTCCAAGGTGATGGCTTCAGCATTCTCCTTGTCTGTGATCTTCACCAGGCCCTAATGGGGCCTTGTCCAAGTGACCTACATCAACAACGAAGGTTCCTACCCAGGAAGGACAAGAAAATGATCTCAGGGAAACATGCAGATACTGGATTTAATTCTGGAACTAAACTAGAGGTGGTACACTTTTAAATTTTCATTTTTTGCCACTATTTGTTTTAGTCAGCTTTTTAAAAGACCTGACAATAACCAGTTACAGGAAGAAAAGTTTATTCATTGTGACCAAAAGACCTGACAATAACCAGTTACAGGAAGAAAAGTTTATTTTGGCTCACTGTTTCAGAGGTTCAGTCCATGGTCAGCTGACTCCATAGCTCTGAGCTGGAGATGAGGCAGAACATCATGGCGGAAGAGTAGATGGGAGAAGGAAGCTCAGGTTTTGACAGCCAGGAAGCAAAGAGAGAAGTCTGCTCACCAAGGACCCAGTAAAAACCCCAAAAGCACACCCCCAGTGATCTACTTTCTACAGCCACAACCTAACCACCTACAGTTACCACCCTGTTAATCTGCATCAGTGGATTAATCCACTGATTAGGTTAAGGCTCTCATAACCCCATCATTTCACTTCCGAACATTATTGCATTGTCTCACACATGAGCTTTGGGGGACACCTCCTATCTAAACCATAACACCATTTAAAAAAGGAAAATCTTATTTCTTTCATGAATGATCTTGACCATCACAACCTGGATGGTCCAAGGACTAGGTTCTTCCTGGCTCTCTTCTCCTCTGATCTCAGTTATGTCTAGCTGTATTGGTATATTATGCATGCTAATTTATTAAGTTCATGTTCCAATTTCTTCCCACAGTTCTGTTCCACCCTCTTTCATCAAGTCACTCTTCAGGGACACGAATCTGTTCATAGAGAATGTATTTTGACGGGTTTTAGAGGCATCGCCAGAGTGCCTTATGTTTCATGAGAACTGAAACACATTGGCACTGAATTTTTTTCACAGATTTCTGTCAACTATTTAGGAGGACATATGGAGTTTCTTTTCTTACCTTTGAAAGGGAGAAAAATACATGAAATCAGGGCTTTTGGGACAAATTTCCCTGCTTGCTCTGGTAGTTTGATGGAAATAGTTCATAATGGCAAGACAGCCTCTGTAATAGGGGAGAGTAAAGTCGAGAGCAGATGGTGGTGTCTGGATTTTCTTACAGAGCACATTCTTTCTCACTGGTTGTCATGGGCTACTCCACCCTAGGTGGGCTCTGGAGGGCTCAGAGCAGAAGCTTATCACTGGACAAATCTCCAGCTCCATTGTGTGGCTTGGACTGGGCCTGCCAACTCCATGAGCTTATGCCAGCTGATGCCACTTGGTAGAGGCCGCAGATGGCCTGAGGCTCCCTGTCCTTAGACCCTTCTCTTGCTGATCTCTTGTTCACTGATCTGATGGTCCCTTGGATCCTGTTTCTTCATCATCGCTTTGTATGGCCCACTTGGTCCAGGGAACTACACACAGTGGGGGTGGTGACCATGGGAAGGAGCATGGGCTTTGGAGGCCAGTCTCTGGGCTCCTAGCTAGCTCTGCATCTTCTTCACTGCACTGCAGTTTCGTCATCTCTAGAGATGTCATGAGCGTATCAACCACGTCAGGTTGTTGCCAAGATTGAGTCCTGGAGTAGACCTGAGCAAGATGGACCCATGTTGACCGCCGGCTGGCTTCCTTCCTCCCTTCTTCTCTCCTCTCCTAAACAGTTCTGTTGGATGTTGGAGCATCAGAGCAACATTCAGCATTTACTCTATGCAACTTGAACTGCAGAAGGCTTTTCAGCCCTGCCTATAATTCCCCCATTCACTCCATTATCTTCAAAGCTGCCTTCAAAAGAGCTCTGATGAAGTTCTTTCTGTTGTTTGTGGGTCCTCTGATCCCTGAAAGAAAGTTTCTTTATCACAGGGCTGAAAGGAGGAATGGAGGGCCCCCAACTTATTACCAATAGCTCCATTTTCCTAAAGCAACTGTGACAGTCATGTCCCTTCCCCCTCACGCAGGACCTGACACCAAGAAGAACAAATTTAAAATAAAAGTTGAACAAATGACTTGGATGTTATTCCATTTGGGCATTTGATAAGCACCCAACCTCTTGGACTGTAAGAAAAGGAGTTTTGGGGTGTTATATTTTCCCCTCTTCAGGAGTCTAATGAATGCTTCTCTTCCTCCCTGTGTTTAAATCTCCTTTCATTGTCTCAGTTTCTACCAGAGCACCAAGCTCAAAAGCAGCACTGTCTTGCCTTTGCCCGTTTCCTCACTCCATAGCCACGCATCTCTTAGTTCTCTTTCCAAAATCTTGCGCTTTATATCCTTTTATCCCTACAATGGCTGCTCCCACATTTGACCTTTGTGACCTTTGATTTGAGCTCCAGATAATAGTTTCCTGCATTTCCTCTCTGCCTCCAGTTTTCTCCAGCCCTAGCCCTGGCCCTCCTGTGACAGTCACAGTTACCTTTGTGAAGCACAAGTCTCCCACCCTGGCATGTTAAGAGCCCAGGCTTTGACATGAGACATATCTGGGTGCAGATCTCACTCCTTCAGGGCAAATCCCTGTCACTGCTTGAAGCCTCAGCTCTTTCTATCTCAGTCATCCTAGTCCTTGCATCCTGGGATGGTTAGGAGGGTTCAATGAAGCAAGGCACATACAGTGCTCACCCTGATGTACAGCAGATGAGGCTGGACACCCAAGGAATTAGCAGGAAGCAAGTTTATTAGCTACAGTGTTCCAGAGCAGCTGTTGCCTAAAAACAAGCAAACAAACAAAAAAACAACCTCTGGAACTTGAGTCTAAAAATTCTTTAATCTTTATATACTCAGTGGTGTGGTTATGTATCCATGGGGGCAGGGTATGTAACAGTTACTCTTTGTCCCCTCTTGAGGCTACACAGAGGTTTCGCAAGTCTTTACCACAGAAAGCAGAAGTAGCCATTTTTGTACATCATCAAGTTTGCAGGCAAATTCAGCTTTTGCAGAATGGAGAAATTTAGCCCTTACAGAAAGTAGAAAGTCTCAAACCATATTGAGTTCTTCAAAAAGATTTTTGCCGATATTCCATTAATAAGAACAGTGACGGTCAGCATCTCTGGAGAAGCTTAATGATGACTCTGGTGGAAGAGAGGGTTCACTATAATAACCCCAGTCCCTGGCACACAGAGAGCTCAGTAAATGACAGCTATTGATAAAAACTGCTGCAAAAACCTGCAGGGGCACTTCATTGCCAGCAGTACAAACCCAAATCCAGGACCTACCTCCCTTCTGTCATCTGTCTCCCACCCACAGCTTGCCCTGGACTGTGGTTCCTTTAGCCTAACATCTTTCTTGTGTTTCCAGACTCAACCCCAAAGTCATATGGTGGAACCCAGTTGTCTCCTCTACAGGTCACAGGCTGATGCTCACGTGCAGGATAGGTCTTGTCTTCTGTTACCTTCTGTTAGTCTTCTTGAACTTTCTGCTTTCTGGGACAGGGACCATGGCTTATTTGCTTCTGCATCCCCTGCAGGACTCAGTGCAGTATCTAGAATAGAATAGATGCTTCCTGGAGGCTTGAACTAAATGAGTGAGGATGGGAAATAGTCAATGATGTTTGGGGCCTGTTATCTTCAATGTCCCAGCAAGGTGATGACCTTGTCTATTGTTATCAGTGTGCACCATTTAGATGACCCCCAGGAAGGGAAATACAGCCTCCTCCATCCACTCTCTTGTTACGCTCTTTTTTAAGAGGGGGAAAGAGCTAGGTCAGTGGCACATGCCTATAATCCCAGTGGCTTGGGAGGCTGAAGCAGGAGGATCATGAGTTCAAAGCCAATCTCAGAAAAAAAAAAAAAAAAAGGTGCTAAGCAACTCAGTGAGACCCTGAATTATAAAAAAGGGCTGGGATGTGGCTCAGTGGTTGAATTCAATCCTCAGCCCCCCTGCTTTCCCAAAAAAAGAGTGGGAAAGGGCTGGGAATATGGCTCAAGCGGTAGCATGCTCGCCTGGCATGCTTGTGGCCTGGGTTCGATCCTCAGCACCACATAAAAATGTTGTGTCCACCGAAAACTAAAAAAGAAATATTAAAAAAAAAAAAGAGTGGAAAAGAACAGAATGAGACTTCTCTTTTGAGACTTCTCTTTTTCTCTCCCTCTGTGTGTGCACACATGTGTGTATGGGTGTGGTGTGGTGTGTGTGTTTCTTTATGTATGTGAGGTTGGTTGCTTAGTCTTAGAAGAGACTATTCTGAGTTCTGATACTAGATACGTCCTTCCTGATATCCAGTTGTCCCTTCTTTATGAAATTATGGAGGCAGTAGCCAATAGGTTATAGTGGATTTTCCCCTTTTTAAAATATTTCCATTTTAAAGTATTCTTAGCTGGCAAAATAAATATGGAAAAAAAATAATTGGAAAACAAAAAACAATGAAGTTTCACTTTTTTATAATGAATGGTAAAAAACCATTCTTTACAACACCAAGCAGGCACAGAAAGATGTTTTCAGAATACAGTATATAAGGAGAGGCAGCTGAGCCACCCGGCCCTCACCAAGAGTGTGCCCACCTCCAGCCAGGAAACAGTCTTGTAGGGCAAGAGCAAGTGCTTGAGGAGGGGCCCACAGCTCTGCACCCAGATGCTGTGTGGACACTGACACATGCTGTTTCATTCATTGCTTTCAGCCTCTTATGCTAGATAGTGCTAGCTCCATTTCATAGGGGAGGCTCAGAGAGGTTGTTATTTGCACAAAGTCACACAGTGTAACTTGAATTTCCCGGGCTTCATAGACCTGTGTGTACAAATGAGGAGGTGACATCCACATCAGTCCCCAGCAGGAAACCTCAAGACCATAGCACCAGCCTCCACCATCTCCCTCCTTTAGTTTTGGGAGTCCCAGGGAGGGTTATACCATGAGTTCATGAGTAGGTATTTACTCAAGGCCCTCACTAATGTCTGAAGTTGGCACAGCCCCCAGCTCCTGCCCAGTCATCATGGGAACAAGGACCCTGCCAGGTACCTCTCAGAGAGGGACTCCAGATTAGCAGGACCATTGCCATCTTGTGATTTTGGTGGGCCCAGGCATTTTTACTTTTTCTTTGTTCATTAAAAAAAATAGATATATATAGGAAATCACATTTTATAGCTGTGTTCATTTAAATACTAATATACTAATATTATATATTAAAACATATTCCTGGACCAAAGGTTTAATTTTTTTTTCTTGTGATTTTAAAAGAAAGCATTTTCATAGGGGCCAAAGGGATCCCATGGGTGACTACTGGGCCCTTTGCCAGACCCTGAAGTGTCAGTCCCCTGGCCATTGCCCTTCTCTGTTTCTTGATGGACCCACGAACACCTAGGTAGATTGCTTGCTTCTGTGTCTCTCAAAAACCTCTCGTCAATGTCCCTTCACCTTCTACTAGTCTTGCCATTTTTCTCTTGTTATAGGTGTCAGAATAGTCCCCAAGGCAGAGCTAGGAAAATCTCTTTTCTGCCGAGACACCTGTACACATTGCTTGATCCTCAAAGACTGGAGTGAGTGGCACAACCCCCACTCATAACACCCAACCTGACACTGACTGTGTGTTAGCCCAGCTGAGATCCAATCGCAGGTATGCACATGCTCAAGGGCACGCCGGCAGGTTCACCCTCTTTAACTCCAAGGTGGCCTCTTTCTGTTCAGCCAGGCAGCCAATGATTGGAGCATGCCCCGTATTCTGGGAAGGAGCATTCTCATTTATTACAGCTCAAAATGAGTTTGCCTTTCTCCATCCAGCACAAAGCTTTGAAAAGAATGATGACACGGGACATTTCAGGAGAATTTGCAAGGATCGCTAATAAGTACTGCCCGTCTAGGTGTTTGAATGAAAATATTTTCTTCTTCAGAACTCTCCAAGCTCAGAATCACCCCCCCTGGCAACGCTTCATGTCCTGCATGCCTTTGGAAATCAGTTTTTGAGGAAAAGTAAATGCAGTAAGAATTTGTCTGTAGCAGCATGTTTTTTTTTTTTTAGAAAGAGAAAGCCTCTGGGGGACAGGATAGAGAGATTGCTAAGGGTAAAGTTTGTAGGTCATGAGACAAAAAGTAAAGTTGTCTCCTTCTACCCTGAAGCCCCTAGAGAGAATTTAGGAGATTTATGACATGGTCCTTCTTTCTTGGGTCCATTGTGGCCTCTGGCAGGGTTCCAACCTTGCAATGCTAAACAACTGTTACCTCTGTACCCTGAGTGTGGGCTTTTTGTTTTAGCTCATGTTATGGATTTGCATTTGCCAACCCCATGGGGCTGTGACAGATTGAACCCTAGAAGTGGATACCTGGGCTCTCAGAAGTTATGCTTATCATCAGGAGACCAGGAGTGTGGATGCATCAAAATAAACACATCCCGTGGTGGGTCAGCAGCCCAAGGTGCCTGCCATACCAGTGCTAAGGCATGTTGGCATACACTTGACAGTTTCAAAGAAAACCATGCATTAATCTGGCACATAATAAAATTGTTGTTTAGTATGTGTTTCTTTGATCACTTGAAGGTTTGGATTTTGTTTTGGGGATTTACCAGCTATTTCAATTCCATCATGTCAGACTCCCTGGGTCACAGTGTCTCTGAGGTCAGCCTCCTATTCTGTCTGTTGATCGTTTTTCACATTTTCGCTTCTCCCATGAAACTCACATCTGATTCATCTTGAAATTAATATCTGGAGTAGTGTCGACTCCCGTAATGGAGCATGCTCTTGGGCTCTCAAATCGTGCTTTGTGACGTTCAGCTCATTGCTCTGGGGGCTGTAGGCAATAGAAACAGAAAAGATCCCTGAGCTTTTCATTTCTCCTGCATGCAGGGCTCCCTGCCAGCCACCTCTGAATCTCCACCAGCTTTTTCTCTGAACAAAATCCTGTCCACTGTTAAATATAGTTTTTGTCACACAGTAGTAGAAAGAAGGTGCTTTCAATTTTTAACTCTAGACTAAGCAAGGAGAAATTTGCATAACAAGCAAAGTTAGCCATCTATGAAATCTAGTCTCCTTCATTGAGCCATGACATTAAGGGTCAGAGAGATTAGGTGACCCTTTCCTGTCATACAAGCAATGAAATTCCAGTTATCCAGCAATGAATTCCAGCTTTCAGTAGGTGCACTGTCCACCTCCAGCCCCAGGTCTGAGTAAACAGATCATTCCTAGGTACGAACAAGAGACACTTGGTTCATACTGGTGGGAAATGGCATCTAGATCCTGATTCGCCGGATCAAAATGAGGACACCAAGCAACAGAGAGGTCTCTTTCTGATTTCATATAATTTTAAAATTTTAGTCACTTTGCTCAACTGGAGGCTAAATCCCTTCTGAAAATGATCCTGACCACAAACCCTCCAAGTGACACTGTGGCACTCTCCACACACCAGCTACCAGAGATTCCTCACTGTGACTTAGTGGCAAATGCAAGTGGCTTTGGGGACCAGGACAGCATGTCAAATGGCTGGGGTAAGGCCAAAGGCAAGCCATAAGCAAAGGCTTCATCCACTGTGTTCACTGTTTGATCCAAGGACCTGGAGCATAGTCTACACACCACAAGTCCTCAGTAAGAGGTGCAGAATAAGTGGCAGGGACTTCAGAGAACTAGGAAATGTGTAGCTCACAGAAGGCATTCTTGTCAAAAAGGAAAAAAAAAAAAAAAGCATGCCAGCTTGCATGTCTTACAAAGTGTTGTCTATGGACAGAATGGGACAATCACTTCAATGCACTATTGATGTCCAACCTACCCTTTGGTATCAGATTTTTAGTTGAAGTCAGAATCCTTCTATTCAAATGTCTTTCAGGTTCTTCCCATTAATAACCTTGGCCCTTTAATGCCCCTGGATTATTAAAAACGTGTGTACATTCTCACACTATCCATCATCCTATGATGGTTTAACTTTTTTTTCCCCGAACCTCTTAGTCATGTGTCTTTCTTTCCAAAAGATGTGGAAAGGAATTTCATCTACCAAACAAGGTGCAAACTTTCTAAATACATACCTTATTTGCTAAGAGAAGGATCACAGATCCGTTTTCACACCTACCAATGCTGACTTTTCTAAAATGGACATAAGCAAACAGAGATGGCTAGTTCACACCAACATCATTTTGAACCCAACTCATCTCCAAAATCTGCCACATGAAGTTATAGGGTCCTGGATAGGGGAGACGCCCTGTGCAGGTTTTTCTGAAGGTGAAGCATCATGACGACTCTTTCCTTGGATGCTATCCTTGTTCAGATGGTTCTGCATGGTCTTCCCTTGATGTCATTCCCCTGACAACCCAGATACAAATTTTTTGGTATGGAGCAAAGCCCCTTGAACCAAAAGGAACACAGCTGTCAGGTCTGACATCTGTTGTGGGACAGGCATATTAGAAAAGAGGCCTCTGGGCACTTGTGACCTCACCCAAGGGTAGGAAACCATGTGCACCCATGTGGAAGCCCAGAGGCTTCTAGCTGTGAGCTCAGCCACGAATTATCACTTAACCCTTCCAATCTCCTGCAGAGTGGGAGGGCTGTCAGAATCCCCTTCCAGTAAGACAAAACATACAGTAGAATCCACTTAGAGAAACAAAGTTGCCAAAAATCAAGCTATATGTACTATTAATACTTTGGACAGGATACATGAGTCAGATAGCCCACCAAAAGCATTACCATTTTAGGTCACCTTGAAACACTTTGCTGGTGAAACAAAAGGGCTTGTGGACACTATTTGATGCCTAATTTACAAACCCTATGATGGGGTAAACAAACCTGTTTGCAGATGGAAATCCTGACTGCCAAGCAACATGCAGCTCCATTTATACATCTCAGCAGGATGCTATATGTTCTGATAAGCTCAAAGATTGCAGATGATTCTTCATGGTTGAAATGCCTCTACTGCACTAATAACCTGAGCCTGGTTCTGGGTTGATTGTAATTTTGAACCCAACTCATCTCCAAAATCTGCCACATCGAGTTATAGGGTCCTGGATAGAGGAGACACCTATCTTACGTTGAATGTAAAAGCTGGAAGTGACCTGTCAGTTAGGAATATGTTCAGACACAAATAACAGGAAACCTGAACAATAGTGGCTTCAACAGAGAGGGAATCCTATTCTTAATTTTTTTTTTTCATGCAACCAGATATGCAGAGGCTGGTGGTGGCTCCCTAGGGTTTAGCTGTCTGGACCCCGCTCTCTCAGTCCTTCTGCTCTATCTTACTCAGCCCTGGGCATTTATCCTCCCTCTTCTTGGCTCATGAGCTGCTTATCTATCTTCAAAGCAGAAACAAGCTGAGGTGGGAGGGGTCAGGTGCATCTATTCCCTTGAATAGGAAAACAAAGGCTTTTCTAGAAACCCTGTCAGTGGACTTCCCCTTCAGGCTCAGTGGTCAGAACTATGTCCCGTGACTTTCTCAAGGGAGGCTGGGAAGCAGGGGTGTTCTCCTGTTTGCCTCTGTGGGAGAGGAAAGCAAGCGAGAACAGGTATGTGAATCAGCACGAGTACCTCCCACAGGGCCGCCGTGGAAGCCTTTGCCAGGACTTCAGTTGATTCCGTATTCTCAGTGCTCTTTTTTATACTCCATCCCTCTCTGTACAGATGACATAGTGGGTTCCGGAAATGGAAAGTAACGTGGCCAAGTTTCCATGACTAGAGAAGTTAGAGCCCGACCTGGAGTCCAGGTCTTCGACTCCTAGTCCAGATAGCTGCCCTCAGTTCCACACTCTCTGCGTGGTTTGAAGTTCTATTGAGGAAGTAGACTATCATCCAGAAAATCAAGTAATGGATGTTAAACTATCATCAATGGGCAGAGGACAGGCAGCCTCTACTTCCTCCCTCCGAATCGGCAGTAATTCACTTTTTATCTTCTCATCCCTTTGACACATTGATGTTTGTGTGTTATTACAGAATCAAGCTCAGGATGAGTGCCACGATAACGTAGAATTTCTGTGTCATTGTTAATGTGCTGTTCTTGTCTTCTGTCCCCTTCTGTTATTGGACCAAACAGAAGTATTCTGCTGTTTCTCTCTGCAACATCTCCACAGAAGTCCTGAAAGTCATCAATGCCACAGAGGAGTTGATAGCGGAGTCTACAGGGCCCTGGGAGCTCCCGCCAGTCCCTTCTGACCAAGAAAAGGGGACGTTTCCTCTTGGGACAGACCAAGTGAAACTGGATGAACAGCTGACTTCCCTGGAAGAAAACGTAAGAGGGCGTGGGTGTGCCCAGTCTGGGTGAAGGTGTGCAAAGGAAGAAACGGGTGATGCTGTAGACCATCACGGAGCACAGGACACACACACACCAACAACACCATGACCTGTGTAGTCTCAGGAAGTGGCTTAGATGGGGTTCCCCAGAAGCAGATCCTGAGATGAAGATTTGATGCAAGTGACAAGCAGGGACATTCTCCCGGGAGAAACTGGCCAAGGAATTGTGAAAGGAAGGTAAAGGGGAAAAGCCAAACAGAGTAGATCCAGAGTAGCTTCAGCCTGATTCTGCACTGGAGCTCTGAAGTGTAACTTGTCTCAGAGTTGTCCTGATCTAAGGCAAAGGAACTGGCACTCCCTCCAGCCAGCAGGCACATTGGTCTCTGCAAAATGACTCCAAAGGAAGTCCTCTGTATGGACTCAAGATGTTGATAAAAAAAGGCTCACTGAAGTTTAGGGACAGGAATGGTATTTAAAAATCATTCAATAGCACAGGTTAAAATATAATGAGGAAGACTTTAATAAGGATGATGGCAGTAGATATAGGGACCACTGCAATGGGGTCTTCCGATGAGAAGGAGAGATTGGGCTCTGCCACTAACTCAACTCTGAATATAGCATGGGCAAATGGGGATTCATAGCTAAGGAGCAGGGTGAGAGTCACTAGAGAGAAAAGTCACTAAAAGGAACCCTCAGATGTAAGAGCAGTTCTAGCTAAATCCACAGGATTCTTGCTGAAGACAGTCCAGGGAAGACTGGACATCCCCTGGGAGATAAAGGGGGAGGAACCTAATTAGATATTCAGATGATCAGATCCCAAGATGGGGGATTCTAGCTAAATTAAGCAGGATTCTTTTGCTAAAACTGGATTTTGTAAAGAAGTACACAAATAGGAGAAGGTTCAGAGCCTGACTAAAGTTTGGCCAAGCAAAAAATCTTGGTCAAGGTAAGTATGTGGAGAATACGAGATCCAAGGAGATCCAGATGGAATATTGGCAGTTACCACTGCAGGGAATGAGGGTTGCTGCCAAAAGAGGCCCCGTCATTACACCTGCTTGGCTCTGCTCCCCTAAGGGAAGACACCAACACCAGAACCTGTCTCTTACTGAGCCTTCATGTGCCATTAAAAGCAGGAAGCCTGCCGCCTTTCTCCTGAGGCTTCCAGTTCACTCCAGAGTTACCCAAGTACTCTGAGAACTGGGGAAGACCCTGCAGCACTACCTGCATTACCTTCTGACCACACACAGGTCCCAGACTCTGCCGTCACTCCCTTTCCACCTCCCTACCCCTTTTCTCAATCTACCTGGCTGATCAAGAGGAAAATGCCTAATCCCAAGTATATTTTAAAATATATATTTCTTCTCTGGAAAGAAAATACTTAATGCAATACTTAGCTCAAAATAAATAGCCCATAAACATTAGATATTCATATTTCAGGTATGTCACCAACCAACTTCTAAAATATCATGTTAAGCCAGACATGGTGGCGTATACCTGTGATCCCAGCAAGTCAGGAGGCTGAGGCAGGAGGATCACAAGTTGGACACTGACCTCAACAACTCAGTGAAACCCTCAGCAACTTAGCAAGACCCTGCTGCAAAATAAAAAATAATAAGGACAAGAGATATAGCTCAGTGGTAGAGCTCCCCTGGGTTCAATCCCTAATACCAAATATAAATAAATTATGTATATATTTATACATACATATATAGTATATAGTTATGTATATATGCAATTTATTATATATAGTTGATAAATTTCATAATTTATTATATATGTATGTAAATATATATATTCACACACACACATTATACATAAATCTCCCATTAAACTATACAAAGGAATAAGTTGTTAAAAGTCATTCCAGCTTTCATAACAGATGCACTTTCTCTCATTCTAGGACAAGTACACATTTGCTACTTTCAAGAAAAAGACATTTAAGAAAGAAAGGAAGTAAAATAAGTCTCATTGGTGATTATACTTTGCCAAAAAATCATCCATTTTTACTGCAGTGTAGTCAGGGTGGCAGGGAGTGTCTCCTCCCTCCTTCATCCTGTTTGTACGTGATGGTCTACGGAGGACCCTCCGTAGGCTCTGGGTCTTTGGTGGTGCCAGCTCCTCCGCTGCCTGAAAAGAGCCTGCAGGAGAGTCAGGACACAGGGGAGGAGTGGGACCTCCCCGGCTCCTGCAAAGGAGGGTGGGGTTGGAGGGGAAGGTGCAGATACATCTGCCAGGAACTGATTTTTCTACCCTCCTACTTGTGAGAAAAGAAAGAAGGAAAAATTAATTCTTGCATATAAATATCCACAATTATTGCTGAGTATTTTCAGCACATGTCTGATGATGAGAATTTTCCAATACTCTACAGCAAGAGTGACACAGAGAGATCTGGACATTAGCCACTCAGATCATAGTCACTGTCACCTGTGGATGCGCCCTTCCCACAAAGCTGTATCACACCCGGGCAGGTGATTCATCTTTCAGAGCAGCAGAGTCAGCCCTGCCTTTGGAGCATGACCGTGAATGCTCTTACCAGAAATCAGCAACAGTTAGTACAGGCATTTTTGAATAAAGTTGCAATGACAACAAATCAAAATGACTCAAGGTGAAAAATGCCAGTATTCATATCACTTTTGAAAGCTGAGAACTCGCTCCCCTTGGACTCCCATAAAAACCTAAGTGTTTGTCTCTCTGGCTGCATCTCTCACTTTCCATCTTTCTGCTCATTCATCTGACTCCCATTAGACCAGCCCTATTGACATTTTGGATTGAATAATTATTTTGTGAGGACCTGTCCCATGCATTGCAGGCAATCAGACAGCATACCTGGCCTCTGCCACTAAGCTGCCAGTAACAACACCTTCCTACTCAGGACAATCAAAAACATCTCCAAGCATTGTCAAAACATTAGGGGACTGGAGAGGGGGCAAAATCATCCCCAGATTGGAAACCAGATATACAAATTCCTGCATAACAAGATCTGCTGTCTTTCTCATCCGTCGCCTAGTCTTCAGTTCAGAGCCTGACACAGCCAATGTTTACTGATGATTGCATCAGATGAATGAAGCCCTTTAAAAAAATAGGAAAGAAAGAAAGAAAGAAAGAAAGAAAGAAAGAAAGAAAGAAAGAAAGAAAGAAAGAAAGAAAGAAAGGAAGGAAGGTTTTATTTCAGATGCACAGGGGCTCTGTTCTTTAAATGTGTCTGTGTGACATAGTTTCTTTTAGTGCCGATGGTCCTAAGACTCACAGAATAATTGATGAGATTAAAGTAAAATATGATTCTTCAGGAAAGCAATGTTTTTTTCTTTTCTTTTTTTTTTTTTTACAAAGTATGATAGCTGGTGCATAATTCCTGTAACACCTCAATTTAAATGACAATGGCCAGTTTTCACAGTACACACAAAACACAGTGGGCCTTTTCTTTCCTCTCCAAGGAGCACACTGAAAAGGGTCTAGCCTGTGCTGAGTTTTCTTTTTGTAAGCTCCTTTTATTGGACACTATGTTTGGGGGGGGGGGGGATTCATTAACATTTTTTTAGTATTTTTTTTTAGTTGTGCGTGGACCTTTATTTTATTTATTTATATGTGGTGCTAAGAATCCAACCCAGTGCCTCACACATGCTAGGCAAGTGCTTTACCACTGAGCTACAGCCCCGCCTTCTTTAACATTTTCAATTCAGAACACATTCACTTAGGATGGATTCAAGAGGTCAGAAGACCCAGCAGGGTCCTGTGGCTCAAGGCTGGATTTGGAGTTGACTGCACCCCAATCCAGCACCTTCCATGCCACTCCCGTTCCCTAACTGTTAACTGCCTCCTTCCCCTCCTCCTGCTTCCCCATCCTCCAGCTTTTCAAATCTCATCTCTGAAGAAACACCATCTAGGTTCCTTTGAATTCTGAGGATGTTTAATCAGAGAAGGGATGACTTTCAATTCACCAGATCACAGAGTCCTGGGCAGGTTGCTCCGTTGGTCTGTCTCCAGGTTGGAATTGAGTTGAGCAGCAGGAGGCGGCCAGAGCTGGTTCTTAAACTGGACTCTGGGTGCGGCTGATTTAATTAAATCCTGGCTTTTGTCCATCTGGGTTGTGAAGAGCTCGCCTTCATTCCTTAGCCTCCGTCTACCTGCTGGGGAACCAGGGACTGTCAGGAATAGAAATAGCCACACTATTCTCTCCTGAACCTTGGCCACCGAGTGCCAGGACTCAGATGAAAGAGAACATTTGGTTGAGAATATTCACCTTTAAAAAAATGCTTCTGAGGCTTTCAGAGCTGCATAAGATAAAGAAATACCACATTCATATATGCAGTCTACAAATGTTCAGAACTGCTGTTAGCCCACTTAATTAGAAGGGGGATGGGAGTTTTAGATCCTGGAGCCTTTCAGCTTTGACTCCTGTCTCCTGCTGCCTGGTGTTAGGTATGAAATCAGCTCTTATCTCCCCTAAAGACAGCAATGACCTGTGCTAATCCTAACCTGGCAATAGCACACAATGGGGGCTCCCCTCCTTGAGCAGAATGCCTGAGTGTCTCTCTCTCTCTCTCTCTCTCTCTCTCTCTCTCTCTCTCTCTCTCTCTCTCTCTCTCTCTCCTGGTATTTTAAATTCCTGCTGTGAAGAGTTCTGTTGTATTTGCTCTGGTCTGGCTGGGAGAGGAGCGGTTCAAGAGGGCACTAGTAAGTAAGACAGGATACCACAGGGTCAAAGGGCAGGGGTAGAAAAGAGTGGGACTACTCCTCAGGCAGTGTAACCAGAGCCATTGGAGACCTGGAGTGGGAAGAGGAGAGGCTACCTGAAGGAAGCTCTGACCATGGGGATGGGCTTCCACCAGAACCTTGCTGCCTACAGGGAAAGAAATGTTTTCAACTTCTTCCTCCTCCTACCTTTACTCTCCTGCTGGTATCTGCCATTGGTCAAAACCATCCCAGCCAGCCAGGGAGCCAAGTTCACATAAGTCAATCAAACAGGGAACAAAGCAGGACACAGAAGGGTAGAAAAAGACCTAGGAGATCAGCAGAGAACAAGAACAACTATTCAGACGTCAGGTGTAGCAGCAGCTGCCTTATGGATTCACACAGGGCTGTGAGTGGGAGAGATGAGGCGAGCACCAACCTCATTTTCATCTTTGCTGTATGACACAAGCAACTTGGTGTAACCCATACTCCCCAGCCACAGAGGCAGTGGGGGCAGTCCCAGTTTCCTTGTAGCTCTGCCCCATATTGCCCCATGTAATATATAATAGTGGCCTCAGATGCCACGGAACTGTCCCATAGAGCCCAGCTCTGCCACCAAGTCCAGGACCCAGCAAAGGATGGTGGTCCTCCTTCTTAAGCTCTGTGTAACACTGACAGCAGCACAGAGGATATAGAACTCGCGTGGGTGGTCATGGTTACTCAGGTGCTTCTCTGCCCCCAGAGAGCAAGAAAAGAAATACTATCAGTTACTATCTTCGTCCCCTGAAGTGTATTTCATGGAAGCCAAGCCCAACCAGCCGAGGGCCAAATAAGTTTGGGAAATTTGTATATTCCCTCCAGGAAAAATGAGATACGTATTAACCCATAAGTCCTGCAGAAAAGAAATCTGGTTAGAGCACTTTATTTTAGAGCATATGACTATGAAGTCCTTCCTTAATGAAATACCTAGTTTCAAACCCTGAATGACTTTGAAAGAAAGGCTTGTTGAACTAGGAGCCAGCCAGTGGGGTCACCAGTGGCTAGAATTTGAAGAGGATATAGATTGCTTAAACAAGATAACCATAGTTCTCAATGAATGTGGACCTTGACTAAGCAAGCAACTGCAGGTGAACATTCATCTGGTTGCTAGAATAACGTTTCCACGTGCTTTCCATTTGTTACCACATGGCATGTAACTTCTGTCTTTTCAGACCAGCAACAGAGCCATTATCAAGCCCATCTAGAACCACGATAACTGTAGTATGTTTATGCTAAAATTTGAAATTTAGAACATAGCAACATTCCAACTAAGATGAAGAAGCACCACATCATAGGGCAGGGAGGGGACCAGGATCTGGGATCAGCCTTCTTGGGCTCACTTCCGGGTTCCACCTTTTCCCAGAAGTGAGAACTGGGAAAGTCACTGAGCTTTCCTAAGACATAAGATATTCTCATGTTTAACATAGTGATTGCTATGGTCCCTATCTCAAGGCTTGCCATGAGCATTAAATAGGATAAGTCATATAAAATCCTTAGCTCATTCCTGGCCCAAGAAATACCTACTATCATCATCATCCTCACCATGACGATCCCCACCAGCACCTCCGTCACCATCCTGCAGTCCTTTGGGCACCGTCATTACTCTGGCTGGAAGTCTGGTTGGAAGTTCCTGTTCAGCTGGTGTCTCTGACAAACCACTCAATGTCCCCTTCCTCCTCATGTCAGGAAAGCAGATTTTTAGGGAGCACAAAGTAAAGCTGAACATTCTGGCCTTACTGAGGACCTGGAGCTATTTCATACTGTTTTGCCTTGGAAGAAAAAAAAATAATAACAGAAGAAACAGCCTATGATCATGTTCAAAATGTGAACAGCCATGGGTGACTACAGTCCTGCAGCATGACAATAATTGAGTTTTGCATGTTTGTGGTAAAATGAGGGTTCCAAGACCAAAGTCATGTTTATCCTTTGCCACACTTAAATTATTCATTTCCTTTAAGTAGTAATTCCAAAGTTTGTTTCACTGTTTAAAAACTGTAAGTTTGCACTTTAAAGTTATTAAGGTAAATTTACCTTTTTATGCAGATAAGGAAAAGTATTTCAAAAGTATAATAAACTCCAAACTACCCTGCCTTTCTCTCCCCCACCCCATCCCTCCTTCTTTCTCTCTTTCTCTCCTTCTCTCCTCTCCTACCTCCCCAGCCCCTCCGTGTCCCTCCCAAAACCCGACTCCCCACCTTTATTTTTTTCTTCTCCTGTCAAGAGAAGTTTTTTTTTATCTTAAGAGATATGTTTTTTGAAGAATTTCTCCACTTGAATTCCTTTGAAGCAGTCATCATTGCTTTCATTTGACAAAGAACAAGTGGCTATCTTAAACTGTGAAGATCTTTTAGAAACAGAATTTCCCTAATACACTGGATATGATAAAGAAATACAAAAGGATAAGCTGAAATGTGGCAATAGCAGCAGACGTTTAATTCACTAAGTCACAGCCCCCTAGGTGGCTGGGTAGTCATTTGATGTTGGTCCATTGTGTCCATCACTGCAGGAAGCTCCCACAGCCCAGATAAATACACCTGGTGAGGAGATGCAGTCAAATTCATTTTCATCCACCCTCTACCTGCCTCTGCTCCACTTTGAAGTGTTTTGTAAAATTGCCAGTTTAAACACAGATGAATGAATCATGCCAAGGAACTGACAGAATAGGAACATCTCAGGGTTCTTTGCCTCCTTGCTGATACTCAGCCATCACTTGGTGCTTGACTCCTGCGCTTAAGCGTTTGGCTCTTCCTCAGCTCTGTTATATTTTTAACTCTAGTTACAGGAACTCTTGAAGTCCTGACCAGGCACTTCATTCAGATCAACTCTAAACTGTAGTGATCATGTTTTAGAACTTCACATACATCCATCACACCTCCAGAACTTCTCTTTAAGTTCTTTCCTTCTTTAGATACATCTTGTACCCGTGTCGGGCTATTTCACCACGTTATTGATTAAGCTGAGAAAGTGTTTGTCACAAAAATTCCCACTGACTGGCATCCTTTTGTCTGAATTATTCCAATGATTCTACTTTCTGTTTGTCCACTTTCAAATTACTACCTGATTTGCTCATTTTCAGTAGTTCCCCAAAATTATCCTAATTGACAAATAGATTTCACATGTTTCTCTTTAACATCCTATTTTTTTCTAAGAAATGAAGTTTTTCCCTACTATACCCCTTAGGTTCATTCTAATTTCCTTAACTTGTTTCAAATAAGCAGAAGGTCATTAGTCAGGCTCAAAATTTGTAATTATTTTAAGTCAGTTTCACCCCTTTCATGTTTTCTAAATTTTTCTCAATCACTAAATGCCAACCAAAACTTTTTTCTTTTTTTCTTTTTCTTTTCTTTTCTTTTTTTTTTTTTTTTGATACCAGGGATTGAACCCAGAGGTACTTAACCACTGAGCCACATTCCCCAGGCTGTTTTTTTTGTTTGTTTGTTTGTTTTTTTATTTTGAAACAAGTTCTCGATGAATTGCTCAGATCCTCGCTAAGTTGCTAAGGCTGACTTTGAACTTGCAATCCTCCTGTCTCCACCTCCTGAAAGGCTGGGTGGTGCACCACCATTTCTGGCCAACCAAAACTCTTACTGAGAAAAAAAAAACCCATCACAAGTTTTTCTCTTGATACTGGTTTTTATAAATCACTGGACAAACTCATAATTTACAACAGCTCATTCTACGTATTTTGTCCTGTATTACCAAAATCAACTTGCAAATTGTTTTTCCTTGCAGGAAAGTTGGAGGGGACAGGAGGTATGCTTGACATGGGGGTGACAAGATCTCATGCTACCACTTAAGTGTGAAGAATGTTTATAAATGGGGGTTCCCATTCCTTTCCTCCAGTATTGAGCGCAGTTCTCTCTCACTTCCTTGAATCACCGGGGTCCCCTGAAGGAGTCCCACCAGAACCTGCAGACCTGAGTTCAAAGGCCATGTTCTCTCTCCAGGTGTACCTGGCAGCTGGCACTGTGTATGGGCTGGAGGGCCAACTGAGTGAGCTGGAAGATGCTGCCCGCTGTATCCACAGTGGCACGAATGAGACTGAGTTGGAGGCTCTGGAGGACCAGGTGGCGACAGCTGCAGCGCACGTCCACCATGCTGAGCTCCAGGTGAGAATTCTCTTTTCTGTTCAGAGTGGACCTGCAAGGAAAAAAAGGCCCTTCTTGGTGGAGGATTCCACCAAATCTTACTTTTTAAAGTACAGCCTTCTACTCTCCCAAATCATGACTGTGTTAACACATCAGATTTCCTTTAAAATCTTATGCTGGTTTCCTCTTGACAACTTACCTGACCCAAACCTGGATCTCCTTCCTTTTTTTTTTTTTTTTTTTTTTTAATAGGAATTGAACTTGGGAGCACTTGACCACTGAGCTGTCACATCCCCATCCCTATTTTGTCTCTAAATAAAAATTTGAGTTGCTTAGCACCTGGATTTTGCTAAGACTGGCTTTGAACTTTCAATCTTCTTGTTTCTGCCTCCTGAGCCACTGGGATTTCAGGTGTGCACCACCACATCCAGATCTGGATCTTTCTATGGAGATTCCCATTTAATTCCAAGGCCCTCACCACACTGTTGCTTGCTCAAAGCCAGTTTTCCCCATCATAGACTAAAAACCCCATGAGGACAGGACTATGGCTGACTAGCTTAACTTAGCAACTCCAGTGCCTAGCACAACATCAGACACATGGTAAAAATGGGATGAGTAAATGACTGTAATCAGATAAATAGGTTTCTCAGGCCAATATTTTGCAGGAGGAGTAGGCAGGATTTAGATATGATTGTTTCAGAATTGATCCCTGTAGTTTCTATAACTTGGTGAAGATGGTTGTTGACAGTTTTCTTGGATATTCTCTTGACCTTTGACTATGGATCAGAACTGATCATGAGCAGAACAACTAATCCTCAAACTGGGGTTTGTGGACATGCTCTTAGGAGCCCATGTCAGGTTTCCATTGTTGTTTGTTTGTTTTTTCCTTTAAAAGGAGCCCATATGCTGCTCTGGTTTCAGAAACACCGGTCTCTGCAGCATAACTTCAGTACAGACCCCTGGTTCAAAATATTTCTATACTTTGCATCTTAAAACTGCATCTTTGGTAGCATTGTGGTCAATGCTGCTCCTCTGAGTACTGGCTTTTGACTTCCAGGCATAGAATCCAACCCTGAGCTCTTTACTTTGGCTCCCAAGAAACTCAGAGCTGAGTTGGTCTACCCTTTTAGCAAGTGTACGGCTCATTGAGCATGCAGTCTTAAGATAAGATACAGGCAAAACCAGCCCTCAATACTTTCTTTCGTCTCTCTTTGTTCTTTGTCTTCTGGACTAAAACTTGATGGTTTTAGTGCTTCTTACTCCAGAACCTGACAGTCAGCAAATTAAAGGCCAACACAGTGCTTTCCCATTGACCTTATCTCTGAGGACTCTCTGAGAAAGCCCTTCATCAAAATTGCTTCCAGAGAAGAATTTGATCTTCTAATCCACATCAGTTGCAAATGACTGATAAGAGCTTAACCTGAAATTTTTCTCAGAGACTTGTGCAACTTATTGGCCTATAAATGAAAGGAATGCAACTCTCAATATGAAATTTGAGGAGTCAAACAAGAAGGCATCTGGGGAGCAGGGAGGGGCAGAGCCTCACAGTGAGTCCTACTGGAAATTGGCTGTCAGTGAGCTTAACTTGCATTCTTTCACCAGCTGTGACAGACTTGGTCTTCATATACCTATTCTTCTTTGTCTAATCAAGACTGCCTGCTTTGGGCAGGGGGTAAGGGAAGCATCTTCCATATTAACTGACTCTTCAGGTTTCAACTATGCACCTCCTATAGCACCTGATCCCTGTAGACTTTGTCCAAAGATGCCCTCAGTAAAGGACAGCAGAAGTGAGATTTGTCTTGAGCAGCACAAATTGTAGAGGGACTGGGGAGGCACTGCGGTCTGGGAGTGGTCCACACACACACATTGGCTGGTGGCCTGCCTCTGGCTACCTATCTGATGCCCCAGCAACACCCAGGTAGCACCATCTCAGCAAAAGGTCTGTGATTCCCATCTCTCCCCTCCACTCCGTGGTGTGCTGTTGGGTATGTCCCTTAGTCCTTTGAGCCACAGTCTCTCCGTCTGTAAAAATAACAGTAAAAAGAACAGTCCCCACTTTCTAGAATTATTTTGAAGCATGAATGAGTTCATGTATTTAAGCCCTTATCATAGTGCACTTTTCTAAGAGCAGGGACAGTGCCTTCTTCATCCCAGAGGAAGGGGAGGATCAGTGCTCTTCCTGGGCACCGAGTGAGCTCTTGCTCTCTACATCTGCCTTCAGAGTCTGGGAAAGAAATCTGAGCTCTCTGACCTTCCCATGTTGCAAATGAGGAAAGTGATGCCCAGAGAGAGGAGGGAACTTCTCAAGGCCACTTGGCCCCTGAGTGGAAGAGACGGTTTTTGGACTGGGATCTGCTGGGCCTCGCCTCTAAACCCTCATGCTGTGGCTTTGGATTCATAGAATTATGGAAGAAGATAGCAAGATCTTTAAATTATACTTGCCCTTTAAAGTTCAAGTGTTGCCTCCTGTGGAATCTGAATAAATATTTTTTTTATGTTTCTGTAACAAAATAACTGAGGCAGAGTGCTTTTTTACAGAAGTTCATTTAACTCACCAGTTTTGAAGACTGAAAGTCCAAGAACAAGTAGCACCATCTGTTTGGCCTCTGGTGAGGGTCTCATGGCAGATGGCATCACAACTCCAGAAACACAGATGCAGAAGAGATCAAGGGGTGTAAGGGTTTGGATCTGGTTTAAATGTGTCCCCCAAGGGTTTATGTGTTGGAGTATTCATTTGTTTGCTATAAACGCAGAACGCTTTTTGTGCGTATGTAACAATTAACCCCACTATTGTGTATAATTAGAATGCACCAATTTTTTTAAAAAAAATCTAAAAACTCACAACACTTTGAACAAGCATAACCCCCAGGGTGGCAATGTGGAAAGAGGTGAGGCCGGGTGGGAGGTCCTTAGGTCACTGAGGGTGCTGCCCACAGAAGGAATTAAAGTACTTCTCATGGAATCCCTGAGTCAGTTCCCTTCAGAGGGTTGCTGTAAACAGAGCCAGCCTGGCTCCAGCCACCTTTCTCTAGCTTCCTGTCTTGGGATGTACTATATCACTCCCATACATGTTCCCACTGTTATGACATCATTTCATATCCACCATCATGTGACTCAGCCAAGAGGCCCTCACCAAGGTAAGCTGATTCCAATGCCCTGCCTTTGGCTCTCCAAAACTATGATCTAAATAAAACTCTTTTCTTTATAAAGCTAGCCTATTTCAGGCTTTTGGGGATAGTAATGAAAATAGGCTGATATACATGATGAAACAGGAAGCCAGTGGGACTCCGGATTGCTTTCTTTAAACAACAGTTCACTTTTGTGGAAACTGACTGGGGTCCTGTGAAAACTACAACAGTCCCTTGCAAGGGAAGCACCCCCAATGACTTAACCAACTTTCATTAGGCTCCACCTCTTAAAGCTTCCTCCACACCACCACACCACCACACTGAGGACCAAGATTCCAGTAGGTGAAGCTCTAGGAGACACACTCAAACCATGTCCAAACCATAACAGAAGTCTTCCTTGACCCTTCCCCACGACCCCATGCCCATCTAGGTGGCTCTAGGCTAGCTCTCCCATAGTGGCCTGGCTTCCATTTATCCCTAGGCCTACTCTGACAGAGTTGTTAACCCACTCTAGAGCTACCAAACTAGCAATTTAAATTCATAAAGAAAAGTTTGTATCTTATCTTCTCATTGCAACACTAAATAGAGAAATGCTTGGTAAAAGTTGAATAGATGAATGTGCATGCGTCAAAGCAGATGTGTTCTTTATAAACTCCAAACGCTTTTAACAACGATTCTTTCTGTACCTTCTCCCCACCGATCCCGTCTTTCTGTTGCATGAAGATTTCTGATATCGAAAGCCGGATTTCAGCCCTGACCATTGCAGGCTTAAACATAGCACCGTGTGTGCGCCTCACAAGAAAACGGGATCAGAAGCAAAGGAACCAGGTGTGTTTGTCCCTTGCTCCCTCTGGTGGAACATTGCATGAGCTGGATAGTTCAAAAGATAAGATATCTTTGGCTTTCCCAAAGTTGTATTGATTGCAGTGTCGTGTTTGTAGGTACAAACCATAGACACATCAAGGCAGCAGAGGAGGAAACTACCCGCTCCCCCAGTGAAAGGTAAGCTCAAACCAGAACCACAGAGCTACCAAAGGACGAAGGCTGAATTGTTTCCTTTGAGTAGCTCAGAGATCTGAGTTTGAGGACCAGGTACAATGGGGAATTCGCACCCAGCTTTGTCCTTATCTTGACTTTGCTTCGGGTCACCCCAGAAGCAAACACTGGGACAAGGATAGGAATACAAGTTTATTTGGGAAGTGGTTCCAAGGAAGCACTGGTGGTGGGCAGGGGATTCAGGGAAAGGAAAGATAGGAAGCCAGTACAGGTTAATTAATTGGTAAGTTACTTCTTTGGGCAAATGAAGCTAAATCCTCCTGGGGACCTCGGGAAGACAGTGTTGACTGCACCTCAGAGCTTCCTGCCTACAGGGTAGGAAGATGGTGTGTTCGACCTTCCACTCTCATCTATTATGGCTGAGGGATACTTTTTGATGCATGAACTTCCTGGTACTTCTGAATCTTCCAAGAGAGTGTGGTGGTGCTTGCAGTTGGATACTGTTAGAATGTGCTGGAATGGTGACCACTGGGAAGAAGTACAGAGGACACCAAAAGCATCTTCCACAGTGCCCCACCAGGAAGGGATTCCAGTGATGCCAGTCAGATCACCCTGTGTTCATGTTCAGCCATTTCCTTGGATTAAGGAGCCCATGATGATGATGCCAAACTAGAAATTCGGATTTACAGTAAGGGAGTAGAAAGTCAGGAGATGTGCATTTGAACCTTGCTTTCACCTCTTGGCATTCAATAAATATTTATCAAATGTTTACTTTGATAGTCTATAAACCACCCCCCCCATTTTGGACAGTTAAAATTTATCACAGTTCCACAGTCCTTTAACTGAAACCTCAGATCTCTTGGTGTTCCATAATTGCTTGTGTACCAAAAAGGGAACATGGTGTCCAGGCAGCATCTGACAGTCAAAACACAAATATCCTTACGGCAAAGCGTGAGGACACTCACACTCCTCATGCTGGACAAGAACCTTCAGTGGCCACAAGTGAGTTCAGGTCAGGTTTTGCAATCAGATGATTTTTGACTCCAAACTTATAAAACTGTGCAGATTTTACAGCTTCTTATATTTTTCAGGATTGCAAAGAAGAATTTAGGGACTGTGATGGTTTATCCCTGAGATACCTTTTCCCAGATAGCCACCCATGATGCCTTGACTTATTTGATCCATCATAAAAATAAAAATGTACAGGAAGGAAGTGCCAAGTCTAGGGGGGGGAGAAAAATCTGAGTGATCTGACCACCTCGTCTTTCTTCCTTACTAACCAGTCCATCTTCTGGGTAATGCCTATTCCTTTTTGTTTCCTTTTAGCTGAAAAAATGGAGGCATCTTCAGTGACCACCATGAAAACATTTAACCACAACTTTATCCTCCAAGGCTCCTCAACCAATGAGCCCAAAGAAAGGAAAAGCCCCGCCCAGGATTTGATGGTAAATGTCATCATCTCTGCCCTGATGCCCTTCCTTTCACTCTTGATGGATCTCCATTCCGTAGTCTTCCTTCTGTGGCTCCTTTAACAGAGCCCCCAGGAAGCACCCTTTCTGCCTGGCCTCATGGCCTATTGGGTGGGAGGGGATAAGGGTCTAAGAGAGAGGGGGAATGACATCCACCTGGTGGTGGTCACCTCTTCATTATCTCCTCTCAATTATTTCTCCAGCTCTTTGGAGAAACCAGGTTTGATATAAGAGAAATAAAAATATGTGTGTCAGGTCTGGGTGAGGTGTAGGAGCCCTTATTCTGTTTTGGATCCAGATTCACTCTTTCTTCAAATTTCTTGTTAGCTATTAATGTCACTTTCCTTAAGAGTCGGCAGTGCCCCTAAACGTGGCAAAGGTGTGGACCGTAGATAATTTGTACAAACGCTAGAGATCATCAGGAGAGGGTTACAGGATCATTTACTTAAAAACCAACATAAGCATCAGAGTTTCAGCAGATGCTTAGTGCTGCTTGCACTGGAGTGGTGATCCTGCTAAGCTGCCTTCGTGACACCTGTTGCGCTGACGGCAGGTCACGTCTGGGAGGACAAGACTGAAGTGAGAGCAAACTTGCTCTGTTGCCTTCTGGGCATCACCAGCCTCTCCCTCCCTCTTCCCCTCCACGGTGCACAGTCTCTCTTGTGAACACGGAAGTGCCAGGTGATGGCATCATGGAGGACACAGCCATTCCAATGTGACCCCAAATGGCAGCAGAGCTGCTCGTCGCCCCTTCCGTGGTCAGCCAATATCCCTGACCTTTCACCTTGTTCCTGCCCGTTACTTCCAAGAGCCAAAAAGATGCTTTCTCATACTCAAAGGGCAGACCACGAGAGTCAGGGAAGGAACAGGTTATAAAAAACATGGCGAATGACCCTTCATAGAGATAGCACATAGGCAGTGGTTGCTGGGAGCTGAGGAGCTGGGGAAGAAGAAGAAACTGCTGATGGCTAAGGGGTGACGTCGGAGTGATGCACGTGTATGAAAACTGGACAAAGGTGATGGGCGGACAACCTTGTGAACATACCAAAGCCACTGGATTATTTGCTTGAAAATGGTTGGTTTTGTGTTGTGTGGCTCTCACTTCGATAGATTATTTTGAGTGAATTAAAAATAAATGGCCTTAAAGGAATACACACAGGTTAAAAATGAAACAAGGCACAATATGCACTAAACAGCACACACACACACACACACACAAAAAAAAAAAAAAGACAGGGCAGAAACATTACTTTCGAACAAAGTAGAATTGAAGGCAAGATGTATTCAGAGAACGTGCTGAGTAAGGATGTTTTGATTTTGATGAAATAGGAGAGTCACGAGCCCATCTTGATTCTGCACACAACAGAACAGCACAATCGACCGTGGTGGTTAGTGAGTTTAAAACTCTCCTATCAGCCTTTGGCAGGCCCAGTGTGCTGGAAATAAATACCAATTAGAGACCTGAATAGGGTTGGGGTTTTTTTTATATTTATTTTTTAGTTTTAGGTGGACACATATCTTTATTTAGTTTTTATGTGGTGCTGAGGATCCAACCCAGTGCCTCATGCATGCTAGGCGGGCACTCTACCACTGAGCCACAACCCAGCCCCTGAATGGGGTTGTTATTAAGCTTTGATTAAGACATTTTTCTAACATCATACTTTACACATTAAATTCCTAAGTTTCCATGGATCATTCATAAAAGTTGATTTCATACTAATTCACAAAGAGAACCTCAATGAATTTCAAAAAGTGGAAATTATAAAATCATTTTCTATGATCATAGTGCCAAACATTATCAATTTGCCAAGTGGTTGGTGACAGTGTGCTCCCTATGTCACCTCAGGAGCCCGCCCTGGAGTCTGCTGCCCTGTATTAACGCCACCGGAGCTCCACTGCCAGTGACCCACTGCCTCCGGCCATACACAACAGTGCCTTGACCCAACAGCCATCGAATACCATATGGATTTCCACCTGAGGAGAGAGCCTGGGGTGGCCACAGCATTCCACTGCACAGGGCTGTCCTGATACCTCACCCAGAAAGCAGCCTCAGACTTCAGCATTGCGGTCTTGCCCACTCTCTGCCTTAGGCTTCCTGGAGAATCCAAGACAGCAAACCAAGATGCTGGCTTCCAACGGCAGAGCTCCATGTTCAAAAGATGCATCTTTTCCTGGTTTGCTTTGCTACTGTGTGTTGTCTGTAAAAATCTTTTTGTTTTTCAGTCCCTTTGATTCAATTAGAATTCTGTGTCAACCATTTGTCCCATGGAAAATTATTGGAGGTGGGTGGAGGGAAGGGAGATGGAGATTATCACTTAATTCCTCATCAACATAACCAAATCTCTCACAGGCATCCTTGTCTTACAGATGCTAAGGGGGAAAGTAGAAAGGCCCCCGTAGCGAGCACTTAGGACGGTGTAACTTGGGGGTCTCTCAACCGTCAAGCATGCAGGTGACCCTTAGCTACTTCCTCCTCACCCACCTCATTACTAGCGATTCCCCTTGCTTTACAGCCACAGGCCACAGAATGGAAAGCCCTGACTCGTCCCCATCATGCCAGATCCATCTGATACAATGTCTCCTTAAGAATTTGAGGTTCTTCCATAGACTTACTGAGAGTATCCTCACTCAGAAGAGGAGAAGGGGTGGAGGAAGACCACCATTAGCTCAGCTTTTTCTAGAACAATGTCCAGAATCAACGTGACTCGGTTGAGCAGTGGCGGCACCTCAATGAGTTTTGGGTAAATGAATTCTTGCAAAACATAACCACATACGAAAACTTGTGTCCTCCAGAATTGATTTCCTAATGAATATTCAGCACAGTAGCAAAATGACCTTATGGATTTAAAAAAAAAAAATGGTTAGGGAATAGCCTTAGAGAATTGAAAGTATGAAAAGAATCAAGAACAAACTGAGTTTAAGGGACACAAGAATTGACACTCACTGCATGTTTATGGTCTGTTTGAATCTGACTCAACTGCATGACTATTCAGAGAGTATTTGTACAAGCAAGTAGAATTGGAATTTCACTCAATTAATTGGGCATTAGCAACATGTTAACATGTTTTTAAGTGTTTGCTCCTCATTGATTACGGATCTGAGGAAGGAGGCAAGGGAATAGGGTGACTAGAGTTTATTACGCACCAGCTCTGAAGAAGGCAATGTTCTCATTTTAATCTCCATAGCATCCCTATTTCAGTAAGTATACCCATTTTTCAGACTTGATAACCAAGGCCAGAGAGGTTATTTTGCCAGAACCACACCTGTGAGCTAATTATGATTGGAATGCCTCCCAAAAGCCTGCATTGTCTTCAGCCTCTCTGTTCTTTAGCTGCCATGTACATTTCCAGCCCCGACTGGCTGCCGAGTTGTGTGTCCTGATCCACTCCTGATGGGGGTCTCTGTATCTTCCAATAATACTCCTTGCTGATGCTGTGTATGTGTTATCCAACAGAAACGACTCCTTTGAAATAAGTAAATCTTTGGCTTTTTTGTTCTGTTGGTGTGATTCCAAGCAAAAGCAAACAAAAACAAATTTCAAAAACACAACAACAAAATCTGACTTCCAAATAGAACGTTTTCTTTAAGAGGCATGAAAAGCAACTATTGTTGTGTTCCAGTGTTAAACTCTTCAGTTTTCTTTGACAAAAACGTGTACTGTGTAAGCCTTGCAAAAAAAACAAAACAAAACAAAAAAACAAAAAGAAGCCTGCTCCATGGCATTTGAACTTTTATAAAGGTTTCCTTGTGCCAAATAAGTGCAAAGATTTAATTTACTATTAAAAACCATAAGCATATGTTATAGTTCCAGAAGAATTATTTTGTCATCAAGTGATTTTGATCTTTAGTGTCAATATTTATATTTAGATTAATTTTATAAATGAAAATATTTTAATGGTTTAAGAAAATTAGGACAATATCTTTGATGACCTCTGAGATTTATGCTTGCCTTCATGTTATATGCACATTGCCAGGAACTTCTGTCAAGAGAAATGATAAAGAAGTAAAAGTCATTTATGAAAATAGTTTGCATGTGTGTGGATTTTTGTCTGTTTCTCGGTTAAAGGAGCCCAGACAAAAAAGTAGAGGATAGAGAAGACAGGTGACCAGCAATTGCACTGATCCCAAAAGCCTGTCGCCCCCACCTGCCTTCCCAGTACACCACTCACCCATTGCAGGTTCTCCTGATCTCAGTGACCACCTCCAACTGAGCAAGAAGAGCAGTTCTCAAGGAGGATGGCGTGATGTGATTTTGCCCCCCCCAACACACACACACACACTCTGGGGACATTTGACAATATTTGGAGATATTTTTTATGCAAACTAGTAGGTCTATGCAGCAGCCAGGATCTACTGGGTAGATGCCAAGAGTGCTGCTGAACATCCTCCAAGCCACAGGACTGCACCTACCATGAAGAATTATGCAACCCAGAATGGCCATAGCCTTGCATTAGACATCAGGGGAGAAGCTCCACCCGCCAGTCTCTGTGCAGTGGGCATAGTTGATCCAAAAGCCAAAAGTGACTGTCCCCATCTGTTGCAGGGTAGGAGGAGGTTGTTGCACCTCTAAGGCTGGAGTCCCAAGAATATTCCAGCCAGACCCTAGCCCCTGCCCTCCCCAAATAGGAACAGGAACCCCCCACTAACCTGAAATGAATGAGTGTGAAAATACCAACAGAAGTCCACAGGTTTCTCTGTGGTGGGCTCAAAGGGTTGAAAAAGTTGTACTCTAACTGAAGGAGCTAGAATTTAAAGGACGCTACCACACATCACAGTGTGCCTTTTTGTCCCTACGTAAGAGAAAGGGCTGTCTCATTGTACTGAGATATCTGAGAG
This sequence comes from Callospermophilus lateralis, assembly GCF_048772815.1. Lineage (NCBI taxonomy): Eukaryota > Metazoa > Chordata > Mammalia > Rodentia > Sciuridae > Callospermophilus > Callospermophilus lateralis. Next base: position 202,413,034 of record NC_135305.1, read on the forward strand.
AGACTGCTAGGCAAAGAGGAATTTGAACGTGTCCTTCACGGAGCAACAACCCAGACAAACACTAGCTACGGTGCCCTCACATAATTGAGGTAATCTTTCATTCAGACAACTTCCAGAATAATCAGAGGATTTAGGTACATCACGAGCCCCAACCACCAATGTCATGCAGCACAAGGTGAAAATCTTTTTAAAGGTGTTGAAGGTAAAAACAGTGATCGGATGGGCTTGAGAACATTTATTTGTGAGGAGCTCATTCTTCAGACGTTGCTGCCCGTCAACAGTATGGGCGGGGGGGTGGTGGTGGTGGTGGTACTCAGAGGCTGTGGATGCCTCCCACATATGCACAGCTCCTCAGTGGAGACCAGAAGGGGAGACAGACATACATCAAGTGTGAATCCCTGGGTCTGCTGAGGCTCTGTAGCTAGTGTGGTTCAGATTAGAGATCCAGGGTAAAGCTTGTTTGGTAATCAGATGAGAGAGAAAGCGCTACCCAATGACAGTCACATGCCGGGAACTAGTGAGTTCTCACGCCGTGCATCTGTGGATCTTTATGGTAGCTCTAAGGAGGCCCCAGAAACCTCATTTTACACGAGAAAAATTGAGACCCCATACCGAGCTGGTGAACCCCACAGTTCTTTCCAGAACCAACGTTTCCCTGAATAGATCATAAGGTTGTCTCAGATCTGGTTGAAATGAAACTTCTCTTAACATAATATAAAGAAGATGTCTAAGAATACTAAAAGAAAACAAACACAGTAATAGAAAGGTGACAAGGATTCCCTCCTCGATCAAACTAAGCCCTCTTCTTGACAAGACCCTGCCAAGCCCAGTACCCACAAGTCAGTTTCCTGAGAATCCCCCACCCTTGATATAAAGACACTTCCTCCCTCCTCACCCCTGACATCAAATCAACTTCCTCTTAGTAATGCTCCATCCACTGGTTCCTTCACCCTGTGAATTGGCTGTAAATTGAGCTCAGGGATGAGCTCTCTCCTATTGCAGTAGCTTGAATAAAATCTGTCCTGCCATTTTTAACAAATGTCCAGTACGATTTCTCTTTGATGGGGGGGGTGAAGGGTAAATGGGTCACTCTATATCCTTTAGTACCAATTGAATCCCGGAAACATATTATCTATTTAAAGTAGATAAGAGATAGAGATATCAAATATTTAAATGGGTTTTTGAAGACACAGACAAAGGAAAAAGAAAAATTCTTAATCCTCAATAGCTAACCTATGAAGATTTGAGTGGGAAAACACAGCAGTTTCAACCTCCAAAGTAGCTGGTGTTGAGGAATGAGGCGTGCGTTATATGGGATGTACCACCATTTTCGTAAAATAACTGGTATGCTAACTAGACATCATTTCTGTCTACAAAAGCAAGTCTTATGAGGCTCTCAGAAAGAATTATGATTTTCCTTGCAATTTTTATGTCTCTTCTAGGATAATATAAACACAGATGAAACTAATCTATAATTTATTTCTGGTTATCTGGCTCCCCCCAATTAATCTAATGAAATTAACATCCACCTATAAAAGCATTCACAGGCACACATAGCCTATCTCGCACGGCATAAAAGTAGAATACAGATCTTTTTTTATGGGCATCAAACTAAGAGAGGAAGGGTAATTAAAAGTCCTGAAGATATGGTAGGTGAGAATTATTCTGACTCCTTCAGATCAATCAGCTTAAACTGTAGGTGTCCAGGCAAACTAATACTGTCACATAGCTCCAAATGGAGATTCTTTAAATCTTTATTTAGAAGAGAGGCTGAGATTTGCAAACAGCCAAAGCAGAGGAGAAATGGAGCCTGGTGGTGATTCTGAACACGGGAACTTTGAGGACAGAAATGAGTCACATGATGATGAATATACAGGCAAAGCCCTTACTGGGGGCTCCGCTTGGGGAGAGAAGGGAAGTGGCAGGCTTTTTGCTGGAACAAAAGAAAGGAGCTGGTTTTACCAGCTGCTTGCAGAGGTGGGCTGCCGTTGAGGAATGTTCATTGGCTTTGGGTGCACTGCAGCCCGTGAGGGCTTTTTAACTTCAGCATCCTGGCCCTGTGACAAGGCTGAGTTAAGTAAAAGAGCAAGTAGCAATTTAAGGGCCCCTGGCACCTCCTCTACAGCTTTACCCTTTGGGCACTGGAAGAGTTATGGCGAGGGCACCTGGCTCTGATGATGCACCTGGGGTTGAAAGCGGACCAGACTGTTTAAGGGTGGGGCTAAATGAAGAACCATGAGTTAAATGAGGACCTTTAAAGACGGCCAGGCTATGAGCCAAGGTCCAGGAGTGCAGATTCCTTTGTGCCTCTAATGGTTCCTGACTATCTCAGTGGTAGCATCCAGCATCTCTCTTTTCCCCCCCGAGCAATTCGGCTCTGGCCTTAAACACACATGGCCTTTTCTCTCCACCACCATTTCCCCCAAAAAAATCCACCCCACTTTGTGAACCCAGGATAGCAACAATCAATGTTACTCCAGTGTGCCTGTGAGTGACGGGGGTACTTGGCATTCCAATCATCTCCCCACCATCAGGACCCTCTTAGAGAGTTCTGGAACATACACATTTTTCTTAAAGAATTCATTCCTCTGATGGTTTAGTGCCCCCTGTAGGTTGGTACTCTGGATAATCCACCCTTGAATTTGACTCTGCCAATGATTAGGTGATTTCATACTTTAAGAACATGATCATGTGAATGAATCGCTTTCAAGATTCCAATGTGGCACAGGAGCCCATAGCAAAGGAAGCTTCTCACTTTGTTGTAGCCAGAAACACTAAATCAAAAGTCCAAAACACTAAGTCAAAAGTTTCAAGTCTGCAGTCTGTATTGCCTTAGTGCCTCCTTCCCACCTAGACCCAAAGTAGGAACAACGCTGGATTAATCCACATCCCCAGCAACCAATGCCCTTTATTAAATCTTTGTTGAACCAAATTGCTGAACCATTCCCAAAATGTGGTGAGTCCAGCAGTCCTGCCCCTGGTACCTGCAAATTATCACCTTTTCAGCTTCTCTGGATTTTCTTCAACCCTTCTTTCCCCAGGACAAATTCTAATCCTAACAGGAAACTCAGAGCTTTCCCTCTCCTCCATTGCCACTAAAAGAGATAGTGCAGAGCCCCCATAAAGACCCCCTCAGCTTTCTACTTACAATCCAGTCCATGTCACTTAGAAATGGCGATTTGTCCTGAGAAACGCATCTTTTGTCATTTTCTAAACATTATGCAGTGTACTATCACAAAACTGCATACTCAGGCTATGTGGTCAGTAGATGGTATGATCCATTTTTTCTAGGACCATGTAGGACACAACAGAATGAGATTGAATCAAACACAAGAGGAAAATGATGAAATTGAACACATGATAAAGAGGAATTCTATGAGACCACTATTTTCAGCATCCTGTTTTACAGTAAATTTTTTTTATAAGTGGAAGGAATGCACACTCAAATAACAATAAAAAGTATAATGTAGTAAATAGACATACCAGTAGCATAGCTATCTATTATCATTATCAAGGATCATGCACTGTACATATTATTAGGTGCTATGCTTTTATATGACTGGCAGTGTAATAGTTTTGTTTATACCTACATTGCCAAACATGTGAGTGATGTACAGGCCAGAACACCAGCATGGCTACACATAAATAGGTGCCAGGAAATGTTCAGCTCCTTTATAACTTTATGTGGTCACCATTGTATATGTGGCCTATCACTGACCAAAATGTCAGTGATATATGGCTGTTATTCCTAACCTAAACTTGCAGGCATATCAGGAAAGTTTTCTTCAAATGGCTCCTTTTATTCCCATTACTCTCTTCTTTCTTGGTGTAGCACCTGGTGATTTTGTTTCCTTGAGGGAAAGCAAGATTCCTGGAATAAATCTGGTCATTCTCAGTCCTCAGTCTATCTTTCTTTACACCACCATTAATGTACCTGGCACAAGGTTTGCTAAGTGTGTTCTCCAGCTTTTCATTGCTGTTACAAAACATGTGAGATAAGCAACCTAAAAGGAAGAAAAGGTTTATTTTGACTCATGGTCTCAGAGGCTTTAGTCCATAGTTGGTTTGCCCTGTTGCTTTAGGTCTATGACAAGATAATATATCATGGCAAGAGAACATAGCAAAGGAAGCTTCTTACTTCATTGTAGCCAGAAAGCAAGGAGAGAGAGGAGAAGGGGTAGGGTACCAATCCCTGCTTCAAAGGCATATCCCCGATGACCTAACTCCCTCCCACTAGGCCCCACCTCCTAAAGATTCCCTTACCTCCCAATAACACCCCAGGCTGGGCACCAAACCTTCAGCACTTGAGCCTTTGTGGGGCATTTAAGATATAAACTACAGCACTAAACATTACTGACAAATAAGCCAACATGTAGGCACTTCTGCTGGAAGAAGGGAGTGCACATCAGTACAACATCTGAAATCCTATTAGGCATTTCCTGGCCAGAATTCCTGATTTCCCTATACTCCCATTCCCATAAAAAAGCAAAACATGTAATACAGTAAAGAGGGTCCAGATCACACCCAAATCACATGCATATTCAGCCTCCTGAAGCCAGATGCCCCAAAACCATGCATGACCAACCCATGTGCATGAATGATTGGGATGGGGGAAGCGCAAGTGACAAGCAGCTCTCCTCAGAAAATACACACCTCTTCATGCTCTTGTTTGGGGAAGAGGGGTTAAAAAGACACAGCGCAAAGATATTTTTCTCCTAAGAAATGAATGTTTGATTTTCCATGGCAAAAGAAATGTGATCCAATATCCAGAGCTTTTGAAGGCAGTGTCCCCAAAACTGGTCTCTGTTCTCGCCCTTTTCGTCTACCAGCTCCAAGACCTGCCAGCTCATCTGTATAATAAGATTACATTTATCTTCCTTGTGGTGCTGTTAAAAAGGATAAACAAAATAACACATGAGGAACCCTTCAGCAGAATGCTTGGTAACCACAGGTACTTCACGTTTTGTTTTTGTGTTGTTTTCTCCCTACCTTTTCCTCTTAGAATAAGGAGATCATTCAAATATCAGCACCGTAGCTTATTACAGCACAAAACCCTATGCCTCAATTTTAATGCTTATGACACAAAAGATGACTGTTCTGCAAATATTTACTCCCTTCATCTCCTAACTCTGGGAGGACTTGCCTCATGACAGGTGGAGCACACTTCTCCACTCCCCGATTTTGGACTTGACTATGTAAGTTTGGCCCATGGGATGTCAAGAGAAGAGCTGGTACATAAGAGGCTTGAAATGTTTTGTTTTTTAGTTTTGTAGTTGAACACAATACCTTTTATTTTATTTATTCATATTTTTTTTAATGTGGTGCTGAGGATCGAACCCAGGGCCTCACACGTGCTAAGTGAGTGCTCTACCGCTGAGCCACAACCCCAGCCCTTGAAATGTTTTTTAGAGAACTGGATTTGTCATTCACTGGGAGAACATGCTCCAGGCAGTCCACAGGCCCAAGAAAGAGACCCAGACCCAATCTGCAAGTTAGAGCTAAGCTCAGTGGAGTCCAGCCAAACTCGGCAGAGCTACCCAAGCCACTCTGTAGACAAGTGAGCAAAAATAAACCATTGATCCTTTGAACCACTAAGTTAGAGGGCATCTTGTTATGCAGCATTATGGTGGCTATAACTTTTCACTACCTGAAAAAAATTAGTTTTATCCCTTTAGATTTATTCCTGTGTTGGGAATGAAATGAAGATCAGTGAATATCAGAAGTCACATGTCTACATAAAGGATGTGTAAATCAACACCAGTGCCTAGTATTGAGCTATTTGTTTTTGACATTTAACAACTTATGTGTGAAACTTCTGTTACATTTTTAGGAGGATTTCTCTCTCTCTCTCTCTCTCTCTCTCTCTCTCTATCTCTATCTCTATCTCTATCTCTCTGCCTTGATCTTTCATAAAGCTCCTCTATTCACTGAATTTTTTGATGACACATTAAAGCACAGGAGACATTTGCTATGTTCCCTTAAAAATAACTTATCGCATGATGGCCTATTTTCCCCCAGAAGTATTTCCCGTACAAAATTTGCATTTTACAGAACAGTTGGTCATGCGAACCTTCTGCCTCTGCAACTGAGTTATAATTATGACAAAGTACAGGTAAATGGAGTTGCATTTTAAAGAGCTTTCTAGGAGTTGGAAAACTTCGTTATCTACTTCCCATATTGGAAACTTCAAAAGAGTTATTAGAGAGATACAGTCTGGCAGACACCAAGTCCTAAAATTTAAAATATATACATATATTTATATCAAAGTTGTCATGTTTGGTAAAGATAAAAGATTTAAAGCCGTGCTTCTCAAACTTGAATATGCAGACCAATTCTGACTCAGTGGATCTGGTGTGGGACCAAGATATTGCACTTCTAACAAGCTCCAAGGTGAAATCAAAGCTGTGGGCCATGCTTCTAGTAGCACAGGTCAGCAGAGTTCCTCAGGGGTCCCTCGGGGGATTGAAGCCTGTGGTTACGCACAGTGGTAACATGTTCATTGATGTCCCCTTTTGCCTCTCTTCCTTCTCTCACATTTCTGCTCCTCATCATGTATCCTGGGATTGCATCCCAAGTGAGCAACTTGATTTAGAATCTGCTTTGGGAAACAGCCCAAATTAAATCATCTCCTGTACTGCATGTGTGTGTTTGCATGTCTTTCTCCTGCATGGCGCCAAGATCTTCTTGAGGAACTGGGTTTCATTGGTCCTGCCCAGAGACTGGCACAGAGCAAGTGCTTGAGCTCTAAGCTGTGGTTACCTAAACCAAGTGACTGAACTGGAGATCATGCAGATCAAGTGAGCAGCTCCTGGGTCCTTCCTGGGGTTGGGGGTTAGCATCCCTCTATTTTGTTGTTACTGTTATAACAAAATACTGAAGTTTTATTTAGCTCGCAGACCTGGAAGTTCAAGGGCATGGCTCCAGCACTGGAGGATAGTATCACTATGGCAGGAGCACATAAGGGACAATGATTCACACCTCAAGACAGGATGCCAAAGAGCTGGGAGGGCCAGGCTAACTCTTTTTATAACAATCCTCTGCAGAGAACTCAGTCAGAGGTCCCAAGGGAACCACCTTAATCCTCTAAGTCAGTGTCCCACCGACTTAAGGCACTCTCACTACATCCTACCTCTTAAAGATCCACACCAACTCTCAAAAGTGCCACACTGAAGACCAAGCTTCCATTGATACACAAACCCTTGGGAGACAAACCACAATTCAACCATAACAATTGCCCCAGCTCTGAAGGATGAGGAGGAATCCCAACACCAAGATGGAGGAGAGGACGCTTTATCAAACCTCTCCTCCTCTCCAACCCCTCTTCTACAGAAGGTGGGGCAACCCCAGGGGGTAATGAGTGGTCCAAGCACCTGCTCCCAGAGTCCCATGTTCACACTCTGACAACCCATGGGTCGTGACAGGACACAACAGCCACTCTGGCTTAGGTTAGCTGTCTCTGGGCAAAGAGTGAACACAGAGTTTTTGGATGCCATTGCACCCTACTGCCTCATTATTAAGTCAGGGGGAGAGTTTGAGATATTCACTCTTTTTCCTGATTTCTTTGAACACAGCCCGAGTGCCCAACTATGGCTCATCTTTTCTCTCTCCTGCCTCCTTTGCTCATAAATAAAATAAAATAAAATAAAATAAACTGGAATATGGGGAGCACAAAGGTTAGAGCAACAGTTTTCAACGTGGGGTACAGATGGCACATGGGGTATAGAAGATGGTCAACTGTGGACAGGTAAAATAGTAGACCTTTCACTTGTATAGACTTTTTATCTAAAAGTAACCCTCCCGAGTACTAAAGATGTGGATATTTGAGAGTACATGTAAATAATATATAAATGAATATACATGCCAAGAGGGTGCCTTGTCAGATAGTTTTTACTGATGGATGTGTGACTAAAAAGGTTTAGAAACCATCTACCTATTAGAAAACCAAGCTTGGGGCTGGGGCACTTGCTCAGTGGAAGAGCACTTGCCTAGCATGTGTGAGGCACTGGGTTTGATCCTTAGCACCACATAAAAATAAACAAATAAAAGAAAGGCATGCTCTCTATCTACAACTACAAATAAGAAAAAGAAAACTGAGCTCACTTCTGTTGACACAGATTATTTCCCTTCCAATTGGTTCCTGATGGCACCCCTAGTTCCTAGACAGGCAGCAGAACAGGTGGAGAGGTATTACAGAGGACCCCCCACCCCGCAACCTATCAGTGGTCCTCACTGGAGGAATAAAGTCCTGGGATTTGTGTTGTTCCATCCTAGGTAAGAGCCACACTGTGTTATGAGGCAGGTGATCCAGGTAATGGCTTCCTTCTGTATCCAGTCCTGCCTCTCTCCAGGTACACAGTGCCCAAGCCACCTGGCCAGGCTGTGACAGCTGCTTACAAGCTTGGCAAAGTCTGTGCAGGAGAAGTGCACTGAGCCTCCTGTTTATCTGTCAGCTCTTAAGACCTTCCATGAGACTCTAGACTCTGCTAGAAAGAGGGCAATTCGGCATGCCCTTGGCACTCAGATGGTCCCTCCAAGTCAGCCATGGATTCAGTCTTGCACCTGCTCTTGGAAATTCAAGGAGACAGAACTGAGGCCAACAGCCTCAAGGCTGTGAGAGCCACCTTCTTCTCTAGGAACCGTGTAACAGGAGAAGAAGCAGTTGGCCCAGAAGGCTCAGAGCCATGAGTGCCATAACCATGACGCATTGAGTGGTGAGGTGACAGGAGGATAGGAATGTCATTATTGTCGTCATTCCCTGGGCAGTGTGGTAATTACTTAATTGAAGACCAAAGGACTGTTGGTCGGCCGTGGTGGTAATAAATATTTTCTATTGTGCTTCTGTTTTCAAATGACCTTTGCTATTTCCTGGTAATAAGGAAAATTTGCACCTTCAGAGACCGTTCAGTTCTGATTTATTCTTCTCTACTATTTCATTCATTTCACGACAATGCACCAGGAAATTAAAAAAAAAAAAGTTGCTAAGCCAGTCTTTATGGAAGGACAGCAGGGCAAGAATTCTTTGCCTGGTTAAACACAGACTATGTGCAATGAATGTTCCATTGTGGACAGACTGTGAAGGAGCATTTACACCCATTTGAAGTTTGTGTCATTGTAGAACCACCCTCGTGATGAATGGGATGCTGTCATGTGGCTACAGGACTGAGGTGCCTTTTCTTTAAATGATGCTGTTACTGTGTTCTCCGGGTTCAGAAGAAATTCTTCCTCATAAGTCTGAGCTATAGAAATGCTATCTGGACACAACAGTTTTTGCTGATGTCACTCAGCTTGACATTATCTTGGTGCCCATCGATTGATGAATTGTGTAATGACCAAGCAGTAAGTTACCCTTTTAGACTTGAAGCAGTTAGGATTCTCCCTTCTTTTGCCTGCACTCTGTCCTTGATTGCAGGGAAAATGGACTTCTTAGCTAATGCTGAAACGGTAAATCTAAATGTGATTGGAAAGCCTTTTCAAGCATTATCAGAGCTGTAACCCTATAAGAATTCCAGGTAACAGCTCTTAGCAGGACCCCTTTACTTGCTGAGGGTCACAGACCGTTCAAAGTAGAACATTTCTCAACTCTGAGTCGTCCCACTTTACTTTGGATTCTCCTGGAATGATTTGCTTGGACATAGAAAAATCCCTCTTCATATTTTAAGAATGCTCAGCTCAAATATCACCTCCTCCGTGATGATCCCCGACCCTTCCCTAGAATCATAGTGTAACAAAGTGAAGAGAGAGAGGGAGGGTAGGCGCCCACCACGCCACTCAAAATCTAGGTTCACACCTACACCGGTTCACACCCCTAATTCTATTTCCTGTGAAGGCCAAAGCCTTTCCCCAAAGCCTGTGGATTTATGGTTATAGAAATCAATGGTTTCTGGTTGTAGTCTCTGACTTGTACCACATGAATCCAAACAAGAAATTCAAAAGTTTCACCATATTCACTTAACACAACAAAAGAGTAATCACCCAACCCTGGTTGACTTCACCAAAGAGCAGATTGGCAGAGCTGGAAGAAGCAGAAGAGAGAGGATATACTCAGCACATCTTGGTCTGTTCTTGCTAGTATGACAAAATACCTTACACTGAGTAGTTAATAAATAATAGAAACTTATTTCTTACTGTTCTGGAGGCTGGGAAATTCAAGATCAAGTTTCCAGTGGATTTGGTGTCTGGTGAGGGCTCACTGTCTGCTTTCAAGATACTCCTTCTCACTGTGTCCTTACATGGCAGAAGGGTACAAAGGGACAGACTCCCTTAAAACCCTTTTATAAAGGCACTAATCCCATTTATGAATGAGACTTCATGACTTAATCACTCTCTAAATTCCCAACTTCTTAATACTACTGCCTCTGGGATTAAGTTTCAATATGCATTTTGGAGACAGACAAATATTCAAACCATTAATGTCCTTCCCTGGCCCTGTAAAATTCATGTCCATCTGTCATACAAAATATATTCATGCCATTCCAGTAGTCCCAAAGTTCTTAACTCATCCCAGCATCAACTCAAAAGTCTTACATTCAAAGTCTCATCCAAATCGGATATGGGTGAGATTTAAGGTGCAATTCATCCTTAGACATATGATCAAATAAGTTATGTACTTCCCAAACACAATGGGAGACTGGCATGGGGTGGACACTTACATTCCAAAATGGAAAAATGGAAAGGAAAAAAGGGGTAACTAGTCCAAAGTCCAAAGATCAACATGGCAAACAACATTAAATTTTAAAGCCATAGAATAATCTTTGACTCCATGTCCCATCTTCTGGACATACTAGGATGTAGGCTGGGCCTCCCAAGATTTTGTATGAGCCCACTCTGACAGTTTTGCTGGGTACAGTCTACACAGAAGTTCTCATGAGTCAGAGCCTCATGCCTGCAGCTTCCCCAGGTTCTATAATTCAGGGATTTCAGGGGTAGCTCTACCCAATGGCTCTGCTAGGCATTGACCCAGGGTCTCTGTCATGGTCCAGCTCCTGCAGCAGTTCTCTATCTGAACCCCAAGGCTTCCCAGGGTATAATTGAAATCTCAATGGAGACAGTCATTTCCCCACAGCTTGTGCACTCTGTGCACCTGTATAACTAGCACCACGTGGACATTGCCAAGGTTTATCACCTTGTGATGAACAAAGGTTTATCACCTGTGACTTCCATAGAGAACCCGAGCTGCACCTGGACCCACTGCAGCTGAGAAATACTGTGCCCAAATGTGGGGAGCAGAGACTTGAGGCAGTGCTGGGCAGTGAGCCCATGGTCTCACAGGCACCTTGGTCCCCTCCTTTATTATTAAAATAATTCTGCCCTCAGAGCCTTGTCACTCTGGGCCTGTGATTAGGACTGGCAGCCTGGACAATATCCAAAATGCCTTCAGGTCATTCTTCCATGGTCTTGATCAACAGCACCTGGCTTCCTCAGACTCGGACCTAATCTCCTTGCCAAACAGTTGCTTGACCACACCCCTGATGTTCATTACTGAACTCGTTCTCTTACTTTTTATGGTCTGAGAATTTCCCAACTCTTTAAGTTCTTTTTTCCTCCAGATCAAAAATTCCTTTTTTAATTCATTTCCTTCTTCTTACTTTTTATGATAAGCAGTCAAGAAAAACTAGGCAGCTCCCTCAACACTTGACATGGAGATTTCTTCTGCCTGATATCCTAAAGCTTCACTCACAAGTCCTGTTTTCCAGAAAACAGTGGGACATGAATATAAGTCAGTCAGGTTCTTTGCCATTTTATAAAAAGGGTAGCCTTTCCTCCATTGCCCAGTACAATGTTCCTCATTTCCATCTAGGACTGCATTGGAATTGCCTTTACTCTCAATACTTCTGGCACATTCTAAATAGTTGCATTTGAAAATCTCTTTCAGAAGGGGCTGGGGTGGTGGCTCAGTGGTAGAGTGCCTGCCTTGCACACTTGAAGCCCTGGGTTTGATCCTCAGCCCCATATGAAAATAAATAAAGATATTGTGTCCATCTACAACTAAAAATGTAAAAAAAAAAAAAAAAAAAAAATCTCTCAGAAGATTGAGGCTTTCCCTAAAGCTTTGTTCTCCTGTAAGACCTCATCAGAATAGGATGTTACAGCCCAGCCTTCACCCATTACCCTGTTCTAAGTCAATTCTACATTTTAAGGTGTTATGTTATAACAGTAACCACTTCTGATACCAATATTTTTTTTTATCTAGGCCCATGACTGATGCTATAAATATATATTTTATACATACACACATACAGATTTGCTGTGTGGTAAGGGTTTGCTCTCTGCTTCCAAGATGGCATCTTCAGACCATGTCCTCGCATGATGCAAGGGCAAAAAGGGACAAATTAGTCCTTTCATAGGGCACTAATCCCATTTGCAAGGAGCCTTAATGACCTAACCACTTTCTAATAAACCCCCAGCCCTTTATACTATTGCACTGGGGCTTAAATTTCAATATTAATTTTGGGGAGATGCAAACATTTAAACCATTACACAGCATATCTACTAATAGTTGGAAGTTCAACTTAGACATTCCTGTTATTCAAAAGCCCTCTTTGGCCTCTCACTAGTGGGCTCCCCATACAGCACTAGTCTGATGTATCCTATGGAGGACTCCAGTCTTATCTCCTTCCTGATGCGTTGGCCCCAGAGAAAATGCAGGGCATCTTGTCAGTGTCCCACACACCCACAAAGGCATTTACCTACAGACAGTTCTCTATATGGGCAAACTTTGGGGAATCAATATTAAGATACTGTTTTTCTCCTACTTTCATGAGTCATTTCTTCATCTTCATAAAGAAGAATTTTCCTGTCATTTGGCATAGTACTTTATTTATGTGCATGTCTGGATTAATACAGTGCATTTTGTTATACGTCTATGATTAATAGTAAGCTATTGAACAGTTATTTTGTGGTTTTAATTTTTTAATCACTCTTCTTTTTTAGTGTCATAACACATTATAACTAAGGAGACTTCCTACAGAATCCAGGAAGAAGTCAAGCCAGTTTAGACTAGGGCATTAGGGAAAAAGAATATTGATGGGTCCAAGAGACATTTTAGAGAAAGAATGAGATCTGGAAATTGATTAGATATGGGTGGGTGCTGAGAGCCATGGCCGAATCTGTATGGCCCCTGGCATTTTGCCAACAGTATTGATTGACAGGCGAGGCATTACTATCCACCTCGGCTGCTACTTTTGAGTTCTCCCGCTACTTTGGAGTTCTCGTGGGGATTCCCGGGGATTCCCCAGGAGTTCCCATTGGTTGGAGAAGTGCAAGAGGAGGGATTTCCGGAGGAAATATTACTGATGGCTGGTTCCTGGACAAGCTGCTTGGCGTTCGGGAGGAGTTGCTGGTGGAGTTCAAAAATAAAGTTTGTTCCTGCTTCAGTGGCTCGTGATTTGTGCCCAGCCAGACTATGGCAGGTGGGAAAATATATATATATATATATTTGTATTTTATTTAGAGACAGGGTCTCACGGAGTTGCTTAGCACCTCGCCATTGTACAATAGGGAAAACATTGATTCTACGCACTGAGCTGGAGGATAATGAAAAAAGATGAATTAATTATCAATATGTTTAGTTTAAGATGCTGGGCAGGTGAAGAGGTATAAGAGGTGAGTTTGCATTAGGAGAGATCAGACTGAAGTTGGAGACCTGTGAGTTGTAGGGGTATAGATGGAAATAGAAGGTGTACACATGGATAAGTTCACTGGAGGAGTATCTATAATAAAGAACAGAATCAAAGCAGGGTGTAATGACACATGCCTGTAATCCCTGCAGTTCAGGAGGCTGAGACAGAAGGATTGGAAGTTCAAAGCCAGCTTGAGCAATGGCAAGGTGCTAAGCAACTCCGTGAGAAAATAGGGCTGTGGATGTGGCTCCGTGGTCAAGTGCCTCTGAGTTCAATCCCTGGTACCAAAAAGAAGAAGAAGGAGGAGGAAGAGGAGGAGGAGAAGGAGAGGAGAAGAAGAAATAATAATCAAGAACCCTGGACACATGAACCTGCATCAGCAAAGGAAGAGCAATCAGGAAGGTAGAAGAAAGACCAGAAGAGAATATTAACTCAGGAAGCAAGGAAGCGCAAGAAGGAAAATGTAAATGAATAACCCGTGAGTAATCAAGTAGTATGAAACCCAAAAGCTCTGAGGACTCTGATTAAGTGATTGGATTCCACCAGCCAATCAAGAAACAGATTGATCAGAATCTTGGCCAAAAGATCAGCTTTTAATGATTCAGAGTTAAAGATGCTTTTGGAACATCCTGAGAAATCCATGCATAGAGTGCTAACACATATCCATTCACTGAATTCAGCAGCGTTGCCTCAGTGTCTACTCTGTGCTAAGCATAATTCTTGGCAATAGTCAAGTGGAGATAGAAAGATACACTCCTGCCTTCTGGAAGCCTATGGTCTAGAAAATGATGTAAAACACAGAATTAACTAAGGTTGGCATGCCTGTGGAGGAGATGCTCAGTCAGGGCTGAATAGTCACATTGCCTAGAGACAGGCTCAGAGGGTCAAGGATCTGTTTTAAACATCCCTGGATTTCCTACCTTCCTTCCTGTTTCCTCACATCTCCTTCATGTTGCCTTTTGTTCTCTTATTCTTCCAAAATGATGCATTTGGGGTCTAGGGATTCTGTTTCTTCTGTGAACAATTGTATGTTCCTTTTTGATCTTGAGGACCTCTGTGATAGCTAAAAGTTCTTAACCATGTGGGGGAGGGGGAATTAGGAAGGCTTTTTAGAAATACACATGCCTCTGGGAAATGATATTGGCCCAGTTGTATTTTTATATTATGCATGTGTAAGAATATGTAATATTCATATACGGATGAAAGCAGGTGTTTGGGAACTGGAGGTAGACCCAGAGACTAAGTAGAAAGAACAGGGAGGAAGGGAAGAAGGGTCTGGAAAGGCCCCTGGGCTTCCTTCCAGAACTGGGGATCAGTGGCCGCTCCACCAGCTGAAAGAATGGGATAAACTTAGGAAAGAGTAGTACTTTCTTTTGCTCTGAAACTTGATCAAATTGTTGCTTGAACTGATGTCACAATCTCTACCCTTTTTAATTGGCTTTCCGAAAGACACCAGAAATTATCATTCTGATTCACTGAAAGAGGCCATGTACTGGAGACACCATTTCCGCCACAGTTGATATCTTATCACCCCAAGGACACAATGTGGTGACTGATTATAGTTTCACAACATCCTAGCTCATGCATGAAGACAAATCTCATTCCATCGGCTTTTTCTGCTAAAGGGTCGGTGATGTTTCCACAGTTAATTATAGCAATTGCAAGGAAAATAATGTGTTTACTCTGAAAAGACAGATTTGATTTTTGTGATTGGATAGTTTTGACAAAGGCACAACAGATTCTAAGAAGGCAAAGGTCTTCTTTACTCTATAAGAAAGAGTCACATAAAATCCTTTTCTGCTGTAACCATGAAAAATGCTACTGAGAATATTTTCTGTTATATTATCTATTAGTATATTATACAGGAGGTGCAGTCAAAAATGCATCCCTTAAAGATGATCTTTAAGTTGTCTTGGAATTATACTCCAAGAAGCAATGACATTGCCCTCCAAACTCCCTGCTATTACTGACATCTCAGCTAATTCTCCTGATTCTGGTTAAGAGTGTTATTATTTAAAAAGCCTAATATTCAGAGAGAATTAACATGAGCTGAACTCAAGTTAAGACTTCTTTTATTTAATCTGTTTCCTGGCTCTCTTTCCACATCCTATCAGTTTTTCAAGGCTAAATGGCTTTATTTACATATTTGTTCTTTGCTTCTCTTCCTCAAAAAATGCTTTTAATACAAAATAGTTTCCTCCCTGTCTTTATTTTTTCCTTTAACTCAAAATGGAAGTTCCAATGCACATCCTTCTCGCTGTTGGCATATTACCACCGATGTAACCCAAATGACAATGATCTGTGACTTCCTTGCTCAGAAATCATTATCTAATCTGCTTTTGCTCAGTTCCCCTCATCCTAGCACGATGCCACTGAGCACATGGCAAGGTTGTCAGCCTGCTGGGTTTGACTGTATTCTGCTTCCTCCTGTGTCTTCCAAGATACCACCATCTCTCACGTTTCTCCTATTTCACTGATCACCTGGCACGGGCTGAACAAGGGGCCAGTAAAGGAGTTAGACAGAGTGTGACCAATGATATGGAGAAGAAAAAAAAAAGAGAGAGAGAGAGAAAGGTGCTACAGAAAGAGAAAGAGTAGTTCACTTTTTCAAACAGGATCAGGTAAAACGAAACTGGTGATATGGCATTGGGTTGGCAATATGAAGATCAAGCCAACTTGGACAAAGAATAGCCTCAATGTAGCCATGCAGATGGAAACCTGTTTAGTAGGCTAGAGGAGAGACAGATCACAAGCCAGTGCAGAGACTGAGCATAGACAATGCTTTAGAAGAGGAACAGAGAAATGCATCCTTGAAAGGAAAGGATATAAGTCCAAAGGAAGTTTTTGCTTTTGTTTTTTAGGAAGGAAGAGTCTAGAAAACATTTGCATCCTTATGGAATACCATACAGAGGGGCACGTCATAGGTGCAAGAAAGAGAGAGAGAGAGAGAGAGAGAGAATACAGGAGCAATGTCCTTGAGAGGGCAGAAGAGAAAAACAAGGACACTTCATTCATTATAACAAGTGGCAAGGCAGAGAACAGGGTACAAATGCAGGGAAATTTGGAGAATGGATGGCTGGATTATGTTTGTTCCTGTCTAATAGTTTCTATGTTCTCAATAAAGTACGATAAGGTTTATCACAAGAAAATGAACAAAGTGAAAGGCATTTGGATTTAAGGAGAGAGAAGATATAAGAAACCATCATCCATCATGGAGCCTGAGAAAAGAATATCCCAGGAGGTGCAGTCAGAAGTGCATCACTGACGGCAATTTGTGGTCCTGAATTTAAAACGAGGCTGGATAATAATAGAAATGTTGCAAATAAAGCACTTATCCCCGCTCCAGCGCACAGTGCATGCTCAGTAAATGCAAGCTATTGCTATTTTGCCACACAAATATTTCTTTATGAGATGAGACCTAATCCTGCCCAAAAAATTAAAAAAGCATTTGTAAACTCATTCAATCCAAAAAAAAAAATCTCTAATAAAATAAGAAGATGGAATTCAAAATTCTTGAAAATGTGGACCCAACGGCCTAAGAAATTGACAAAACATGAAGTCCATGACACCAGCGGAAAAGAAGTTGAGGAGGACGTGCGTGGCTCCACAGGCTGTGGCTCAGGTGTGCCTGTCAGTGTGACCGCTGGCAGAGCTTTGTGCAGCCTTGCAGGGTGACAGTGTGGTGGGTCTGGGATCATGGCCCAGGACGGTCAAACTGTAATGTGGGTATAGCGTATATCAAAAAATAACGGGAGGCTCAGTTACAAGAGTAACCGAATCAATAAAGAAGCTCATATTAACATGAGCTAAGAAAAGAATTCAGGGAAACGATGATTACATTGTGAATATCAGCAGAAATTTAAGACTCAGAAAGGGGACTGGTCTATCCCTGAAAGGAGAGGCACCAATCTCCATGCCATCCCACTTCCAGAAACTGTATGAGACAATTTAACCTGAGGCTGTAACTCCCACATGGTAGTAGCTGGCCCTTTCCTTACTGGAGAAAACTAATGAGACTAGAACCAGGTGAAACTTTTACTACAATCATGCTAATGTGTTTACTAATGATTGATTAGCCTAAAATTTCCAGACTAATAATATTCTTTTGATACACTGTTGATTTGATTTGCCAATATAAAATAAGTACGAGTAAAAAAATAAAACTTAAATTATGTTGGCACTGAATAACTGAAATTGGGTTCTGGTCTTTTTATTTACTTTTTATTTATGTAATTTTGAGATATAGTTCACCCCTTTAAAATGTAGAATTCAATGCTTTTTAGTATATTCACAGAGTTGTGTGATCGTCACTACAATTAGTTTTAAAACATTCGTGTCATCCCCAAAAGAAACCACACAGCCATTAGCATTCACTCCCCGTTTTACCCAGACTCATCCCCCAGCCTTAAGCAGACATTAATCCACTCTCTGGCTCTATAGATGGCTTGTTCTGGACAATTTGCATAAATGTAATCATATAATAGTTGGTTTT
The DNA here is from genome assembly GCF_048772815.1 of Callospermophilus lateralis. NCBI lineage: Eukaryota > Metazoa > Chordata > Mammalia > Rodentia > Sciuridae > Callospermophilus > Callospermophilus lateralis. The sequence goes on from NC_135305.1 coordinate 202,431,145, forward strand.
TGCAGCTGGATCCTATTACTCAGCATAATAGAACTTTCCAAAGTTCATCCAGGTGGTAGCACATATCAGTTCTTCTTTCCTTTTGATAGCTGATAATATGATTGTATACATATATCATATTTCGTTCATCCACTCATAGGTTGATGGACATTGTTTCCACTTCCCAGCTATTATAAATTTTCATGTGCAAGTTTTTGCAAGAACCCAGATTTTATTTATTTTGAAATGTCTCTTTTCTCTTGAAATGTATATACCTTGGGGTGGAATTGTTGGCTTATGTGATAAATCCACGTTTGACCTTTTGAAGGACTGCCAGGCTGTTTTCCAAACAGGTTGTAACATTTCACATTCCCACCTGCAGCATATGAACGTTCCTATTTCTCCACATCCTCGTCAACACTTGTTATTTTCTGCCTGGTATTGTAGTCAGTCTAATGGGAGTAAAGTGGTCTGATTTTGATTTCATATTCCCCATAGCAAATGATGGTAAACATCTGTTCATATGCTTACTGGAGAAATGCCTATTCAAATCCTCAGCCTATTTTTTAATTGGCTTTTTAATTATTATTGGGATGTAAGAATTTAAGTACTCTGCATGCAGCTCATTTATCAGATATATGATTTGCAGATATTTCCTCCCATTTTGTGGTTTCTTTTTATTTTCTTGGTATCTTTTGAAGCACAAAAGCTTTTAATTTGGGTATATAATTTATCTACTCTTTTCTTTCATTGTTTTTGCTTTGTTTCATATCTAGAAAACTATCGCCTATTCTAAGGTCATGAAGATTTATGCCTATTTTTTTCCAAATTGTACAGTTATAGTTCCTACATTTTGATCTATGATCCATTTTGAATTTCTTTTTGTATATGGTATGAGACAGTGGCTCAGTTTTATTCTTTTGTATATTAATATTGCACTGTCATGCCTGGTATGGTGGCACACACCTGTAATCCCAGGAATCAGGAGGCTGAAGCAGGAGGATTGCAAGTTTGAGGCCAGCCTGGGAAACTTAGTGAGACCCTGTCTCAAAATAAAAAATAAAAAAATCTAAGGAAGTAGCTCAATAGTAGAGCACCTCTAGGTTCAATCCCAAAGGGGGAAAAATTATTTTATTTATGAAGACCATAAAGAGATAATTGAACATTTATTATCAAAATGTTATGTGACATGCAAAATGTAAAATAGATTTCTATTTGTAAAATAGATTCCTAATAAAATAGCATGCATCTGAGAAAAAAAAATTCATTTCAAAAAATATTTCATTGTCCCAGCACCAATACTGAAAAGAGTATACTTTCCTCTGTTGAAGTATCTTGTTACTCATGCAAGAAATCAAATGTAAGGGTTTATTTATGGACTCTGAATTCTATTTCATTGATCTAAATGTTTATCCTTATGCTAGTACCACATTCTTAACTACTGTAGTTTTGTAGAAAGTTTTGAAATCAGAAAGTGTAAGTTCACCAACTTCCTCTTCTTTTTCAAGATTTTTGTTTTGACTATTTGGAATGTCTTATATTTCCAAATGAATTTTAGGAACATCTAGTCAATTTTTGCAGAGAAACTAGCTAGGAGTTTGATAGGGATAATGCTTAATTTGTGAATCAATTTGTGGAAGATTGCCATCTTAAGTTTGACAACATTAAATCTTTTGATCCATGAACATGGGATGTCTTTTGATTTATTTCATTCATTTATCTCAAGAAAGTTTTGCAATTTTATTAGTTCTGCAATTATTTTGCTTAATTTATTTCTAAGCATTTTATTATTTTGATGCTTTACAAACTATTTCTTTATGTCATATTTGCTTTTAGCATATTAATTAAGTTGGAAATTTTTCCATCTTTTCCTCTGCTTTGAAACATTTTATATAACATGGAACCCTGGTAGTGTGATGAACTTGACTGAAAACTATCTGGACTAGTTCCTTTTTTAAGGAAAGGATATTTTCCTACCTTTTATTTCCTTGTAAATCAATTATAAGAATTTATAAAAAATAAATATTTGCATCTAAAATTTTAAGCCTATTCCTAAAGGGCAAGTAAAGAATTATCACAATTTTTTAAAAGTTATTTATACCAATTGTTATGTATTTTCCTTCTCATCAACATTATGTTTATAAGCCTTTTCCCTTTTTTAGTCAGTCTAAGACTGTTTTTAACCAAAACAAGGGGTTGCCTTTTAACAGAAAAATATAACATGTTCACATTTTTGAGATTACTGATGAGTATAAACTTTTTACTTCTTTATTATGATCTAATATTTATAATTTACTGTGCTTTCTTGTTGCCCCTTTTTCCTCTTTCCTTCCTTTCATTGGGTTGGAAAATGCATGTTGTTCCTATTCTTCTACAAGTGACCCATAAGCCACTTCACTCTCATGAAGACATTAGGATGATTAGATACAACCATGATTCTTACTGGTTTCTTTATATACCTAATGTCACTCTTATCCTTAATCTTCCTCTTCTCTGAAGTAATATTTTATTTTCCTGGAGTGTGTCATCAATACTCTCTGTGGAAATAAAATTTCTGAGTTGATGCTTATTTTGAAGATGCCTTTATTTATTCCTTTCTCCTTACATATTGTTTTGTCTGAATGTAGGATTTCAGGTTCAAAATCATCTTCCCCCAGAATTTTTAAGATATTATACCATGATCTTCAATAACCCATTGATGCCAGTGTTGAGGGATGAACATTCTCTACTGATTTTCCCCTTTCTTTTTTGCCTTCAGAAGGATAAAAATGTCTGATTTGTTGATGGTGTATCCTTGTTGTCTAGAGCTTAATTTATTATTTCCAAATATATATGATTTCTGATTACTAGGGACATATATAATGATGAAGGTGCTTAGTTTGCACTCTTTAGCCAATCACCTTTGCCTTCTCTCTAAAGGTATGATAGCCCTTTATTATCACTGCACTTTGAGTGACCTACCATTCAAGTAGATAGGTTTCTAGGGACATGATTGTACTTTTGGCCTATGTAAAAACTGATAATAGTAAATTTTGTTGTAACAGAACTCTACTCTGTTCAATGATCAATACAAGGATTGAATTCTTCTCACCTTATAACATTTCAAATTTTCACCTTTATCACACATGGGTAATCATACAAAGCATAAATATGGCAATCAAGTTCTCATATATATTGAGATGTTTATTGACTTTTTCTAACTGACTTGGATACCATAGCGTTTCCAGAAGTCCTGGAAACATACATAGTATGCTTATTATATTTATCAGAATAAAAAAAAAGAATTGGACCTTTACTTTAAATTTAGAAATATTTCACTGAGAAGTTTTCTGGAAGTTAGGAAAATCTCATAAGGCTATATTATTTGAAGATGTAATTCATATACTTCTAAATGAGTTTATTCCTGTTTCTTGATAACCAGCTGATTATGTTGTTGTTCCCTCCTGCTCTGTGAATCACTTAGATATATTTATTCAATTTCTGTCATTTAGAGAGTGTGAACTGGAAACACCATGAGACTTGAAATCAGAAGCCTGAGATCCATGTCTCATTCTACCTATTTACTATAAGATTTATGAATTGGAATAGGATTTTGATTTCTCTTAGCTTCTCCTCTGTAAAATTATGATGATGATAATAATATTAACACAAAACTTATTTCCATTTGTTAAATGAAATTAACAAATACGCACACACAAAATACACTCTGGTGAGACTTTAGGCAAAATGGCTATATGCTTAGATAAAACCATCAGAGTCTTAAGTGCCCGTTAAAATATAACTATCGGATGGGAAAAAGGCTTGCTTCTGTTTGGGAGCCAAGACATCGCCAGGTCAACCATCATGTGTCTTAATTCACAGTTGGAAACAATTTTTTTTCTTAAACTGCAATATGGAAATGCTGCTATTTATACTTGGGAAAAGGAACTCATGCTCAGGATGATAATCTACAGATCACTCAACCTCTCCACTTCCCATGGTTCCAGTTTATCTACAAGTCATCAAAATAAAGGAGAAGATAGGGAAGATTCAAGGAAATACCTTCCCACAGCTACCAAGTGCTGGCAATAGTAAAAATGCCTTGTTGTTTTTTGTTTTGTTTTGTTTTGTTTTTTAATTGCATCTTGTTATTTCAAAAAAAGACCTTCATTTGTTCTTCCTAACAGGTAGATCTATTATATTTTCACAAATAGTGTTTTGTTTTGTTTAGTTTTTCACAATTTATGGATGAAACTGAGGTATAGTGATGCCTGCTAGGCAGAGTTAGTGCTTGGGGCTTTGGTTACTGAAGTTAATCTGCTCTGATAGAAGCTCTCATAATGGACCTCCCCTCACCAACTCCCCAAACCCATCAACATCTCCCATTCCTTCTGTACAACCTCCCCCTGACCCCATGCTGCTACTGAAATGTTCATTTGTAAAAACGTGATAGCAAAATAACTTAGAAGTGTGTGGACACATCAGTTGAAAGAGAGTATTGTTTTTTAATTCCAGAGCTTTGAAAGTTAAGCATCATATAACTAGTAACCAGTATAAATCTAGGAGAAGTTCATATTGAAACTCTGCTGCAGAAATAAAATGAAAATGCCTAAGTATTTAATCACAGTCTTTGTATTTTCTCATAACTTTATTTAAACATAATAAAAATTCATTTATATAAAATTTGTTTATTTATTTATTCTCTGCCTCATTTCAGAGAGAGTGTAAATCTCCTTACAGCCTTTACAGGGAGAAGAGGAAACTGGATATTTATAAACAGGTTTAAAAGGTTAAAAAGAGAATGGTTGGGCTGGGGATATGGCTCAAGCGGTAGTGTGCTTGCCTGGCATGCGCAGGGCGCTGGGTTCGATCCTCAGCACCACATAAAAAAATAAAATAAAATAAAGATATTATGACCACCGAAAAAAATAAATATTAAAAAATTCTCTCTCTCTCTCTCTCTCTCTCTCTCTCTCTCTCTCTCTCTCTATCTATCTATCTCTATCTCTCTCTCTGAAAAAGAGAGAATGGTTTCTCAGGAGTGCTACACTGTTCTTGTTCATAAAATCAGTTAGGCCTTTCTCTAAGGATCCTTATAAATAGATACTGAGATATATTAAAAAAAAAAAAAAATCCTTGACAACCTTCCTATGAGACAGACCACAATGAGTGTCATTTGTGCTATTTCCTTCCTTGTCTCTCAGCACAGGCTGATGACATCATCCCAAAACAATTCAGCAAGAGCAGCACAGGGGTGGGGGTAGCAGGGTCTAATTGAAATACAATATACATTCTCAGCTTCTCTGCTGACCTGATTTGATCCAGGGGTGGACTTTAGAATATCTAAAGCAATACTGTCTATATACTGTTTCCATCAAATATGGACAAATCTTAGATAGTAGTAGTTATGCTGCTGGCAAAATTAACACCGTGGGCCTAAATGCCTAACTTTGCAAATGAGTAGAAACTAAGTCCAGAAAGATCTCTTCAGCCCTGGGTTCACCTTTTAGTTGCTGGCTCAGGCAGTGGTCTGGAAGATCCAAAGGGTGGAGCCAGGCATTGGACAAGTTGGGAAATGCTTTCCCAAAAGCATTAATAATATAATATAATAATAATAATGATATAACAACAGTTATGGATAGTCACATATGCCAGCTGGTGGTCAACTCTCCAACACACTAAAAAAGTATAAAAAGCCAAGAAATGATGACTTGATGTCAGAGCTTTTAAACTTGAGTTTCAAGGACCGCACTGTTAGTTCCATGTGAATAGTCTAGGAGAATGGTTTTCAAGGCAGACATTAAACAATGCTACTTTGATCAACTCTTCCCTCTAATAATCTTGTAGGATGCTGTCTGCCATTGCAATTTATTAAAGAAATCAGAGAAAGATGGTTAACAGACATCTCCCCTGCTATGAATGTGGCCTCTGAAGTTTGAAGAGACACAGTGTACTATCAGTTTACATCTCCTGTGCCGTCCTACAACCCACATTGAGCTGGCCCAAGTCTCCCAGATCATGGGTAGTAATGCAGAGACGCAGATAAGACCAACACAGAGCAACAGAACATTTGCCCAGCTTCTCAGAATCCTGGGGTTTCCCTTCAGGCAGCCCTCCTCTTCAAGCTAGGGTTAAGTTCAGGTTTATTTAACTGAATACCAAAAAAGCAGAGGCTTAAACACATGAGGTTTCTTGCACATCCAAGACAGGCACCCTTTATCATTCGGCTTCCCTAGTTGCAAGGTTTCCTCATAGTCCAAAATGACTGTCAGACTTCCAGCATCATGCCTGCATTCCAGGAAGCAGAAAGGAATAAGAAAAAGCAAAATGGGTACTTTTTTTCCAATGAACTCAGTTTCCTTTAAGCAATCTTTTTGGAAAACCCATTGAACACTTCTGTCCACATCTCATTGGTCACGTCTAGCAAGGGAAGCCATGAAACGTCCTCTATAGTCTTTTGTCTGGGCACGCTGCAGCCCAGAAAAAAATCAGGACTCTGTTTTACTAGGAAATGAGAATGGAAATTGAGCAGCAACTGCAATTGCTACGCAAACACATTTCAATGAACAGAACAGCAAAACAACAAAATATGGCAACCAAGTAGTTTATTTGCTATTCTGGACTAACCCAGGTCAGAAGGTGAGCCAAAAGTCCTGCAGCATCAAATATCTCTTGATAAAAAGGGTACAAATCAAATTTTTTATACAAAATGAGAATTCTTTCCTTGTGACTTCACTCTTGGCCTGAAGGAAAATGTCCCCCAAGTGGAGCATTGTAATTATATTTGGCTCCTCCTCTTACCATTTTCTTAATTCATTGCTAGTTTTCTTAGCATAATTCCACTTATCATAAGGAGGGAGTCCTGGGATCTGTGCAATCAGAAGTAAAGTATCTATAAATCAGCCTTGATAATCTTTTCTAAAGATGAGCTAGAAATTCAGATTTAAAAAAAACAAAAACTGAAATCCAAATTTTTAAGAAATATGAAAGCTAATTTACATTTTTAAAAGCAGCAGGTGGGCCAGACATGGTGACACATTGCCTACAATCCCAGCAGCTCCAGAGGCTGAGGCAGGAGGATCACGAGTTCAAAGCCAGCCTCGGCAAAAGCACAGTGCTAAACAACTCCGTGAGACCCTGCCTCTAAATAAAATACAAAATAGGGGTGGGGATGTGGCTCAGTTTTTGAGTGCCCCTGAGTTCAATCTCTAGTACCAAAAAAAAAAAAAAAAAAAAACAGCGGGTGGGCCTCTATTGGACCAAGACCCAGACTCTATTTGGCTAAGTTTTCACTGCACTCTTGGCCGTTCTCCTCTTGCTATCATACGGAGGCAATTCTTTCCACAGAAAATCCTTCTGACCTTTTCTCCCTGTTCTTCCTCCCTTTTCTTTTTTTCACCTCCTTTTCTTTCTTTCTCCTTCTTTTGTTTTTTCTTTCATTTGACTTCACCAAGATGACGGATCTTCCTTCTGACTTTGACACCCTTTTCCCCTTACAGATTTCTCTTAAAAATCCCCTCTGATTAATGCTCTCCTTTCAACATCAGGTTTTAATATCCAAATATGGATTCTGTTCCAGAGTCTCTCCTACATTCTAAAATCTAAGAGTCTTCCCTTGACTCTTAGGAAGCTCTGAGCTACAAAAAAATGTACAAAAGTAACTATTTTGCCTTCTTAAATCTGCAACAAGAGGCTACAAGCTGAATGTCATCAGCAGTTGGTCACACAGTGTTCCTGACAACTGGCAACCATAGTGACAATTGGCATGTCGTCGGTGTTAAAGAGAAGGTTGTAAATAGTGGGCATCATGACACATTCAGGAGCCTATTCTCTATCTAAGCCAGGATAATTGCTACCAACTCACTTGAAGTTTTTATTTTATTTTTTTAAGATAACCTGGAAAGGGCTGGGGATGTGTCTTAAGCGGTAGCTCGCTCGCCTGGCATGCGTGCGGCCCGGGTTGGATCCTCAGCACCACATACAAAGATGTTGTGTCCCCCGAAAACTAAAAAATAAATATTAAAATTTTTTTTAAAAAAGATAACCTGGAAATTCCAATTGTTTTCTTAAGAGAGAAATAAGCCTGAATTTTCATATAATACATGACAGGTGATTCACCTTTACAAAAACAATGGAAGCCTTATATTTGCAACCTTGAACCTATCACATGTACTAACTTATTCCCTAATTGATTGGTGCCTATCACAGCACCTAAAAGAATGCTAAGCATGTTACAACTAGAAGTTGACTGATGAATGCTGTGGCCAATGGACTTATGCATGCTCTTCTCTTAGGGGGAAATTTCTGGACTATTTCAGAGCTTGGGTAAAGTCAAGAACTAATACCTTGTCTCTGAGGAAGGTAAGGGAGATCCAATCTTTTTTTTTCCTAATCAATTAAAACTCTATGGTCTCATATTTAATTTGCTATTATCTAAAACCCTGTGATTATGAAAAATTACCCTCAGTATACTTCAAGCGAACTTCAGTGACTTGATGTGCTTGACTGACTTTAAGTCACTCATCAGTTGCCAATGAAACTGCATTTCACCGTTCCAAATCTTGCCTGCCACCAGAATGGCCAGACTCACTCATTCTTTTCCTGTGAAAAATGCTACTGAATGTGTCATGAATCAAATTGTATGCTTAACCTCCATAAGAGAGTGAGAATATAGGAAAAAAGAATATGGAATTTGAAGGCAAACAAGCCTGAGTTCAAATCCCAGCTATGCCACTTTCTGGTTTTATGTTCTTGAATGAATAATAAACTTGTCAGGATTTCATTTTCCTCTCCTATAAAATGAGATAATAAACCTCAGCTCACAAAATTGTTATGAAGAGTAAATGTTATTAAGTGCACACTTTCAGGGTCACACAGTGGAAGAGACTAAATATTAGTAGCAATTCCCTTGCTTGCTTAGTGTATGTCTCAGTTCAGCATGTGGTTCTTCTTTTTAGCTATGGACTGACTCATATTTACCAAGTATTCACAGATTTTTTTTAAGTCCTCACAACAGCACTTAGAAGAAAATGTTCAAGGTCTCAACAAAAAAAGTGGGTAAATGGGCAAACTTAAGTAATGGAAACAATTAGATAATTTACAGATTAGTTCGTTTCCCAGCCATAAAACAACCCAAGTTTTCCCCATTTAAAAATAATAATAATAATAATACACATACCTAGAGGTTTTCTGAAGTACAGATTTTTAGCACCAAAAGAAATTTATACCACGGGTGGATAAAAATTTATGTATTATTCCACTGATAAATGATTATTGCTCTTAAAAGAAAAAAAAAGTCAATTTTCTTCTCCTAAGTGGCACATATACCCATAGTTCAAAGCTTACTCCCATGATAGATGTCAAAGAGAATTTTGTTTTTTCCTTTATTCAAAATTCCTATACTGAACTTTTGCTATCAACTAAAACGGAGTAATGGGGACGGAACACAATTTCCGGCCTGAAACAACGAAAACACAGAATAAAATGTAAGAAAGAACTATTATTAATACACTCCATGTCGCGAGCCATCCGTGGGCTGTGTGTGTGAGCGATGCGCATTTGAGCATATGTGGGGACTGGTCTGGGGCGTTGCATGCTGATTGGGCTGGGCAACACAAATGTGCCCTTCCTCTGGCTCTGCCTGTGATCTCACACAGCACCGGAGATGGGCGTGATTTGCCAAGATGTCAATCAATCTGCTGACCACAAGACATCACAAAGGAAGACTCCAGCCTTCGAAATACTATCCCTTGCTTTATTTGGGTAGAATATTCTATCGAATGTCTTCTCCCCAGTAAATGGGGGGGGGGGGGGTTCTGGTATGCTCACTCTCTTGCTCTTTCCAGTGCTGCTCAGCATGGATCTGACCCTTGAGGTCACTAAGTTGTACTGCCTCCGTTCTTAGAAACTCATGTTCATGGGCTGCATGGTTTCTTCTTTCTTAGTTATTGTCGGAAGCCATTCTCACACGTGACTGGGTGACTCCCGGTTAGGGTCTGAGGCGCTCTGGCTGTGTCGGAGCTTTCCCGGCCCTCTCCTGATGAGAGAACCTGTCCGTGTGGGGGTGTAACTGACCACTGACCCCGGAGGCCCAATCACTGACCCTGACCTTGGAGTGCGGTCCCCCCTTCAACCTTCATTGGATGGAATTATCCCCTGAATTTCTTGCTCCCCAATAAAAGGCTACTCCCTGGCGTGCTCGCTCTCTCTCTCTCCTGCTAGCCCTGAGTAATCCTTGCTGCCCTGCCGGGCGGTTAGAGGAGGGAACCAGAGAGGGGAGCCGTCTCGGACCTGGTCATAGAAAAAAGGTAACTGAGTCTGTGTGTTTATTTCGATCTCGCTAGCTAACTTTTATGCCAAGAACCTCATTAATGAAACCATTGCGCTGGCCGCATGGTAGAAGTTATTGATACAGCCAGCTCCTTTGGACCCAGCTCACCCTGCCGGCCTGGCCAGCTGGTGACAACTCCATATCAAACAAAGGACCGTGATTCCTGAGGGATGGGGGAAAGGAGATGAACTCTGTGATTGGTCCATCCTATTCCCTTGAAGACCTGTCTGGGCCAGCACAGTGGCACATGCCTGTAATCCCAGCGGCTCAGGAGGCTAAAGCAGGAGGATCTCACGTTCAAAGCCAGCCTCAGCAACAATGAGGCACTCAGCAACTCAGTGAGACCCTGTCTCTAAATAAAATACAAAATAAGGCTGGGGATGTGACTCAGAGGTCAAGTGACCCTGAGTTCAATCCCTGGTACCAAAAAGAAAGAAAGAAATCCTATCTGAACCCTAGCAAAGCCCAGAAGACTCCTGAAGTTCTATAGAAAACATGGACAGTCCAAGGATAGCAGGGTAGTTAGAACCTGCAGACAGAATATTTGAGGAGAGAGAGCATCAACAGAGAGGGGCAAAGTTCTTGGGTCCTCCTCAAGGTTCAATAGAATTCTGATTAGCACACAAGTGTAAGGAATCTATGTGAAGTCTAGAAAAGAGCTTCCTGAGTGTTAAAAGGGAACAGTACACAAAACACACACAGGCCTGCAAATAACTCTTAGTCATCCTGCTTCTCTGGATGCACGATCTAGTTGAACACACACACACACACACACACACACACACACACACTTACATGTAGAAAGGAATTTGTTACAGGGAGCTGCCCTGCGTAGTTGTGAGGGCCGGATAAGCACCTTCTGGGGAGAAGCATCTCTGTGCCTGATGCATAGTCCACAAGGGAAGAAGTCAGTAAAGGAGACTCAGGAAGAAAAAATCAGAAGCAAGCTGGAACCCCTGGAAGCATAAGCTGGACCCCTATAGGAAAGGTTCAAGCCTGCATCCTTTCTTGTTACCTATGACCTTGGTGTGAGGGTATCCTGTAGAATCAGGGGCTCTTTTTTTCATGGAACTATCAACACATATCTAGCTTCCCAATTTTAAATAAATGAATGAAAATTTAGGGAAGGTAAAGAAATTGCAGGTTCAGAGACAGCTTCATACTCTTGAGGTGTGGTCAGCTACAAAAGTGCTTCTTTTCTTCCAAATTTGACAAGAATAGCCTTTGTGTACCACTTAAACTGGAAACATACAAGAAAGGAAATTCTGGGAAATTCAGCTTAGCCAAGTGGATACATTGCAAAGACATTATGCACAGAGAGGACAAAATGTAATGTGCTTTCTGGTAGCACATATACTAAAATCAGAATGATATAGAGAAGATCTGCATCCTGCATCAGGATGACACAAGAAGTAGGAGTAGGAAGAGAAGAAAGAGGAGGAAAGAAATGAACAGAACATCAGTTGTGTACAACTCTAAGCAGTTTTAGTAAATTTGTAACTGGAGTCTTTCCAATAAAGGAAAGACAGGATGGACAGAAACAGTATTTGAAGAAATAATGAATTTTTTTTCAGAATTTGGTGAAAATTATAACCCTAAAGATAAGAGTTATTGAACTTAAAACACAAGAAACACTGAAATACATACCAAGGCACAATATGATAACATCACTCAAAACTGGTGATAATGAGAAAATCTTAAAAGCAGCTAGAAAAAAAGATGTTATGTCAGGGAAGAAAGAAAACAGATAACAGTAGATTTCTCGTTGAGAACAATGGGAGCTAGTAGAAAATGGAACAACATTTTTAAAGCTCTTTAAAAAAAAAAAAAAAAAAAAAAACCTTGTCAACTTAGAATCTTATATCCAACAAAAACACTCAAAAATGAAGATGGAAAAAGATACTTTAGACAGACAACTAGAAGAATTAATCACCAACAGACCCATGTTACATGTTGTCTAAAATGATGAGAAGTTCTTCAGGCTGAAGGAAAATAATGACAGAAGAAAATATGGGCCCACACAAAGAAGTGAGGAGCACTAGAAGTAGTAATTATATGGATAAATATCCAAGACCTTTTTCTTATTATTTAAACCTTCTTAAGATACAATTAACTTTTTTTTTCCTTTAAGCCAGGCACAATGGTACATGTCTATAATCCCAGCAATTTGGGAGTCTGAGGCAGGAAGATCGCAAGTTCAAAGCCAGCCTCAGCAATTTAGAGAGGCCATCAGCAACTTAGTGAGACTGTATCTCAAAATAAAAATAAATAAATAAAAAGAGCTGGGGACATAGCTCAGAGGCAGAGCAACCCAAGGTTCCTGGTATCTAGTAGGTAGGTAGATAGATAGATAGATAGACAGATAGATAGATAGATAGATAGATAGATGACTTTTTAAAGAAAATGAGATAGTACAAAAATAAAATGTATGATAAAATAACAAAGGTTGAAAGAGAAGAAATGGACTTTACATGGTTGTAAGGTTTTTCATTATATATAAAGTGGCATAAAATACATATTCTGAACATATTTTATGAACAGACCTTTTAGGCACTAGTCACAATGAGGAAAACAACTTAACCACTCTGTCTCCTTTTGGAATTTATCTCCTCCTATTCTCTCTCAGGAAGCCTAATCTAGTTGTTGTTATTGTTGTTGAGCCGAAAAACTGTGGAGTAAGATGTCACTTTTAAAGTGATCATTTAACTGCTTCAGTTCTACAGTATCAATGCATTATGGAGCAAATGATGGGAGTTTTGGGCTGGGGATTTGGCTCAAGTGGTAGCGCACGCGCCTGGCATGCATGCGGCCTGGGTTCGATCCTCAGCACCACGTACAAATAAAAATGTTGTGTCTGCTGAAAACTAAAATATAAATATTAAAAAGAAGTTCTCTCTCTCTCTCTCTCTAAAAAAAAATGATGGGAATTTTAACATTTTTTTTTTGAATGTAAAAGAAATATGTGCCTGTCTATGGGGCAGATTGTTACAGTATTCCATTAGAGCTATTTCTGTGGTCAAAAGAAAGGAGTGAAGATTCTGCCTCCACATCAATTGAGATTACAGTCAAGACTTAATCCAAAAATCCCAGGTTCATTTATAATAAATCCTACAATTAATAATAGTCAAACACTTTTCCTAAACTTATTTCAAAAAGAAAGATTATATTTACTTTTATTTAACAGATGTGATTCCAAGAACATCTATTTTTTAAATGAGGAGTTGCATAAACTGCCCAGATCTCACAATGTCAAAGTCAGATCTTATTGAATAACACACAAATCAACCATTAGAGAGGGACAACGTGCTGTCCTGAGCATAGAGATGAGAAGGAGTAGCAATGGGTGGGACATTTCACCTCAGACAAATTACACTGTGCATACTTGTCATTTCCTACACTGGGAGTCTATATAAATTTGGGGCAGAAAAATGGTTTTATTTATTTTTTTTAAATTTTGTATCTATTTCTCCTGAACTGTTGCAATATAATCAGTTGCATAAATTGACTGCCACCATTCCAAGAAAAACTCTATCAGAATGAACCAAAGTGAGCAGCTATGATGAAATTTTGCAAGAGCACAGGATCACAGGAAATGAAGAGAAATATCATATATATTGTGTAGGAGAATGTGTAATGCTCTATTAACTGCCTCAACCTCATAACAGAGTCATTTCCAAGCATTCTCATCACAGAAACTCCCGGAAAAAGACTTTGAACAAACAATGCTTCATCTCCGGTGCCAGGCTCTGTCTAAGTGCTTTTGATACATTTTTTTTGGTGCAATCATTACAGAATTCTATGCGGTAGGAATTATCATGTCCTTGTCACAGCAAACTGTGACTTAGAAACATCAAGTTCTCACAGCTACTAATGGCTGGACAAGGATATGATGCCAAATCTAACTCTTACGCCCAGGCTCTTAAATTCTACACTATAAATAAGCCACTGGATATAGGTAATACTCAAACCATAAGCCACCCGTCCCCCAGAAGTCCACAAGGGAGATAACTTCTCAAGGGTCAGTGGCCAAGGAAAGAAAAATTCCACTCTTGTAGGCCAAGCTTGTGACTGAAAGCTCAATGTACTAGGAAAGCTGAGCAGCAACTCAAAGTCAAGGACTGGTGGCCTCTGGGAACACATCCCTCCCCTAACCTCAACTTAACTTACAGGACCAGTCGGCTCTATGGGAGGCAGGAAAATGAAGAGACAAGAGAGCTCAAGGATAGAGGAGAGATCAAAGAGAGAAGGATGAGGGCTAGGTCAACTCCCTTGAACTTCCAGATGTTTGAAAAAAAAGAGATAAAAGTGAGATGCATTTGTAAACACTGCCTGTCCAGATACAATAGCCTTGTCCACTAGTAAACATGACTACTCTAGTGTTCTAGAAGCTCCCAACTTGTATTAGCAACTCTGTCACAAAAAAAAAAAAAAAAAGGAGGGTAGGCAGTTGTTGGGACAGGCAATCCAGGATAGACCCTGAGAGTACCTGCAGGTTCTGGGTTTGCCAGGAATTCAAGGCTTGACCACTTTATATCTTGATCATTTTGGTCACACCGGTTATGGGTGATGAATTCTGCTCCCTCACATGTTGAAATTTGAACATTAGAGAAGCACACCGAGGCGAGCATATAAACCAGGGTTTATTTAAAAAGGGGTAACATCGACTTCTCCCGGGAGAGAGAAGGGGCCATAGCTAGGATCCTGGTATCCCGAGTAGCAAGGGTGTTCTGCGTTTTTGTAGGTCTTAGGCTTCCTTTTTCTCCAGCTCTCTTCCCCTTATCTCTCTCTCCTTCTTTCGGTTTATGACTGCTCAGTGGGATGGCCAAAAGGTGGGAAACAGGTGTGCTGAAAGGGGAAGGGCAGGAGCAGCCCAGGACACATTAATTAACAACCTTATAGCTCCCTGTAGGGACGGGAAATTCCTGGGACAGTTTACCTTAGCAACAGGTTGGAGCAGGGGCAGGTTTTGATAAGGGTGGAGGAAGGGCTCCGAAGAAATTTCAGTCCCTCTGGGAGCAGTCTCCAACTTCCCGGAATCACTCAAAACTGGCCTCCTTCATCGACCTGACTCAATTTACCTATCTATATGGACTGCCTAATTCTGGCTTCAATTTCTCAGAGTTGCCTTTGCAGGGAGCAGTCTGGCTGGATGAGATACGATCTCCCTCTAGACAAGCTTGTTACTGCTCACAAAAAATTCCAAAAGCACTGTGTTTCTCTCCTGCAATGCAATCCACAGCCTTTGTAAACAGCCGTCTAGTTCCACGTGTGTTATAACTTGGGAGTTGGGGACATGGGAAAACAGCACAAACACTAATCTCTGGCTACTGCTTTTGCCATGAGTAATAAAGTCTTTTGTCTCTAACCCAGGAGTGTCATGTCTTCTATCATCATCCATGGAAGGCTAACTTGGTAGCTTGCAAGTAGGGTAAAATCTTAAACCCTTCACAGTTCATGACAGCAGAAAGGGAGAATGAAGAAGAAATTTGAATGCGCCCCTGCTCCTTTCTTGAAACCAGAAATTGAATGACATGACCATATGTCAACATTCCCTTCTGTTTAAGTTGACTATTGGAGAGTGATTACTGCAGGGAAATGCCCTCAGATTTCTTGAGTTAGCGCCAGTAAGTCTTCAACCTCCCAGATCTCCGAAATGTTCTTATTCAATTTGATTCACGATTGTACATTGGCTTGTTTTAACTCTCCTTTGAGATTCACAAGATCTCTGAAAATAAGAAAAAATATTGACTCTTTAACACATGCATAAATTTTGTTTCTGTACAACATAACACTCTGCCGATACTACACATATAATATGCTAATCATCAACATGTTTCTCGTTGCTATGGTTTGAATGTGTCCCCTAGAAATATATGTCTTGGAATCTTAATCCCCAATGCAACAGCACTGAGGTGCAGGGCCTAATGGGAGGTGCTTAGGTTATGAGAGGTCTGTCCTCATGAATAGATTAATGCTGTTAAAAATCAGCAAGTTTGGCCCTCTTTTGCTTCTTAGCCCTTCTGCCTTTGCCATGTAAGAATGAAGAGTTTTTGCCTCTCTGAAGGATGCCGCATTCAAGGCACCATCTTGGAATCTGAATCTCTAAACCTACCAGCTCCTTGACTTGGACTTCCAGCCTCCAGAACTGTGAACCATTAAATTGATTCTTTATAAATTATCTGGTCTCAGGTAATCTGTTATAGCATTGCAAACAGACAAAAAAAAAAAAAAAAAGCATCATCACTATCAATTATATGTGTGTGTGTGTGTGTGTACCAATATATATGCCAATATATATATACTGGTACCAGGAATTGAACCAAGGGGCATTTAACCACTGAGCCACTTCCCCAACCCTGCCCTCCTTTTTTCTATTGTGAGATAAGGTCTCACTAAGTTGCTAAGGCTGGCCTACAACTTGCAATCCTTCTGCCTCATCTTCCTGTGTTGCTGAGATTACAGGTATGAGCCACCACCCCCGGTACTATCAATATTTTAAAATTAAGTAGCTACACTTAATTAAAGATCCTAGGGTCTTCCCAGTCAGGAGTGGGCAGAAGCCTTCCCTGGGAAGATTTAGGTATCTGCTCTAAATACTCTGTGAACTTCTTTTTTTTTTAACCTTTTTGCATTTTCACATTTTGTTACTACTAGATTTGAAAAGTATAAAGGGCATGTTATTGGGCACACAGCCAGGAGAAGAAAAGGCTGCCTGCCCTGCTTTATATAGAAGGCCTTAAGCCTTCAGGCAGGATATGAGAAATTTCTCTTAGCCTCATGAAATCCAATATAGTTCACAAAGAGATTTTAGGCAGGGGGAGAGGAGAAGCAGAGGTTTTTAAACTGAATTTTCTTTCTACCTATTGTGTTCTCACCAACCCATCTGGAGTTAGGTGCATCTATGTGGGTGCTTTGAGAAACTGTCATCAAAATGGAGTTAGAACTGATGAGAACAATAACAACAAAAAATATGGAATTAGATGTGCAAGGGAAACACAGGGAACAAAGGAGGAAGAAGCCAGAGTCACAGTGACTCTGTGAAGGAGAGAGAAAAGGGTTGGATAAGAAGAATCTTAGACTTCAGCCCAAATCCAAGAAAGTGCAACTGGACTCATGAAGAGTCCTTGAGCTGGAGTCACCCATCAGAGGGGAGTTCCACATCTCTCAAGATCAGGTCTGCATTAGTGTCTTTGTTTTCAGTCACTGGCTGGAAACAGCCAATAGGAAACATGGTCTCAGGGGGATGCAAGGTTGAATTCAGAGTGCAGCAGCTGCGCTCAAGTAGGCTCCCTGAAGCAGGAAATCTGAGTGGTATCATCATCACATCTCCACCCCAGTAGGCAGTCTATGGATGGTTGGGGACCAAGGTTCCAACCAAATCACACAGCTTCATGGCGAGCAAACATAAGAAACAGCTGAATAAAACCCACCATTGTCTTCATTGTAGGCAAGGGATGCTGTCTACTACATCATAGTGTCCCCTTTATGAGGGCCCAAGAGAAACAGCTCCCATGGCTCAGAGTCAGGCAAAGCTACTCCTCCTGCACAACTGGTATGTTTCATCCTGTAGAACGGGGATTCTCTAGCTGATTTTCTTTGTCTTAACTGCTAAGATGTTAAGAGCCAGACTTGGGATCTACTTCTAACATTGAAGGCTTTTCTTTTTCAACATTCCACTTTTATTTTATCTTCCCTGATTCCTTTAGTCAGTATTACTGTTTTCTATGAATGATTTAAATTGTTTTGGGAAATATCACTAGAAATAATCCCCTTAAAACTAGGTGGGTACCTCTTAAAATTAAGTATTCTAGATTTTAAATGCTTTGGTTTTTTAATTTTTTATGATAACTTTATAAATGAGTCAAATTCTTTCGCTCTAAACCAATACTATCTGATAGAAACAGAATTCAAGCTACATGTAATTTTAAATTTTCTAGCAGCACATTTTAAAAAGTAAGAAAACAGGTGAAGTTAAGACAATAAGTCTTTGGAAGTCCATTGTATATTTTATACTGATAGCACATCTCACTTTGTACCAGTTATACTTCAAGTGCTCAATGGCCACAGGTGGTTACTGGTTCCTGGACTGGACAGTGAAGATCTGAACACAAAGATTATGAATGATCAGAGTCAGAAGAGCTTTTAATAACCACAGCTCTTAGTTCTTCCCCCCTTTTTAGGCGGGGAGGGGGGGGGCCGCGGCGGAATAGGGATTGAACTCAGGGACACCAGACCACTGAGCCACATCCCCAGCCTTATTTCGTATTTTATTTAGAAACAGGGTCTCACTGAGTTGTTTAGCACTGTACTTTGCTGAGGTTGGCTTTGAATATGCCATCCTTCTGCCTCAGCCTTCCAAGCCACTGGGATTATAGGCATGCACCACCATACCCAACTCTTTCTATTTTTGTTTGGGTTGATTAATGATTTCTGAGCTCCTGGAAGTTTCTGATGCAAACATTAGTACTCAAGGAGGATGAATTCTCTTAACAGGGAATTACTAGAAAACTCTAAATGTTTCTGGAGATTATATATATATATATTAACTCCTCTTCCTCTGTTACTTTTTCTTCAGTAGATTGTACTTGGTTCCTTCTAGAAACAATGTAATACAATATGGTTATGAATATCTATCTGGTAAGAGAGGAAACACAGATGCATTTTGTTTATTCTGTTCCTGTAGTGTTAAAAAAATCACTGAAGAGTATTATGGTGTTAAGTTGAAGTATACAATTAAAGTACTAAAAATTGCTATAAGGCACACCTATGAAAGTATATTGATTCTCCCTACTTTGGAACCAGCTCTAGAATTTTATATTTGAGTTTGGATAAAGGAAGTTTTTTTCTTTTTAATCAGAGCTAGGAGCCCCCAAAATACAGATTTCTGAGAGTTAATAATCTGATTTTTAGGCAAATTATTTAATCTATAAAAGCCTCTATCTTTTATTACTCTATAGTGTAATCTATCTTAGGGAATAGCTATGAAGAGGAATAATATTATATATAAGTGTTGGAACAGGCAAATAGTAAGAACTTGATAAATGGTAACTATAATCATTGTTAATCACAAAAGATCATAAATCCTGGTATTCTTAACCTGTGGTCTGCAGAATCCTTGGTCCACAGATAAAACTGCAAGATGGTATCTCTAAAATGAGATGGGGGAAAAAGGATTACACCTCATTTTTTCCTAACCTCTAAGGAAAATTTAATGTTTCCTTCCATTCATAATGGAACATCACAGTAGTGTTAAGAGGACCTTTCACTTTGTATCAATGGAAGTCACAGACACTTTTATATTGCATTTCTGATGTTACAGACACCTCAAAATATCTTTCATCACCTCTTAAAAATTATAATAGCTATTGTACCTGCTACTAGATCTTGCTAATTAATGCATTAATACAGAGGCACATACTATGTTATCAATATACTGTTTTTTAAATTTTTATATAATTGATTTCCTTTGTAATCCTATGTATTTTACTTCAAGCACTCAAAGCATTTTAAGAAGAGGTCCACAGTATTCATAAGACTGCCATGGCATACAAAACAAAACAGGTTAAGAATCACTAAAATTTAGCCCACCTCTTTGATCTAGAGAGTCAACCAAGTTTGGCAACTGGGTACCTGCCTAGTGAGCCCCCTCCCACAGTCTGTCAGGGTGTGTGTGACTTGATGGGAAGCTGATGCAGTTCTGATTCCACTTTATTGATTAACCTATTTGCTGAGCCTGCCTTCAACTCATATTTGGTACCTATCCGTTCAGGTGCTGTGTTGGATCTTATGAGGAACATCGGATAAGCAGAGAGACTGGTTTTCTGGTACGTTTGTTTCACGCACTGCCAGCCCACACTAGATGCCAGGCCCCTGATAAAGCTGGCCACCGGTCCTCAAGCCTTGGTCCCAGACCCGGCAGCATCCGCATCCCCAGGCAGCTCCTTCGGATGCCAAATTCTCAAGTCACACCCCAGACTTTTGGAAACAGAAACTCTGGGGTCTGTCAGTCTGTTTTACGCAGACCTCCGGGGATGCATGATGGAGTCTGAATGGGAGGTCGGCCCGGCCCTGGGAGGGAGGCTCCCATCTCCCCCGCGGCGGGAGCCCAAGGGACAACGTGGGGCGCGCTGCAGCGGGGGCTGCGAGTCCAGGGTCGCGAGTCCAGGCCGGGGCTCCGGGGCTTGCAGCGCTCCTGCACCGCCGCGCACCCAGCCCCGCTCCGGGGCTGCGGGGTGACTGACGGCAACGCAGCGCCCGCCCGCGGCTCGGGCTGCGCCCGCTCGGGCCGCATCACGTGGCGGCGCGCGCCGCTAAATAGCCCGCGTCGGCCATTTTGTGCGAGAACCGCAGCGCCGCCTCCCTGCTCGCGTCCTCGCGTCCGCCGCCGCCGCCGCTTCCTGCTCCTCCCGGCCGCCGCCGCCGCTGCCGCCGCCCCAGCCCCAGCCAGCCCGGCGCCGCGCTGCCTCAATTCTCTCCGTCTTCTCGCCACTGCAGCCTCCTGACACGGCGATCCGGGCGGGCCCCGCAGCAATTTTATCCCCTCACCGGCCTCACACTAGTATCGCATGTCCACTATCCAGAACCTCCAATCTTTCGGTAAGGTCCACCGCCGACCCGGCCCCGAGGCCCCGCCGGGGCTTTGTCTGGGCGTCCGGAAGATGGCGACGGGGCCCCGGCGACCCCTCCCCGGGGACGGCGCCGGCCGACGGGCTGCGGACCCCGCTCCGCCAGGCTTGGCCCGGCCCGGTTCCGCCCGCACCAAGGGCCCCCAGACTCGCTGGCGAGAGCCGAGCCGGGTCCGCGCAGCCCTGGGGGGCACGGAGCAGAGGATGCAGGCGCAGGCCTCGGATGGGTCGGGGAAGTGGCCCGGGCCCCCCCCGGCCCGCGTAACGATTTATAGAAGGACGCTTCTGGGTAGTCACGTCTATTTTGTTAAATGTGGTGGGGTTTTTATTTTTCATTTTGTTTTTTTTCAGTTTTGCAAGGCCCAATTATGGTTGAATGATGGGGTGGGTGCATTTGAATGTTTCTGTTGTCATCTGAATGTAATCGAGATGACGCACATTTTTATAGGGACTAGAGAAATTAAGGAGGTATCCATCCCCTGTCGCTCACTCGAGGACCGGCTTCAAAGATCGTGTTGTCTGTCTGTAACACCGGTTTTTAATTCGAGTTATCAGCGGACATACCTGCTCAAATTTTGTTCATTTTCCTGAGTGTGCCTTGGAAGTCTTATTAATGGCTCACTGACAATCCCATCCCCACCGGCAAAATAAAAGCAAAAGCTCTAGAACCTTCCTCGATAACTGACTAGATGGGTATTGTACCCTATTTGTAGAGAGTGCTTCTTAACACGTATTTTTCAGCTTCGGTTTTTCTCTTTGCAGACCCCTTTGCTGATGCAACTAAGGGTGACGACTTACTCCCGGCAGGGACTGAGGATTACATTCATATAAGAATCCAGCAACGGAACGGCAGGAAGACACTGACTACAGTTCAGGGCATTGCAGATGATTATGACAAAAAGAAACTTGTGAAAGCTTTCAAAAAGGTGAGAGCGTTAAGGAAGAAAGGATTAAAATAGAATCATTGGTGCACACCTCTGAATTGGATTGTGGTTCCCACCTTCTTTTGAATAAATATATCAGTGTGGATGAAAATGATGAGACCCAAAAAAGCTGATGTTTGGGTTTTTTTTTTTCCTTCTTCTTTTTTGTAATTAACATCCAGAAATTTGGCTATTCTCCCGGATTGTCTCCCTATCTTAAAATAAGATATACAGGTCTTTCGAACAAAATAAAATTTAAAAGAATTTAGATATTAATGTCTCATTTCCTTCATGTGACCTACTGATTCACTTACAAATTAATCCTTGAGACTTTGTTGGGGATTATAGGAGACAGTCTGTTTCCTAAATACAGTCAAGCCTACTAAAATAGTTAAGTTTGTGTTTTTGTTTTGTTTAAAATGGGGAAGTAAAACCTCACTGTATTTAATGAAATACTGTTGTACATTTGTGTATTCTAGAAATTTGCCTGTAATGGTACTGTGATTGAACATCCTGAATACGGGGAGGTTATTCAACTTCAAGGTGACCAAAGAAAAAACATTTGCCAGTTTCTCTTGGAGGTAAGTGATTGGGTGCTTCATGTGTAACCTGAGATTGCTTCTAAAATTTTATTTAAAAGCAACATGAATTATTTCCTTTGGTAAAAATCACAAATAAAGTAAATTTAGGTAATCAAGTGAAAATATAGTCTTAGTATTTATTTTGATAGCAATAAGACTTTTATCCAGTTTAAGTGGTATTTTTTGGCATGCATTAGGGTAAACAAATATGTGTTGAATTGTTGGCTCTTAACAGTGCATGCCATAGATAAGTGTTGCAATGAACTGTTAGCTGGTTCTTTTTGATCACTGTTTGATGTTTTCTTAAAGATTAACTTATGTGTACCTCAGAGTGATTCTACTAAATTAAATTTTATTTTACAGGTTGGCATTGTCAAGGAGGAGCAGCTTAAGGTTCACGGATTCTAAAATGAACCTAAATACTTGGAGAATTTCTTGAATGATTTTGTTCTCTAAAACCAGTGTGGCTGCCTTGTGAAATGATTCTCTGCAGTAAATGGACTTTTCATGTATTTAATCATTCAAACTTCCATTCACATCTGCATGATTACAGAAAACATGGGGTATGTAGGCTAGTAACACATAAAAAAATTGCAGTAAGATGGTAACAAAGCCCCGTATTCATCTTAACATGTTTCCAATGGAAAATATTTTGTTTTGAGTGTTTATTTGTTTATTGTTCAGTTTATTTTCACTTGATTAAATGTTTTTTTTGTTGTAATAAACCATGTATGTTGCAGCTTAACAATAAAAAAAAAAATCTATGAATCCTTTTATAAGCAGTTATGCTCCCAAGTCTAATCAAGTAAGATAGACATATGTTTTGTCTTTGGAAATTGGACTTCTCATTCTGCAAAGACCTCTGATTAGCTGCAGCTGCTATTACACCCAGAAATAGAGAACTTTTGGTATATGTAACTTGTGCTTTTCATTTACTGATTAAAAAATAAGAATACAAGCAGGAATATAAACTCAGCACCACTCCTTGCAAGCCAACTAAAAGTTGTCATGGAATTTATCAATGTAGTGTTCTAAGAGTACCAGGTTTATAGTATCAAAAGATAAGACTTCTTTTATGTATTTTTTAACAATTCTGTTAAATGGGCTGCCAACATTAATCTTTTCCCAAAATGCCAGATATTATTATAGGCTCATGACCAATACATCTAGTCACAGGCACTGCCCTGCAAGTTTAAGAGGTGGTATCACTTATCTTCTAGAAAAAGACATTGGGTTTCAGGTTAACTTGCTCAGAATGCTAGAACATGGCAGAGTTAGGGTGCAAGCTCAGGCTTTCAGGTAGAAAAGCCATATTTGGCTAAAGAAGCAAGAGCCACAAATGACACTGCACCAGGCATGATGGTGCTATAAGAAAATTTACAGTACTTATAATTATGAGATTTCTGCAGCCCATCATCACAGGTTCCAGTCTTCTGCTTTCTGTTGAGAGCAGTAGTTAAGTGCTCATTGGTACAACCTGTGCCATTAAAACCACTTAGCTAAGGCAAAGAAATGCATCCATAAATGTGACCTTTTACATTGGAATTTTGATAGTATGAAAAAGGTTTATATGTTGCCCCGTTTGGATGATACTGCCTTTTTTTTTTTTTTTTTTTTTTTTGGTACAAGGAATTAAACCCAGGAGCACTTAATCTCTGAGCCACATTCTCAGCCCTTTTTATTTTTTTATTATGAGACAGGGTCTCACTAAGTTGCTCAGGCCAGCTTTGAAGTTGCAGTCTTCTTGTCTCAGCCTTCCTAACCACTGGAATTAAAGGTGTGTGCCATTGCACCTGACTGCATGATACTACTTGTGAGGAAACAACCCCCACAAAGTTTGCCTTTTAAAGTCACTAAGGATTTGTTTTTGTTTTCTCACCCTATCCTAGCTGCAAGAAAGGCTGGCACTAGTAAGAGGTCAGTACATTAGAATATGGTGATATAATTGGTAAGCTTCACTTCTAGAAAAATGTTAATATAATTTGACCAAGATGAGAAGTTTGAGAAAGTTTTCCAGCCTATTGAGAAACCTCCACTTTTCTACATCTAATATTGAATAATGATTCTACCTCTAGTTCAGGGATGCTATGGGAATAGCACTTTGTTGAGGCATAATAGAGGAAATGGAACTTTAGTTGAGGCACAACCTGGAGTAAAAGGTTCCTCTGAGGGCTGGGGATATAGCTCAGTTGGTAGAATGCCTTGCATGCCCGGAGCCCTGGGTTCAATCTTAGCACAATAGGAAAGGAAAAAAAAGGTTCCTCTGGCCTTATGGAAATGGTAAAGCAGAAACATTTAATATTCACTTTAAGTTTGTCCCAAATAAGTATATTTGTTAAGAGGTGAGCTAGTGCCTAAAGAAGAATTATCTTTTTTTTTTTTTAAGACAGCATCTCACCAAGGTGCCCAGGCTGGCCTTGAACTTGCCTCAGTCTCCTCAGTATTTAGGATTATAGGCATGTGTCACTGTACCCAACTAAGAATTTTCTTCTGTTAAAAAGAAATGAGAGAGACTTCATAGATTGGGCGGGGGAAGAACTGTCATCCTGAAACTCGCAGAAGAGCTCTTCATAGTCACTTTGTATGTCAGGTTGCTCCCAGTGAATGGGATCAAAAGCCTAGAGCAAAACTTCCCTCACTGGATTTTCTGGAGAATGCACATCCTCCAGGATCCCCAAACACTTGTCCAGATCTACCTTGTCTTCAAGGAATAGATTAAGTACCCTTCTTCCTTGTCTTTGAGCAAGCAATGGGAATAAGAGTGCATCATATCTGCAGTGTTACTGAAACTAGTTAAAAGATGAACTTGGAATCATCCTCAGTTGAAAAAACTGACCAAGAGGTTTTGAGAGCCAGGGAGCAAGACTAACTGCCCTATCTTGCTTGACATCAGAAGAGGCAAAGCAGTATTGTGTAACTGAGGAAGGAAGGTAGATTATGTCTTACAGGTACAAGAAAATAATTGTAGCCAAACCAGGTATTTCTTATCTTTCCTATGTGGAAGATTTTGATCTTCAATTTCTTTAGTGGTTTCTGCTTCAGGGTGCAAGATGGAAAAAATTAAATAGAGGACAGGTAAATTTGTCCCTGGGCTTTTAGACTTGGCAGAGATCTGGGCAGAACCATTAGGAAGTTGAGAACTTAACATGTTTCCAATGGAAAGTATTTTGTTTTGAGTATTTATTTGTTTATTGTTCAGTTTATTTTCACTTGATTAAATGATTTGTGAGGCACAGCTCAGAGTAAAAAAAGCAAGTTCCTTGCTTTAGTCTTGGCCTTCCTGAGAAAGAGGTAACCAAGGGGAAAAAGCTCACTCTGCCTAGTTAGCGATTCTAGTAGCAGGAGCTGTTCTCTCAACCATCCTAAAAAAGGGGGGCGGTACTGATCACATGAAGGAACAGTTCTAGTCGCAGTCATGATGGCTGTTAACCAAAATAACTTGAGAAATAGAATGGTAATGCAGGCTTCTGTGTGCCACCTGTGTGCCACCAGCTGGGTTCCAGCTGAAGGAAAAGTCAACCTCATTAGCTCGCCCCCGGACGCCTGTTCATTGGGCCTTTGAGGATTCCTATTACCACACCAGAGGTCCATGTGGGAGGGAAAGGAGAGAGGTGGGAACTTGCTCTCTAACTAAAACCAAGAAAGCCTCATTTGGCAGTAGACTGTAATCACTTGAAAGCAGAAGGTAGCCCAGTGACATTGTGCTTGTCTGGGATCAGGAGGCCAAGTAAATCAGCTAGAATTAACAGAAGCGAAACTAATACTAAGAAGGCCTCAGCAGTGATAACTTCTTTCAGTCAGTCACTTAACTTCCTTTTTATCAGAATAATGGAAGCATGGGAGAAAACAACAAATCAGAGGAATGGCTGGATTTCCTCCCTCCTAGAAAAACATTGCAGAGAGGAATTGGTACCAAATGTCCTTGAATCTCCTGGATCCAAGCATTATGGAAGATGACAGGCAGCCTGCGAGGATTCTGACCTAAACAAAGAATTTAAAATGGCAATTGAAACCTAGCATTGGTTTGTGAGAATGCCATTGTGGGTCAGTGGTTCATCTGTTAGGTTGTCAGCCTGATGGGAACCTACTATGGGAAACAATATTGGTCTATATAGCTCTGCTCCCTAGAGGCCAATAGTGTGATGCTGAATCTTGGTGAACAACCTACAGATTTCATGCAAAAATCAATTATATAGAGCTAGGCACCATTGATTTAAGGTATAAAAGATGTCTAAAGTTCAAAGCCAAATCTAAAGTTCAAAGGCAAAATCCTCTACAGGGAACCTAAGTGATCTCAGGCTCTCTGCAGGGCTTCAGCTGCTGCTCTCTGTTTAACTCCAGAGTTTGGAAGGGCTTCCAGGAGTATGGCCTAGACAGGGGCTAGCGCTAACCCCCAAGTTGTCCTATACCCATGCTTGCCAAGATCCCAGACCCACCTTCCTGAGCCCACTGAACAAGTAACTACATGCACAATAGGGAGTGGAGACAGAATCAGCACTCGATTCCACATCCACCATGACAAATTCAGGAAAAGACATTGCCAAAGAAGGACTTGGAGAGAGGTATAATTCCTTGAAGTATGAAAAATACCCATGACTTCCTGATCACAAAAGTCTACCCTGAGTCTGTTAGTGCTATTGAGTTGTTAAAAAATCAGAGGAAATTTTAGCTTGATATTCAGATTAAACTACTAGCATCACTCAATGAATGGTTGGACACACTGAATGGGAATCACTAGCAATCTACTTGATAGAGTTGAAACAAAATGTAGGGTACATGAATGATTAAATGAGGCTCTTAAAGAAGAAATTGATGATCATTAAGAACACACACAATAAATGCTGATGAGTATGTCAGAGAAAAGGTACACTCATACATGTTGACGGGACTACAAATTAGTATAACCACTTAAGAAAGCATTATGGAGATTTCTTAGAAGTCTAGAAATAGAACTACCATCTGACCCAGATATCCTACTCCTTGGTATTTATTCAAAAGAACTAATATCAGTATACTATAGTGATACATGCATACCACTGTTTATAGCAGCATAATCCACAACAGTCAAGTTATGAACCAGCCCAAGTGCCTGTCAACAGATGAATGGATAAAGAAAATGTGGTATATATACACAATGGAGTTTTACTCAGCCCTAAAGAGGAATCAAATTATATTATCTGCTGGTAAATGGATGGAACTGGAGAACATTGTGCTAAGTGAAATAAGCCAGATTCAGAAAAGTCAAGGGTTGAATATTTTTTCTTTTATGTGGAAGCTAGAAAGAAATAGGAATTTTTTTTAAAAGGGAGGGGGTGATCTCGTGAAAGTAGAAGGGAGAATGTTGAGTAAAGAAAGGGGAATGAAGGGGAGGAAGGAGGGATGGGGAAAGGGAGGAACACTAGAATGAAATTGACCAAAATATGCTATGTGCATGTATGAAATATAGCACAGTGAATGCCACTTTAATGTACATTTATAATGCACCAATTTAAAAAAATGAAAGACTAATAGAATACAGGAAGGGATGGAGGAGGAAGGGGGGAGGTAAAGAGGAATACTGGGATTGAAGTGGAACAAATTACATGTATGGATGTCAAAATGAAACCCACTATTATGCATAGTGCACTAATAAAAAATAAAAAAAACGAAGGGTCCGATTAGGGCAAGTATGTAGTCCTCCACTACCCTCTTGTGGCCACTTAAAAGACAATGACTTCTGGCACTCACATAAATTACAAAGATTTAAATTGTAGTCATTAAAACAGCAGGTGACAGGTTTGATTTTGTCCACCCTGAAAGGTTATCCAGAAATTGACCTAGCCAATCCTTATTATTGTAATCCATAAAAATCAATTACAATTTGCTTTGACCTGAGAGACATGATAATGATCTCAAAGTCTTGCCCTGGGGATATAATAGTCACCTCACCTATAATCTACTAGGGTGTTGTTAGAAGGAATTTAATTTAAATGTAAATAACAGTTTCTTTTTTTTACCTCCAGGGAGTGGGCAATTAAACTAGGAAATAATCAAGATTACTTAATCTTCACTTGTTGAGGAACACAATCTGGAGTTTTTGTACACACAACCTGAATGTACAGTGCTCTCAATTTAAACCTCTGTCTTAGGCCAATGCACTGGTTAACATACCTTTTGGCTACCAGAGGCACACCCACTTAGAAAGGTCACCTGAAGGTATAGTCTGAGAAAAGGGGTGGCTAGATTCCCCCAAACTCTTTTAAGGCCATAATACCTGGTACCTTTCCATTATAGACTCAGAACAGGATTGTTAATAATATCCTCACTTGAAAACCCCTGGCAGATCTCAACTGCACAAATAGAGGAGGGCTGATGAGAGCCCAGTAGTAATCTAGAAATGGTATGTTAGGAATTTGATTCTGCTTGAGTCAAGTGGCACCATTGGGTGGGCCCCTCCTTAGGGAATCCCTTAAGAGGCATTGAGAAGTATTTTCACCAAGCATTTTTACGCCTCGTTTTTTTTTTTCACTGATTTTTGCATTGATAATAAAAATTTCTATGATAGCTAATTTCTTTTTAGCATTTATCCTAGGTCCTGCTCTGAAAAGTTCATAGACTTATATGAGCCAAAATAGATTCTCTGGCTTGCCATTACAATTTCACCTTGGGCAGGTATCCTTACTTCCCTGATCCTGTCTCCATCCTTTGTATTCACCTGTGAAAACTCTTTTTGTTCACCCTGATCATCTGACTACTGTATACTTACACAGACCAGCTGGACATAGTTGGAGAAAAAATATGATTTTCCTACTCCTTCCCTTTCACCCCCATCCTTCAACTGTTCAAGGTGGAGGTTATATGTCCTCTATCACTGCATCATCGAGGTTTTTGTTTTTTTGTACTGGTGATTAATCCCAGGGGTGCTTTGCCACTGAGCTTAGTCCCATCCCTTTTTATTTTTTGCAGGGTTGGTCTCAATTTGCAATCCTCCTGTCTCAGTGTCCCAAGTAGTTAGAATTATAAGTATACACCAATGAGCTTGGTCCATCATGGGGATACTTGAACTTGCTTATTTTTTTCACCTCCAGATCTTCTGTATATAAGGTCATGCTTTGTACTTTGTCATCTTCCTTGTTTACAAGGATGACATTCACTTGCTCCCATAAAACAAACCCCTTCATTTGTGCCCTGACTACCATCCCCTAATTTTACCATGAATTATTTTCTTCTGACTCATCAATTTCTTCCCCTCTGCTGGATCATTTTCATGATAGAACCATTCTCTAGTACCTTTCAAATAGAAGGGGGAAAAAAGTCTTCTTTGATCTCACGGTCCCTTCACTACCAGCCTACTTGACATCCATTTGGATAAGTAACAGGAATCTCAAAATTAACATGACTTAAGTGAAAATATTCATCCTTTACCCCAAACTTCTTCCAGTCTGTCTCTTCTAAGTAGATGACATCACCACCCACATAAATTACTCAAGCCTAAACTTCTATCCTCTTTGAATTTACTACCCCTTGCCCATCCAATTTAACAAAGTCTAATTGTTTCTACCTGAAAAATATATCTGATATCCATCTTTCTCCACCCTCCGTCTTTTGATCCACCCTCCAAAATCACCTTGGCTTTCCCTGAACTGCTGCAATATCTGTTGGGAAAGATATAAAACGGCAGCAGCACCCCAGAGAAAAACCCCAACATGGCACCTAACGACCTTCTTTCTCCTCTTTTTTCTTTCACTGGGGCGAAACATTCCCGCCGGCGCCAATGTTCGAGGGAAACCTTAGCTCCAATAAGAATTAACTTCTTGGGCTCCAGAACTGACATATGGAAGAGCTTGCCAATAAACAGGTGACCCATTATCTACCTCAACCCTGTTACCTCTCCTTAGATCTATATAAGCTCACAGCCTTTTGTAATAAAGCGGAACCTCTTTGGTGATTTGTGTTGTGTGGTGTCTTCCATTTGTAGTGCGGTGCGGCGTCTTACAGTATCTCTTTGTGGTCTTGCATCCATTGACCACACAAAAGCCTGGGGATTCTTTATAAGATCCAAATGACACTGGACACGGTGGTGCACACCTGTACTCCCAGCAGCTCTGGAGGCTGAGCAAAAGGATCAAGAGCACAAAACTAGCCTCAGCAAAAGTGAGGCACTAAGCAACTCAGTGAGACCCTGTCTCTAAATAAAATACAAAATGGGGCTGGGGATGTGGCTCAGTGGTCGAGTGCCCCTGAGTTCAATATCCGGTACCAAAATAATAATAATAACAATAAAATATTTAAAATATATAAACATAACATTTATTTTTGAAAAATAATTGCTTGTTTTTCTTGCTAGAGGTCTCTGAATCTGAGTTCTGTAATGATAATTTGATGCAAATTATCATTTGTCTCTCTTTTTTCTTTGTATCTCTTAATAGTAGGTATTTAAGGGTGAGACCCCGTAAGCTGTTTGCAGAATCTGACAATGACTGGTGTGGGTGGTTTGGTGGTTTGACTCCATTGCTCTATATATCTATCCTCATGCCCAAACCACACAGTCTTAATTAGGAAATGTGAACCCTCTGACTTTGATCTTTTTCATGATTGCTTTGGCTAGTCTATGTCCCTTTTATTTCAGCTTGTTATGAAGGGTCTTTATATATATATATATATATATATATATATATATATATATATATATATGTGTGTGTGTGTGTGTGTGTGTGTGTGTGTGTGTGTATATATATATATATATATATATATATATATATATATATGGCCTCTGTTGCAACTATTCAACTGTTCCATGGAAACAGGAAAGCTGCCAGACTATAGGACACGATTGCAGATGGCTATGTTTCAATAAACTTCATCTTGGCCAGAGAAATTGCAATTTCAAATAACTTTCACATGTCACAAAATTTTATTCTTCCTTCCATTTTTTTTTTTTTTATCCAACTATTTGAGAATGTGAAAAATGTTTTTAACTAGCTAGCCATACAGCGAGTCACAGAGAGACAGTACAGCCAGGACAGAAGTTAGGCCTCTTGACAAAAAGTCCTCAGGATGTCAACACTGCCTGTGTCAACTGGCAACTCCAAAAAAGGATATTTTTCCTCTCCCTTTCCAAATTGAACAGGAATGTGCACTGGGACTCTGGATGTATGATGCAACTCAGGTCCTTGGTGACCAGGAGAGGCACCAAAGCTTGAACACCCAGTCAAAACCCTTCGTTATGCAGGTTGTTCATCTTCCAAACCTCCGTTTCCTTTCTATATATAACACGGAGATGATAGTGATGACCTCAGGGACTCGCTGTACATCAAGTCTCTGTAGGGGTCACTATGCAGGATGCACAGCAATAACAAGCATTTAATTAATGTTAGCTTTTATTATTATTAAGAAAGAAACATTGGTCATGTTAACTTTATGGAAATCAAAGAGATAAAGGATGTGAAAATGTGGAAATGTGGGATCTAACATGGGATGTCAATTGTCTCTTCCCAAGCAGGGCCATGGAACCCTGGGATGAAGTAAACACATTAGGTGTGTGGCACAACCCAGCGGCCCCAGGTCTACTATCACCTTTAGACAAAGAATAAGCTTTGCCCTTGAATGGCTTCATCTCTGTTGCTTAGTATTACTGGCTCCTCTCATTCTTATTTGATCTTTTCCTTTTCTTTCCTTGATCAGAAATACATGAGGCCTATCAGGTTTTAATCTTTAAACAAACTTCATTGACTTTATTAATCCTCCCTAATATATTGGGTTTTTTGTTGTTGTTGTTGTTGTAGATGGACAGCCCCAGCCCATCCTTAATATATTCTTATTTTCTGTTTCACTAACTTTTATCCTTTTAGCCATTAATTTTCTTTTTTCCACTTTCTTTGTTATATTTGTAACCTCTCAAGTTAGTGCTTAACTCACTTACTTTTAACTTCTTTCCCATTGTAACCATTTAAGAATGTAAATTGCCCTGGGGCAGCCCACAGGTTTTGATATTTTGTATTTTTATTATCAATCACTTAGTAGTATATTGTCTACTATCCATTCAATAAGGTGTTCTCCACTCGTCGGGGAACTCTGTGGTTTACCTACCGGAAAACCATCAGAAATACCCACCGTTCTCAACACCCTCCCCAACCTGGTTCATTTTCAGTGCTTGTAAAAAAAAAAAATCAATTCAAATATTGTATTGGGAGATATCAGGTCTTGACCGACTTTCCTGAAGATACCATTTTATTTGCACTTCCTCATTCTCTTTGGTGTTTCTATTCATCACAGTGTGTCAGGAACATCTTTGCCTTATTTAACCACAAATCTGCAGGTGTTGAGTGTTTGTACTTTTGAGTTTAAAATGGTAGCTGCAGTACCTAAAAATGGCCAGTAGATGATGATATTGGCCCACTTAAGACCAGTTCTTAAATTTCACACATTTATTTGCTTGCATTTGAGTTTGTTTTAGAGAAAAAGTCCCGAAGTCAGAAGAACTGAGGAAATATGCTACATTCTTAGATGCAGTAGGCCCTCAAGAAAAAGTAAATAAATAAAACTTTTTGCTTTAAAAGGTGCATCGAAATCCAGCAACACACCCTCAGGGGAATCTCTCATTCCAGAGATCCAGAGACCTTATGAAGAAGGAAGCAGCATCAGTTTCCCTGTACCCGTTTGAGACAGCTGCTCAGCCACTCCCTGGAGACTCTTTCTTTGGTGCAATCACTTGGTTGACTTCTTCTTTTTTTTTTTAATTTTTTAATATTTACTTATTATTTTTTTTTTTTAGTTTTCGGCAGACACAACATCTCTGTTTGTATGTGGTGCTGAGGATCGAACCCGGGCCGCATGCATGCCAGGTGAGCACGCTACCGCTTGAGCCACATCCCCAACCCCTTGGTTGACTTCTTTTGGATTGCAAATGCTCCATCCTCCCAAACTCCTTTTAGAGTTAAAATGGCTGGAGTCCTTATTTGGGAAATTTTCCACCACAAGAAAACAGGATGTGCAAGTGATGGTGCTTTTGAACTATTAGACATTCCCAAGTGCACACAGGCCCTGTGCACAGGCACACACATATTCTCCCATACATACCCTCCCCCACCCACAACCTCCGAGCTTCTTAGGCTTCATTGTGAATGAAATTCATCTGGTGATTTTGTTAAACTGCCAATTCTGACTCAGCAGATCCAGAGTGGCCCTGAGATTCTGCACATGGAATAAGCTCCCAGGTAATATTGATGGTGAGGCTCTGTCAACCACACTTGGAGGAGCAAGGGTTTGTGGCCATGCAGTGGTATAAGGATAGGAGCCAAAGTTGTCACTTGAGAAAAGCCACAGAACTTGGAACCATAAACCCTGAACTCAAAGCTCCACCACTTTCCAGCCATGTGCCCTGATCAAGCCAGTTAACCTATGTACCTCTACTTCCTCGGTAGGAACCTCTAGAGGTATTGTGCTTAGTATTAAAAAAAAAAAAAAAAGTTATCATGAGATGGTATGTGTAGTGCATGAAACATAGTGCCCTGCCATAGAAAGTGCTTGGGCACATGGTTAGGAAACGTAAGACATATGTAGAATGACAGTGTGAATGGAATACTGGAGTAGGATGCCAAGGACCACTTCTAGGTCCTCATGGAAAGGACTTGTGGAGTAATTTCCTACATTTGTCAAACATTAGAATTACCCAGGTCACTGTGAAGAAACACAAACCCCTGAGTCCCATCATATTCCAGATCCGGAGCCAGAATCTCTGTGGAGGGCAGGGGCTTGCATTTTTCAACACATGAACTCAGAAGGATTCTTGAGATCAGGCAAGTTCAGAACACTGGATATAAAAATATGAAAACCCACGTCTATTCTGGAAACTAGAAAAAGATGCCCTCTGTCTGAATGGCAGTGTTTTTCTATTATCTGACAAAAGATGGGACCAAGGGAAGTCTAGATGACAATCTCAACAAGACAGTGAAAGATGGAACAGAGAGGATGGGGGTACCAATCACCAGACAGAGCCCCTAACTCAGAGGATGAGGGCTGGCCTCCCGGCCTCCATGCATGGGCATGGGCACTCCCAGAAGGCAGGAAGTAGGGCTTTGGGCTCCGCAGCAGAGGAAACCATGTGCACACAAATCCTTGCCTGGTTCTGCCTCTTCTGTTGGAAGATTGACCATCATGAGAGAAATCAGCAGGATCATGAATATTTTACGATTTAAATCAGGGCAATTTATCATTATCATACCAAAATGTAATCTAAGAATTTCCTTCTCCCAAGCAATTCCACTTCTGGAAATTTATGCTGTGGAGAGAATCAGACAGTGGGATAAAAACCAAATACATTTAGATGTTCACTGCCTTATTGTTTCTAACACTGTGCATATTGTGAAACAGCCAACAGGAGACCAAATGGCTGAATACGAACTGAAAGGGAGTTAGCCAGGGAAAGAGTGTGGGGTGGAAAACTTCAGAAAGAGGGTTCAGCAAACACAAAGCCCTCCCACGGGAAAGCGACTGGCCAGTGCGATCAGAGAACAGGTTGGGAAGAAGAGGTTTGCTTGAAAAGAGTGAAGTTAGAGGGACAGGTGGATTAGAGGGGGCCTCAGATCACAACAAGAAGCATGAATGTTATTTAAAAGGCAATTGTTCTTCTAAGTAAGGGAGCAGCACGCCTTGATTTATTTTAAGAAGCTGATTGTGCTGCTCTACAAGAAAGGAATGTATGGAAGACGGGAATGGAGGCGGGGAGACTGCTTGGAGGCCACTACATCAGTCAAGGTGGGATGATGGTAGCAAAGAGGCAGAAAAGCGGTGGATGAGGCTTGTTTTAGAGATAGAATTAATAGAACTCACTGTCGTATTGGCCACGGGGACAAGGCCAAGATAACCCCCAGGATCCGATCTCTAGAAACTGGGTGGCTGAAAAGACTCAGGTAAAAAGACAGGATTGGGAAATGAAAAGAATTTCATTCTGAACATGGTGAGTTTTAGACGCCTAAAGGAATTAGATTTCTATGTTTGGAGTTCAGAGAGGATGTTAATTTCAGGGGGAATTTATGGAAAATTATTTTAATGACAGATCACAAGAGTTTTTTTGTTCTTAAGGACATAATCAAGGAGAACAATCTCACATTCACACTAAAAATTCCAGCTAGACAATATGTGCCCAAACATATTTACACATGTACACTCACGCTTACCCCTTTCAAGGGGCACCTGGACCAAGAAGAGGCTCAGACAGTAGAATATTAAAACCAAGAATGAATGAGATTCTTTAGTAAAAGGATATATAAAGAAGAAGGCCCTCAAGAAATCTACACAAAAATCCTAGTTTTAAAGGAGTATTTCTGAAACATCATATGTGCAGTTATACATGTATCTTGAATAATGATGTCTATGGTCATTCCACCATCTTTCCTGCCCCTGTGCCCCCTCCAATTTTTAACAGCCAGGTTTAGTCCCGTGGCAGGTCACCTCCTGCCCAATCACCAGAACAAAGTTACTATCAGCCTCCAGCAGGGGGCAACTCACCCTGATATAAACCCTTAAACTTCCAGGGCCTCTCTTATTCAGGCCATCTGCAAATTCCCTAGCCTAGTTGGCACTTACTCCTTCGTTTTTATTCTTTTTTTTTTTTTTTTTTTTTTTTTATACTGGGGATTGAACCCAGGGGTGCTTAACAACTGAGCCATATCCCCAGCCCATTTTTAAATATTTTATTAGAGACAGGTTCTCCCTGAGTTGCTAAGTGCCTGGCTAACTTGCTGAGACTGACTTTGAACTCTCCATCCTCCTGCCTCAGACTCTGGAGCCATTTATTCCTTTCTTAAAGAGAGTCTCTAAGCACAAGGTCCCTGCTGGTGATTAATGTTCTTGCACTCAGAGATTTGAGCTGGAAAAATAGGGAAATCACCAAGCGATTAGCAGCAAGCACAGCAGGTGTCTGAAAGAAAGCTCACAGTAGGGCCTGGTGGGGAGCAGAACACTGGGTAAGCTGCAGAGTTGCCTAAGCTGGAATTATAAGAAATCATCAGACCAGGAGAGCTCAAAGGAGTTCTGGGCCTGTGGTGTTGCAGTGAGGGGTAACAGTAATGGGGTGAGCGTGGTTTCTGCCGAGTCAGGGTTGCTATGTGTTATCGTTATTATTACTAGAATTGCTGATGTCATTGAGAAGATCTGTGAACTTTCTTTGCTGAGATCTTGGGGGCTCCAGTTGCTTTAAGGCCTGATACAACTAAAATTTCTGTTGAAGCTTCCAGAAAAGCCAGTCTTCTTCATTGCTTTGTCATATTCTTCCAATAAACTCCACCTTAGAGTAGGAAAGGCCTCATTCTGGCAGGACCACCCCTTGGGTCTCCAAGTGAGGTGACCCAGGTATCTATCCCTCATTCCACAGGTGGAGACCTGCCTCAAGGAGTTTCCTGACACCTCCCCCAAATTCCAGACCTACCATGTGTTAAGACCGATACCCGGGGACTGGGGATGTGGCTCAAGCGGTAGCGCGCTCGCCTGGCATGCGTGCAGCCCGGGTTCGATCCTCGGCACCACATACAAACAAAGATGTTGTGTCCGCCGATAACTAATAAATAAATAAATAAATATTAAAATTCTCTCTCTCTCTCCCTCCTTCTCTTTAAAAAAAAAAAAAAAAAAAAAAAAAAAAAAGACTGATACCTGTATCTAGAATGTGGCTTTTCTGAACTTCCAGTGACTATTTTTTTTTAATTTACCTTATTTATTTGTTCTAACTAGACAATGATGCATTTCAGTTCAGAGTACACCCCACGGAGCACAGTTTTTCATTTCTCCAGTTGTACACGAAGTAGAGTCACATCATTCCATTGCTGATAAATCAATCTGGCAGTGAATATAAAAGCCAGTTGATCGGTCTCAGTTGTAAGTGGGCTTCTCTGTGCCCTAATTATAATTCCAGTAAATGAGGGTTAGGTGTGTGGGGCTGAGGTGCATATTTATTGTTTATGGGATCAAGGTGATTTGGAAGAGAATGTCTCCCTACATGAAAGGCCTTTCATGAATTCTTGTTGGAGTCTTATTAGGGAAATAAGGAGAAAATCGTGGGTCAGGAGAGAGAATCCTGGACTCCACCGACCTCCACCCTCAGTGATTTGGGTAGTCATCCCAGTTTCCCCTAGCCTGGTTCTTCTCTGGATGAACCAGCTTTGGAGGGCCAAAGATGCAGAATTAAACATGCCCCTTGCAGGGGACAGAAGCTGCAGGATCTGACCTCTCCCCTCCACTGCTTGCTCACAGTCATAGTAGGGAGGCCATCTATGAAATCAGGTCTGTCTCCAAGAACCCTTTGCTGCTGGTCTGTTAAAGACAGATGCTTTAGGGGCAGAGGAGAAGTAGCCCAGAAGTCATGCCATCCAATCTGACTATTAAATCTAAGAGAAGCCATGGCTTTGTATCTACTACCATATTCCTCAACATTTTCTCCTTTTGAGGGGGGAAAAAATACTGCCCTAGGGAAGTGACCATCACCCACAAACCCACCTGGTAGGTATGACATCAGTGAGGTCCTTGTGCTGCCCTTTAAAAGCCCTCACCTGCCTTAGCCAGGAAGAGACAGACTACGTCCACATTGGAGTTTCACCTTTAATTAAACTTTAATTCACTCATACTTTGTCCCTGGAGGTACATGCTGATGGGAACTGGTGCCACAGCAACCTGGACGCAGGCCAGGGCCTTGCAGAACACCCAGAGGCAACACCAAGTAAAAATAGATTTTCCTGACTATTAAATCCAGTGCTTCACTCAGGGAGCAACTAGCACTCCCAAGAGAAGCCAGGAACTGCCTTCAGGCAGAGGACGGATGTTTTCAGTAACCCTCTCCCCCAAACACACGCACAGATCTGAACAAATTGGGATTATGCAATTAGTTACTTAAATTCATTTCATTTCCCATGGGAATTCACCAGGATGAGTTTGAGAAAAACAAGAGCTTCCAGGCATTCACATGTATGAAGAGCTAACTTGATGCCAGGTGCTCGGAGGAAATGAGAAAACAATTTTCTGCAGACATTGCCAGGGCCCTGCCCGTCGTGCACCTGGAGATCACCTCTGCACATGTCCTCTGCATCTACCCTACACATCTGCATCCCTCGGAGGACCTCCTCTGGCTGTGGGAGCATGGTATAGGCAGGCAGTATTGTCTAGAAGTGCCAGGGAGCTAATTAACGCCTAAGGGAATCTCATGAGAGAAAGCAGCTGGTGGATCAACACCCTGGCTTCATCCACTCTTGATCCTTCTTAGTAGTTCAGAAGATCCTAAGCAGAATGGAGTGCTTATTGCCCACCCTGAGCAACTGCTTATTAATTCACCCTTTATCTACCTTTGTCCTTCTCTGACTCACCTCCTTCCTCTCTAACGAGTCATTTTGGGATCACCTTTCAAATAAACTACTTGCACCCAAATTATAGCCTCACCATCTGCTTTTAGTGGGACTCACACCCATTCATGAATTTAGAATGAACCTGGGTAGCAATGATATTTGCAAGTTGGCTTTACTAAAAATTGAGGCTCTCAGATTCAAATATTTACAGGTCAAAGGCAACGAGTGGCCAAATATCTGCAGGTCACATATCTATATATGTAGGTAATAAACATCTACAGGCCTGAACCAACTGGAGCCCAAAAGGTCCTGGAGAGCCTATGTCCCCTCTGGGTGATGGCTGCTACTCTACTAAAGAAGCTTATCGGCATGCAAGAAGCGGGGGCTGCTATTATTAGATCTTCCAGTTTTTAGAGAGGCTGAAATTCTACATTTTTATGTAGGTTTTCCCAGTTTTTAAATGTTGGAATCAATTAAAATTTTTAAAAACACCATGAAGCTTGAGAGAAATCCATATAGAGACCAGAGCCCATCCACATTCCACCAGTTGGTGAGTAGATTTGTCGCTTGGGCAGTCCCTGATGACATTTTCCAGAGCACTCTAAATTAGTGAGGCCAGAAGGCATACTGTGGAGAGCTCAGAAAAGAATTGGAAGCAAAAAAAAAAAAAGGAAAAAAAGAAAGAAAGAAAAGGACAGAGTCGATTGGTCTTTCAAAACAGGGATAGAGCAACAGTTACTGAGGTCAAAGAAGAATTTTAGTTTTTAAAGTTTAGGCACTCAAGAATAATTTTAAACATGGAGGAAAGATCCAGAAATGATGAAGAGGTTGAAGAAGAGGAGAGAGGATACTCTGTGAACAAAGTTCCTCAAGTGAAGGCCAAGAACGGATTCAGTGCTTTATTATGGGATTATTCTTTAACACAGCTCTCTAAGGTGGGGCCAGGGCCACCTGACCCCCCTAAGATAAAGACTCTTCTAAGAGGTTTCAAGGCAGTGGCTCATTCCTCTGTGTGTGTGTGTGTGTGTGTGTGTGTGTGTGTGTGTGTGTGGTGCTGAGAATTAAACCCAAGGGCTCTCTAACCCTGAGTTACACCCTCAGTCCTTTTTATTTTGTATTTTGACACAGGGCTCACTAAGTGGCTCAGGCTGGCCTTGAACTTGGAAATCCTCCTGCCTCAACTTTCTGAGTAGCTGGAATTACCAGGTGTGCCACCATGCCCAGCTTGATTCTTTTTAAAATAACATTACTCAGTTATTTTGTTATCTAATTATAAAATGAATTCATGTTTATTGTGGAAATGATTTTAAAATATAGAAAAGAACAAAGAAAAAAATATACATTTCCTGTTATCTCACAACCTACAGAGAACTGTTATTAATATTTTGTACCTCTACCTTTTTCCATCAAACAGGGACTTTTTTGGGTAATCTGACTTTATTATCTTCATAACCAACCTATCATGTTCTCATGCCATTAGATATTCTTTTAAGATATGCCTGTATCCACATACCTATCATCCACATGCTCCTCTTAAAGTGTGACACCGGCATGTTTCCATCAGGAGGTGGGGTCTTTGGCCCCCTCCCCCTTTGAATCTAGTGAGATTATTTTGGAACTTTTGCGATCAATAGACATAGGTGATGATTTGTGACTTCCATGGCTATGTTATTTAGATAACATGGTTCTCTTTCTTTTCACTCTCAAAACTAAACCGCCATGTTGTGAGGAAGTCCATAGTCCATGGAGAGGCTGTAGGTAACTGTTTCAGCTGACAGATCCACTTAGGCCTCCAGCTGATACTCTAGCATCTGACAGTGTGTGAGCAAACAAGCCTTCAGATGATTGCTACTATTTAAATTCTCCAGATAAGGCCCCAGACATTATAGAGTGGATATAACCCATCCCCATTTTGTCCTTCCTAAGTTCCTTACCACAAAAACCATGAGAGATAATAAATGATTCTTGTTACATGTCTAAAGAAGTATTACATTTTCATGGATAACTCATAACTCCCCTCTCTTGGGCTTTAGTTTGTTTCTCACTAATATAAATAACAATGAAATGAACTTTCACAAAGCTGGTTCTTTGCCTAATTAATCATCTCTTTCTGAAGAATAAATCTGTAGAGTGCAATAACTAAGTCAAAGGATATGATCATTTTATAAGCTTTGGAAACACATTGCTAAATTGCTTCCTAGAATGACTGAGTCAATTTACACTCCCACCATTAGTGTATGAGAATGTATAAAAGCATTCAATGAGTTATTCTTAGTCACCATCCTCTGATAATTTCACATTTCTTTTTCTCGAACCATCATCTCTATCTATGTTGGTCAGTTTTTGAAGTGTATGATTCTAGAATTCAGCAGCAATGAGTAGATGTCATGTTCCACATTGTGCAATGTGGAATAACCAGAAGAAAATGATTGGAAACTGCTGGAGAAAACATGGAGTCTAGCACCTTCACTCAGAACAGGACTCCCAGGAGGGCCACTGAGGCTGATCACACCACGAAGCAGAAGCTCCTACTACCCTGATTGGATGGAGCTTGGGGTGGTAGCCCCAGCTGCAGTGCTAACCCTAGAAAATATGCCTGTCCTTACCACTGGGATTGATAATAGGGATGGAAACACCCTTTTCTGTCATCTGTTGTTGTTGAGGTGAGATTTACATATCAAAAAATTAATCATTTTAAAATTAATGATTTGTAGGCATTTAATACATTTGTAATGTTGTACAACCATCATCTCTATGGTTCCAAAACATTTTCATTTGCCCCAAAAGGAAACCCCATTCCCGATAAGCAGTTGCTCCCCCTCTCCTTCCCTTCAGCCCCTGGAACCACAATCTATCTTTTGTTTCTGTAGATTGAACTGTTTTGAGTAGAAATCATGTAACATGCAACATTCTGCACCTGGGTCCTGCATATCATCCACATTGTAGCTTGTGTCAGTACTCCTTATTTTTAAGCTGAATAATAATTCACTGTAAAGGCATACCACAGTCTGTTTGTCCATTCCTCATCATTCAGGGATATTTGGGGTGCTTATTGCTTATTTTTAACAAGGTATGCATATTAGAACTTGCCCCATCTATGGTCATTCCTTATCGCTTTTCTGGCCAAGTCCTAACAATAAGTTCTTTGACTCCATTACTAAGGGATAACCATCACTTTCTAACTCACCTCTAAAACTCCCTTGATTTCTGTGAAGACCTCCTTTGACTTGACTTGGAGTCATTTTCTCTCATGTACTTTGAAAACAAAAACCTTTCCTGAGTCTAGTAGACAACTCTATTCGAACACAAAGTAGTTTATGTTGTTGTTGTAGTTTATAAAATAGACTTTAAAAGAAGTTAGTGAAATGGAGCTAAGGCAAACCACAGTGTTCTAGAAGGCACTTTTTATTTTGCTAGAAAAATCCAGCCAAAGGAATGGTTAAAAAAGCTTTCCTTTCTACTATTCTTCCTACCCCCATATCTTCTCCCCTCCCTTTACTCCCCTCTACCTAATCTAAAGTAACTCTATTTTTCCATAGTCACCCACACTTATTGTGAATTAGCATTCGCATATCAGAGAAAACATTTGGCCTTTGTTTTTTTGAGGTGATTGGCTTATTTAATTAGCATGACATTCTCCAGCTCCATCCATTTACCTGCAAAGGCCATAATTTCATTCTTCTTTAAGGCTAAGTAATATTTCCATCGTGTATATATGTGTGTGTGTGTGTGTGTATATATATATATATATATATTTTTTTTTTTTTTTAAATCTGTTGAAGGACACCTAATTTAGTTCCATAGTTTTGCTATTGTGAATTGAGCTGCTATAAACATAGATGTGGCTGCATCATTGTAATATGCTGATTTTAAGTCATTTGGGTATAAACCATGGAGTAGGACAGCTGGGTCAAATGGTGGTTCCATTCTAAGTTTTCTGAGGAATGAATCAGACATTATTACCCAATGTAAATATATAACTATACGATCGGTGGAAATCTATATTATGTACAACCAAAAGAATGAGAAATTACACTTCATTTATGTATGATGTATCAAAGTGCATTCTACTGTCATGTATAACTAGTTAGAACAAACAAAAATATTTTTAAAAAAGAGATGAAGCCTACCTATGGCCCTCTTCTCCATCCTATTTCCTTCCCCCAAAAATAATTCCTCTCCAGAATTAAATCTCATTTTCTCTATAGTAAAATAAATGATAAATAACAAAGGAAATACTAAAAAACAACAACAACAACAACAACAACAACAAAAACCCTCTCCTTTGCCTTTCCACATGGTTCAATAAATTTAACAACAAAAAAGATGATCATTATGTGTTAGAGCAAAGAGGCCCAGGAAGGAATTGGCCACAATCTCTATCCAACCTCTTTCCCCACCCTCACCTCAAATAGGACTCTCATTATAATGAGCCACAGAGATGGTGCAAGGCGGATGAAGCTTTGATTACCCCCTCTTTATAACTGAGGTGCTGCCACCTCATTCTTCATGCTCGGTTGTTGACCCTGTGTGGAAACGCAGTAGGCTGTGGCTGACACATCATAATTTTAGGACCTATGACTCATTCGCTTATTTCCCCTTAAGACTTACTCCAATAGGGGAAGACATACAGTTGGCTCCACTAGTCTATCTTACTCAGGGAGAAAATATTCATTAAAGCTTAAGATAAAACTATTTTATGGCCAAATCTCACTGACCAGTTCCAGTTGTTGGGTTGACAGACTGATTGACTGATTGATTGATTGATTGATTGATGCTGGGGACTAAACACAGTGCTTTGCACAAACTAACTAAGCAAATGCTCTACTACTGAGCCATGCCCCTAGCCCCTATTTTTTTTTTTTTTCTTGATCTATAATACAAACCAAATCTGTTTGAACATACTCAATATGACTCATACCTGACCTTCTCTGAAGTAAACACTAGAAAATGTTGCTTTCGGATTCTGTGCAGTATTTTCTGGTCCCAGGGGTCAAGTAAAGTTTTGTAATCTGGATGAGAGGTTTTCAGAAGATGATCAAAGATACAAAGATCAAGCTAGGGTACCTCGTGGCACATGCCTGGAGTCCCAGTGACTCAGGAGGCTGAGCTGAGAGGATTGCAAGTTCAAGCTCAGCCTGGGCAACTTAGCAAGACCCTGTCTCAAAATTAAAAAAACAAAAGCAGACGAGGATGTAGCTCAGTGGTAGAGCACCCCTGATTTCAATCCCCAGTACCACAAAAGAAAGAAAAAAAAATCATCAGATAAGATGCCTGAGATCATATACCTCCCCCAGATGAGCATCTTTCAATTGGCAGCAAAAATCAGAGTTTCTCAGATAAGCCATCCTTTCTCCTCCCCAGCTATTTGAGATGGAGGTGGTTACAAGGAGGAAAGTAGGTTTTTAAAAAAAGACGTTTAGCAATGTAATAAAGGGGTCTATCATTAGCCCAGACTGTTTCAGTCACATGTGCCAAAAACACAACACAAATTAACTTATGCATAAAAAGACAATTCATTGGTTCATGAAACTGAAGATTCATAGTTACAGCTGTTTTTAGCCAAGGCTGAATCTAGGTCACACTATGTCATCCATGCTCTTACCCTCCATACTGTCGTCAATGGAGGCTGTGGCTGGGCTAAGATTGGCACCAATTGAACCAAAAGCTGGAGAGGGCTGCTTCCCTAAATAAAAGCCAGGATTTTAGGGTAGGATACAAGAAGAGACTGTACAACAAGAGGTCATAGGCTGTGTGTCTTT
Organism: Callospermophilus lateralis; assembly: GCF_048772815.1. Taxonomy (NCBI): domain Eukaryota; kingdom Metazoa; phylum Chordata; class Mammalia; order Rodentia; family Sciuridae; genus Callospermophilus; species Callospermophilus lateralis. The sequence continues at coordinate 202,475,634 of NC_135305.1, forward strand.
AGAAAGATGATTTTACCAAGCAAGTTCAAGGCCTGAGATCATGATCCCTTTTGCTATAAACTGAATGGTTTATAAATTCATGTTAGGATCTCCAATGTGGGTGGGTGTGGTGGCCCACGCCTGTAATCCCAATGGCTTAGAGGGCTGAGGCAGGAGGATCAAGAGTTCAAAGCCAGCCTCAGCAATTTAGCAAGGCCATCAGTAACTCAGCGAGACCCTTTCTCTAAATAAAATATAAAATAAAGGGCTGGGGATGTGCGCCCCTGGGTGAAATCCCCAGTATCAAAAAAGAAAACAAACAAACAAAAAAAACATCCCCAATGTGATCATATTAGAAGGTTCAGACTTTGGTAGGTGACTAGGTCATAAGGGTATGTCCTAATGAATGGGATAAGTGTCTTCATAAAAGAGACTCCATAGACCTTTCCCAAACCTTCCACCATGTGAGGACACTATCTGTGAGCCAGGAAGCAGGCCTTCGCCAGACACCAAATCTGCTGGCACTTTGGTCTGGGACTCTTCGAGTTTCAGAACTGTGAGAAATAAATTTTTGTTGCTTATAAGCCACCAGTTTATTTAATTAAAATAGGTTAATTTTAATTAAATAAACTGGGTGGTTTAATTCAGAGCAGCCTGAATTAAGCTGCCTGTTTAGCACTTACTATGCACCCTGCAACCTTCTGAATGCTGTTAAGAACACAGTGATGGGCTAGTGTGGTGGTGCACATCTGGAATCTCAGTCACTCAGGAGGATTACAAGTTCAAGGCCAACCTGGGGAATTTAGTGAGACCTCGTTTTTTTTTTATTAAAATATAAAAAGGATGGTCAAATGCCCCTGATTTAAGATCAATTGTACAACAAGACAATTCCCTCCCTTCTTCATGGATCACAAAACAACATCTAGTGAGAGGAGTGACACAGGAGGTTGCCTCCAGGCAGGGCGGAAGAGGAGGATTAGGTACAGATGATTGATAGAGTGAATGTGCTTAGAAGAAAAGGGAAAGGAAAACTGGGGTGGAGCAGGAGAAGGAACTAAGCAAAAATGTGGTTTTAGCTGGAGTTGGCTTCAGCCTAACCTGAGGAAGTCTCTGGAATCAGGACTGGTCCACAAAGGTGATCCCAGCTTGTCAGGGGGTGGAAGTCTTTTAATTTTGAGTTAGCCTCTCCATGGCTGTGGGCTGCCCTGGGTGGGAGTGGCGTGCCATATTCCAGGCCAGATGGCCCCTGTTCTGCCAGGGCAATTTGCTGAAGGGGTAGCTGTGAGCCATTAGCTGTCAACCTCCCAACGTTTGGGGTGGGTCCACTGGCTAGAGAAAGAATTTGGGTGGGACACCAACAGTGTCCCCCACCGAAAGGATGACATCAATTACATTTTTCTTTATGTAACATGTGATACCTACCAATGCTTTGGAAGCAGTTTTTATTCAATTAACTTTTCAGCTATTCAATTAGTTAAATAGCAAAATACTAGCAATACCAGCATTATAGGGAGATTAGCTTAAACTTTAAGTCATCTTTAGAACCTCAGTGATCATTTTAGGCCAAATAATCATAAAAACATAATAATAAGTTAAAGCCACATTGAAAGCTGAGTCTTTCTCAACAATGCCTGGGGTTTGTCAAAAGTGTTAAGGGAATGAGGCTGAACACGGTAAATTATGCCTGGCAGCTGGAGAGAGCCACGTCTACCAGGAAATCTTGGCTTCCTGAAAACGAAAGCCCTGTCTGATGAAGTTAGGACAATAAAAGTCATCAATCATTCGTAACTGAAAGCTTGTAACTGCATGAAGTGGGAGTTGAAAACAGCAAATCTGATTTATCAGTAATGGGCAGAAGATTATGTCTATCTGGACATTGGCTGCAGATAAATAATGAGCAGCGTTGGCCAACGTCTTATGCCTTCTTCTATTTGAACATGACTTTCCCATTGGGAAATCACAGCTTCATGGGCTGCTGCAACATTATAGGCATTACGTAGGTGTGGAACAATCAACTCCCTGCTTAGGGTAGAACTGGAAGCCTCGGGAGTCCAGGGTAAGCACCAGGCACACCAAAGTCAGTCCTGGAGGCTGGAGGTGTGCACCTGCTATGAGAAATGGCTCTCTTAGGTTTTGTGTTGAGGACCTGAATGATCACACACACACACACACACACACACACACATCTGACTTTACTATGCCATTGCATTTATTCGCATAACCTTGCCATGCCAGGAGATCCCTTGAATGTTCATAACAGAAACCTCCTGAAAGACACGTCATAGGAAGCAACATACAGCTTACTCTTAAGATTCTTCAAAGGCCTCAGCAACCCCATCTCAAAATCCTCACCATGCTTCTTCCATCAATTATGAATGGTTACGTCGAGATCCTTATATAATCTTAATCAAGCATCTCATTGTAAGACCTGCTTTAGAACTTCTAGTTCCCAGTAAAATCCAGCTTTGTCTCTGCTCCTTGAAGACTCAGCCAAAGCTCTGCTGAAGTGGGTTTCTCACCACAGTAAAAAAATCAACTCATTGTTGTCTTATCATCAAAAGTTTACACAGGAGACAATGGGTGGGGGCGGAGCTTGCATTGGTTAGTATTTAATAGCTGTAGCTTTTCTCAGGCATAATTCTTTTTTAAAAAATTCATTCATTTATTTATTCTAATTAGGTATATGTGACAGCAGAATGCATTTTGATTCTTAATGCATACTTCTCCTCTGAATTCCTACTTGTTTTTGAAAGGAAAGTGACCACAACACATAGAGTAACCAAGAGATCTTCATTACAGCAGGGCAACAGAGGAGAGAAGAGAGAGAGAGAGAGAGAGAGAGAGAGAGAGAGAGAGAGAGAGAGAGAGCAAGAGAGAGAGACAGAGAAAGCAAGAGAGATAGCAAGAGAGAGAGGGGCCCGGCAGGAGGGAGTTTTTATAGCCCAAATCTAATGGGGTCTCTGGGTCTGCAAGCTGCCTTGTTGGCACACAAAGGGGTTAAGTGCTTGGCCTTGAGCAGCGGGGCGAAGTGCTCAGCCTTGAGCGGGGGCTTGGGCCTTTGGGCTTGAAGCAAACAGGTGATAAAGAACCAGACAGGGGGTTTGAGTGGCCAGGTCATCCTGCAGCTAACTTTGTTTGGCATGCCCTGCAGACAGCTTACTCAGCCTGTCCTGCACCTAACATTTTTCCCTTTTTGTTTTTCTAAGTGACATGGGGGATGGCGTAAAGTCCTCTGGCTACTTCCTGCTTAATGGCGGGCTGTGTTGGACCTAGGAGGGAAAGTGGAGGAATGTTCAGGGGACAAGTCTGAGATCATCAGGGCAGCCAAAAATAACACTCCGTGGCTACAGACAACTACTTTGGTAGGGGTAGAGTCCATAAAAGTTCCTTGAAGCCACAAGTCATCGATGGCATCAAACCATTTCTGAGCCGAGGAGATCTTTGGTATCAGCCATTGGTCTTGGAAGTATTGAAGGTGGAAGTATTGACTCTAGGAAGTATTGAAGGTGGCTTGGTTGAATCCAGTAATATTAAGGGTGACAGACCGATTGCAGCCAGTGGAAGGACAATCACCTTGACCCATAAATTGAGAGTGGGTGGTGTCGTCCTGGTGCCATGTCGCTTGGATGTTAAAGCGCCATCTGTGGTTGGGATAAAAACTTTTTAAGGTAGGAGACATGGTACCAGAGAGAGTGTCTAAATGCTTGGTCACCATTGGGGTAGTAAGTATGACTGTATGGGGTCCCGTCCAGGGAGGTTCCAATGATTGAGAATGCAGTTCCTGAAGTAAGACTGAGTCACCCAGTTGAAGAGGGTCCAATTCAGTTTGTGGTTGTGCTGGGATTGAGGCAATGATTTCATCCCCCAAACTGCTCCATCCACAGTCTTCTCCATCTGTTTTAGTTTTCATCACTGTGACCAAAAGACTTGCAAGAACCATATAGAGAAGGAAAAGATTTTGGGGAGCTTACAGATGCAGAGTTCTTAGTCCACAGATGGCTGACTCCACTGCTCTGGACCTGAAGTAAAGCAGAACACCAGGGCAGAAGGGTGGGGAGAATAAAATAGCTCAGAACAGGGAAATCAAGAAGTAGAGAGAGCTCCACTCACCACAGACAAAATATAAACCCCAAAGGCATGCCCCCAGTGATCCTCCAGCCACACCTTACCCAGCTATAGTTATAGCCCAGTTAATCCCTATCAGCAGATTCATCCACTGATTAGATTAAGACTCTCATAATTCAATCATTTCACCTTTGGATGCTGTTGCATTGTCTCACATGAGCCTTGGGGATACCACATGTCCAAACAATATCACCATCTTAGTGGCAGCGACTCTAGAAAACCACTCAAGCAAAAATCTTGGCTTGATTCTAAACTCCTCGCTTTGATCTCTATAGCTAACCAAGAAATCGTATTGGCTCTGTCTTCAAAGTATATCCCAAAGCCACCTCTTTTCCACCCCTACTGCTTCCACCCTTACCCAAAACATCATCATCTCCCTCTGAGTCAATGGAATGTCTCCCTGCAGCCAAGCTTGTTCCTCTACAGTCAATTTTTCACAGAGGCATCAGTGTGATCCCTTTGAGAACTAAGTGCAGTCATGATACATCTCTGCCCCAAACCCACTTCACTAAGAGTTAAAATCACAAAAGTCCTACCAGGTCTTGCAAGGCCCAGCAGGAATTATACCTCAGTTTGTGCACGTGCTGGTGCACACACAAACACACACGCACACCTCCTCTTCTCTCATGTCCTATGTCATTTTTTTTTTCAGTGAGGTCTATTCCAATATTTATTGCAATCTCTACCCCCGCCCCACACTCCCCATGCCACATTTCCTGCTCTATCATTTTGGAAAACAATTGTTCTTCCAGAGCACATATAATATTACTTCATATCTTGATTATTGTTGTGAGTATTGGGTATTGCCTCTTGTTAAAATGAAAGCTTCCCAAGGGCAGGGATCTTTGTTTTGCTCATAATGAAACATACAAGTCTGGAACAGTGTCTGGCACACGGCAGGCGTTCGACGAGTCATTGTTGAACGAATATACTTTTCCTCATTCCCAGGAATCAAATCTGTGGGCACTTTAATCTTGGGCTTTTGTGAAAAAAATAAAATTATCATTAAGCCACCCAATGTATGATATTTCATTAGGGTATCTTGAGCATATGAATCCAAATACAATGATTTCCCACAACGTGAGCACACCCAGGTAGTCGCCATTCAGGCCAAGAGGCAGAACTAATGTCCCTCCCAATCCCCTTCCTTCCCAAAGTTAGCCAATACACTGACTTCTGACACCAAATATCAGTTCTGCCTATCTTGGAACTATGGAGTCATCAAGCGGGTGGGGAACAATTTTCTAAATAATTCACAGCCAACAAACAAAAAAGAGGAAACTATGAATCACAGTATACTAGAAATGAAAACATCATATATAAAAATCTGTGATACAATCTAGAGATATCTAAAAGAAAAATTTTAGCTTCACATGAACTTATTAAAATAAAAATGTTGACAATAAATACACAATAATCTATTTTAAAAAGAACTTAAACCAAAACAAATAAATCAGGAAAAATAATTAATTGATAAGCATAAAGACCAAAAAAATACAATAGCAAATGAAACTTAGCATAGATCAATAAAATGAAATGCAGAGTCTTTTAAAATCTACCATGCACTGGAAGTCTTTTATTTGTTCCACCCTACACTATGTCTCATCTCTGTGAACTCTCTCCAGAGGTCCCTGTTGGGTTTGACTGCAAGGAAAACCAGCTAGGGGCAGAGAGAGGAAAGTCAGGTTAGAATGTGATTCCTCCTCTCTGCGGGGATCTATCTGTTTCTCATTGCCAAATCAGAGCCCTCTCAAGGAGGCCTCATCCATCACCTTCATCTTCCAGGTTCTGGCCACTGCTCCCTCTCCTCACACATTCATGTGTAGAAGGGATAATGCCCTACTATAAATTTGGATCTAGAATGTTCCCCAAAGGTCCATGTGCTATAAATTTGGATCTAGAATGTTGCCCAAAGGTCCATGTGCTAAGGGCTTGGTTGCCAGCAGCATTATTGGGAGGTGATGGAATCTTTAAAAGGTGGAGTCTAGTGGGAGGCATTAGATCATTGGGGGCGTGGCCTCAGAAAGGACTAGGGGATGCCAGTCTCTTTCTGATCACCATGACTTAAGCAGCTTGTTCCATTAGAAACTCCCAGCCATGATGAACCGTGGTCCAAAAGTAGTGGGCCCAACCAACCATGGGCTAAAACCTTCAAAACTGAGGCAAAATAAATCTTTCCTCTTATTTATTTATTTATTTGTTTGTTTGTTTGTTTGTTTATTTATTTTAGTATTTTGTTAACAGTAACAGAAAGCTGAGTAACAAAGCCTTCCATTACTAACTTCTTGGATGTCCCTACACCCTGCCCACATCTTTGTAAAGAGTTCCTTATTAAATTCTCCTCAAATTATCCAACTTGATTGTATGTACTATTTCCTAACTGCAGCAATTCCCTCAAATTTCATGTGTATGTGTGTGTGTGTGTGTGTGTGTGAGAGAGAGAGAGAGAGAGAGAGAGAGAGAGAGAGGAAGTATTTTGGCATGTCTCACCAGAAAAACCTACATGTTCACACACACACACACACATACACACACACACACACTCATACAGACATGACAACATTAGACATATAGGAAAATTGCAAATTTTCACAGAGGCATCAGTGTGATGATGTAATTTATGTAATTTCCATTACATAAATTGTTCTTCAGCCTAAAAAACAGTGGACACCTCCCCACCTCTTTTATGAAACTGGCATAAATCCAGATACCAGAAGCAATCAATTAGAGGAAAGTGATTGGCTGTTGCTACTTAGAAATATGGATGAAAAAATGTCTTAATAAAATCCTAGCAAACTGAGTCCAGCAGTGATTAAAAGAATTATATATAATGAACTTGTTCCAGAAATGGAAAGGTAATTCAATACCAAGATATCTGTTGCTGCAATAAAGTGCATTAAGATATTAAATAGAAAAAAATCATTATCTCACTAGATGCTGAAAAAAATTGATAAAATTCAACACCTGTTTCTATGATAATTTTTAAGGAAACTCCTAACAAAATAAGAATAATGGAAAGTCCCTTATCTTAATGATGAATGACTTCTAAAGACCTGTAGCCAACAAGACAGGGAAGAAGAATTAGTCATGACATTGATCTCAAAGAAGCCCAGTTTTTTAAATTATTATTTTGAAATTTTAAGATAATTTGTTTTTTAGTAGGCAATATGTTTCCTTCTTCAAAATTTAAAAATATATAGATGAAAAGACTTTCTCCTAGCCCATCATCCACCTAC